>NC_058135.1:213184740-213200225 GCF_016433145.1 Gracilinanus agilis
ATATATGTGTGTGTGTGTGTGTGTGTGTGTGTGTGTGTGTGTATGTATACACACACACACATATATATATATACATATATGTATATATATATATACATATATATATGCAAAAGGTAATTTGGGGAGGACCACTCTACTCTCTGAAGAGATTAAGAAAGGCTTCAAGAAGAAGGTGACATGTGAGCCAAATACTGAAGGAAATTTGGAATTCTAAGAGAAGGTGGTAAGGGAGGAATACATTCCAAAAATGTGGCACAGACATTACAAAGACAAGATGGCAGGAAATTGGGTGCTATGGTTAAGGATGGGCAAAAAAGACAGTTTGGCCAAACTCCATAGTACAGGAGAGAGAGTAATGCCCAACCAAGCTAGAAAGATGGTACGGGGCCAGATTATAAAGAGGTTTAAAAGCCAAAGGGAGGAATTTATATTTGAGTCTAAAGGCCACTGAAAAGCACTGGAATTTATTGAGTAGGGGAGTGATGTGGTCACTCCTATACTTACAGAAAACACCTTGGTGGTTAGAAAAAGGACAGAGTGGGAAATTCTAGAGTCAGGGCTACCATGTAGGAAGTTATTGTACTATCTCAGATGAACAGTGATGAGGGTCTGGATTAGGATGGTGGCACTAGGAATACAGAGAAAGGGACAAATGTAAGCCATGTGGTGAAGGGAGAAATAACAAGATCTGGTAACTGAAGGATCTGTGGAGTGAAAGAGAGTGAAGACTTAAGGATAATTCTGAGGGTTCAAACCTGCATGCCTGAAGGTATGTCGATGCCCTTGGCAGACATGGGAAGTCACATTGGGATTGACAAAGGTCACACAATAGTGTTTTCACATATCACGCTGCTTCTTAGAAGCTCAATAAATATTTGACTTGCTGGTCGATCATACAGTGCTATTCTGGGAAATCACTGATCATTCAGGTGAGGCAAATGAACCTTTCTGACAGCATTTCTCTGTATCCTTGAAGAGGTGAATCATCTCGTGTTGCTAAATAAAGATTTAGAACCTTCTTAAGAGAGAAAAGAATCTTAGAGATGATCTAGTCCCACTCCCTAACTCTAAAAAGGGGGAAATTGGTTAAGAGAAGGAAAATGAGTCATCCAGGTCAGCTAATTAGCAAAATGAGGATTATAATATTTATCTCCTAACTTCTAGGCCACACCCTTTATTACTAATAATGATTGAATGACAAACTATTATTATAGCTATTAGAGACTTTGGTCAACAGGAAAATAAGGAGGAGACTAGTTAAATGGCTTTTCCAAGATCATGCAGTCAGTCTTAGACAAGCTGAAACTAGAATGCTCTCAAAGACATTAGGGGAGCATTTGATGAATCTTAAAGTGCTATGTAAATGTGTTATTACTCTATCATTATAATTTCCATTTTCCTCCTAAAGGATTAAGCCAAAGTAACTCTTGCCGGGTCTTCCTATATTTGGTTTTTCTTTTCTACACTCCAGCAGTTGGTGGTCAAAATAATTGGCTTCAAAGTCTGACTGAGTCACACCTCCGAGATTCAGGGAAGAACCAAACATTTTCTCAACTTGCCTATCACAGAATCAGAAATTCTACAATTACTGACTGAACACTTGTTAAGATACTACCGTACCTGACATCCTCTTTTAGAATTTATACAACTTTAGCAAGGAACCCAGGATCATGTTGTTGCTCAGTCATTTTTCAGCTGTGTTCAATTCTCCATGAACTCATTTGGACTTTCCTTGGCAAAAAGGCGGGAAGGGTTCATTAGTTCCTTCTCCAGTTTATTTTACAACTGAGGAAACTGGGACAAACAGGGTTAAGTGACTTGCTCAGGATCACAAAGCTAGGAAGTATCTGGGGCCAGATTTGAATTTAGGAAGATGAGATTTCCTGATTTCAGCGTGGCCCTCTACTCACTGTGCCACCTGGCTGTTCCTTCTAGGATCATAGATTTAGAGGTAAAAGAGATCTAGCACCTTCTTCTAATTTTATAGGTGAGGAAAGAAACAAGCCAAACTGTGATCTGTCATTTCATATATGCCCGAGTATAAATTGTTGTAGCGAATCTCTTTTTCTTCCTGAAAGCAGAGAACAGGATACTCAAGTGACTAGAGTTTTGATACTGGGGAAAGGCATGGATCAGAGATGCTAAGAGAGGATTTAGGAGCCTGTGCAATTTCTATATTAGACAGGGCTGGGGTAAAGTGCAGTTCTTCCCGGCAACATGAAAGCCTGGAGCATCTGAGATAAGTCAATTTTACCAAAAAGTGGTAGGATTATTTCTGGACCAGCGAAAAGACATAATATGACAAATTCTCTGGACTTTAGTTTTTTCCTCTGAAAGGGAAGAGGGAATGGCTAAGGTCCTTTTTAGCTCTACTGTTCTTTAACATATTGTTCATTTCCTGTCTGACATTCTACGTCCTATTTTTAGAGAGCTATGGGCTCTACCATTATAGGTCTAAGGAGTTTCTTGACATTCTATGTTATTTGAATCATAAAGGGCTTTTATCCCCTATAGCCAGTCAATGTGGTCACAATAAACATAGATTTTATTTCTAAGACATACTTTGATTCCAAGTTAAATACCACATTTTCCATTTCTAAGCTTATTTTTCACAATAATTTGGAGAAAAATTTATTGATAGAATTTTAAAAAATTAATGATCAGTCTGGGTAATCTAGCCTGTGGTTGAAAGGTGATAATGGAGAGCAGGATACCTGCTGGAGACATGGTTTAGGACCATACAGAAGAAAATCCATTTTCTTTGTGTAATGGCCAACTAAAGGAAATAAATTCAGAAATAAGTAAGCAGGCACATGAAATAAAATGAATTTTAGCCTAGAAGATTCAGGATTCCCATCCACTGAACATCATTACAAATAACTGGATATTCCTAGACAGCTTTAACTGGTGTCCTAAATTAAAATCACTGTTCGACATATAGTATAGATATTGTTTCTCATTTTCTGCAATAATAAAGCTCTGATAGGTATGGAAAGCCTTATTTATGGGCAGCTTTATCCGTTATAACCAACTCAATGAAATGTAGTTGTTTGTGAAGGCATGGAAATCAATTCTTGATCTAAGAATGAGTTTGTTGTACCTTGGAGTTAGGTAATAAACAAGCATCTAAATCTCTAACTACACAAACATCTGAAATGTCAGAAAGATAAACAACACAGAAGTGTGAGTATTCTCGTGTGTGCAGGTTCAGTTAGGACTGCGAGGGCACACTCTGCAGACCTAGAATCAAATGATCAGAAGAGATAATATTTGTTATGCACTTAATATAATGCCTGGAACATAAAAGGCACTCAAGAAATATTGGTTTGTTCTCTTTCCTCTATTCCCCTCCCAGCTAGAATGGTCAAGATGGATAAGATCTAAGAAAGAATCAAATCAGCCTCATCAATTTATGTATGGGGAAATTGAAGCCCAGAAGGTGAAGCAAAAGTGAACTGCTCAAAGTCACAAAATAAATTAGCAAACAAACCAGAACTGGAACACAGGTCATCTCATTTCTGGGCCAATGTTCTTGCCCCTGTGTCATAATGTCTCCAGAGTAAAGAGGGATACTTCTAGAGTATGCATATATAGCTGTGTATATAAATGTATTCATATATGTGTATACACATACATAAATATATATACATACATGTGCCTATATACACATGCATATCTATTTATAGTCATAGAGTTTCCCTGCCCTCACCAAATTTTTGAGAGAAGAGAAAAAGTAATTATGTGAATTCCTAAGCAAGAAATAGTAATAGCTCTGAAATCAGAACAATTTGAGTCCAAATCTGGTGTCAGATAATTATTAGCTGTGTGATTATCATGGGTAAGTCACTTAAACTCTGCCTTACCCAGATACTTCTTCTGTAAAATGGGAATAACGATAACTTCTTTTTATATCACATATTTATTGTGAGGATAGAAAAAAGACAGTATCTTTGAAGTACTTTGCAAACCTTAAAGTAATATATAAATGCTAGTTATAATTATTATTTTGTTATTTATTGTTATTGTTACCTATTTCCTTTTCTTAGATTTTTCCTAGGAAAGTTTGCAACTTTGTGACAGCCAATGTTACATTCTATAGCACTTCCTTTCCTACCCCCAGCATGTTTAAGTGTCACACACACACACACACACACACACACACACACACACACACATATATAACATATTGTATATTTTGAGAATTTTGTACCTTGGAATTCATCCCCCAGAAGTCCTTCAGTATATCCCAGAATTCCTTTTAATCTCTCCACCACATTGCATGGTCACGTTTTATATATAGTTGTGGGGAACTCCGCCTCTCTCTCTTCCCCTCCCTGCCCTCCCATAATGTGTGGCTGGGAAAGCTGGCTTTTTACTCTTTTTTACTTTAGTTATGATTAATAAATCTAATTAAATATAATACTTGGAGTATTTTAATATTAATTTTAATTCTAGCTATTTATATATCTATATATGTATGTATACATATATACATATGTATACACACACACAATCCTAAGTGAGTGACAAGTATGATGAAGTGGAAAGATCACTCATCTTGGAGTCAAAAGATCAAATAGCTCTGACTTCTTGTTATCTGTCTGACCTTGAGCATTGTCCTTCATCTTTCCATTTCTCAGTTATTTTCTCAGCTGACATAGAAGGACTAAAAGAGCTTTCCCACTTAATCCTGTAGGTTATACCAATATACCCTAATAATCTATTAGTTATCAAAGGACATGAATACTTTCCAAAAGAAGAAATGTGAACCAAAAGCAGCAACAGAAAAATGCTCTCGACAATAATAAATGGGGCACAAATTAAGATGGCTTTGAGATTTCACATAACACATGTCAAATTGGCAAAGATTTAAAAAGGGTTAATTTAAAAGGTCAATAAACAGTCAGGGAAAGACATACATTAAAAAAAAATTGTTTTGTGTAGAACTGTGAACTGGTCCATTGATTCTGTGATACTGGAATAATGCAAAAAAAAAGAAAAAGAACAAACCACTAAAATATCCATATACATAGATTTTATTGTTGGGCACAGTACTGTTTTTAAGAGATCAAAAACAAAAGAAAAAAAGAGGATCTATATATGCCAAAATATTCATGGTAGTATATTTTATGAAAGCAAAAAACTGGAGATAAAAGTGGTTTATCTATTGATTAGGAGACTAGTGGAAAACACTGTAGCTTAAGGAAGTAATGTGATACCATTACACCATGAAAAATGATAGAGGATGAAATCAGAGAAACATGAGAAGACTTGCATAAACAGATGCATAGTAAGGTAAGCCAACTCAGATATAAAATATACATGACTACATTAGCCAAAACAACAAAAATATCATTAAAAGGTATCCAAACTGAAATTCATTACAATGATACTAGAGAACACAGTTACAGGCTTCCCTCCTCTTGATAGAAAGGTGGGGAATGATGGTAGCAGAATATTGTAAATATGATTGTCTTACTTAGATCCTTATATATGGACACCATCCCTAAAATACCCCATCATCCTTATTTTTATAAGTGGAATTAATATCCATTCTGGAGTACCCAATGCAAATATCAATTTTTCTATAAACCTTCCCTGATCTTTCCAATCTGTAATGATCCTTTTCTCCCTTACACTTTGTTCACAGCACTACATTTTTACTTAATGCTTAAATAATGTATCATTTTATATCATATATCATCGAATGTACATCAGAGTAAATGCTACCTTGAATTAATTTAAATATTTATTCACTGAACGATACCATATAAATAGATCTGGTGGAAACTTCAGGAAGTAATACTATAGAAAATGTTTTGGGTTTTGCCTTTACAAAACTTATAATTCATTAGTTTTTCAATTGATCGGACTGAAAACAGATATATTCAATATAGTATAGGAAAATCATCAACTTGAGAAGCATATTATGCTGGGAAAATCCTCTTCTTAGTAAGCATATACTACACCTTTAGGCCTATTCAATGCACATGATACACATCCAAGAAAGTGTTTTTAATTATTTGAAACCATAAGCAAAAAAAGAAGAAAGCAAGCATCAATATTCATTTTTTAAAGAACAACATAATTCAAAGAAAAGGTCACTAATAACAATATTCTGTTTCAAGGATCCAAGATTTCACCAACCTGAGAACTCCCTTCGTATACATAGACTGTCCCTCAGAAGAAAGTTTCATGTCTTACTGTCAGAAAATATTCACCATCTCTTGGCCAACCTTTTCATGATGAGTCAGGGTGTCTGTGTACGTATGTGCATGTACACAGAAGTAGGGCTAGGATCTATGATTTCTCTGTATAGGGAACCAACAAGGAATAAGACTGGAAATTATGTAACCTATAAGTCCATGGGGATTTTCCAGGGGGCAAGAAGATAATGATTGACTTACCCACAGTCATACAATCAGTGTGTCATCAGAGACAAGATTTGAATCCAAGTCTTCCTGACTTTGAGGCCAGTTCCATATCAACTACCCTACCATGACTATAATAGAATAATTCCTAACACATCACAGTTTTTATAGTCATTTACAAGTTACAAAGCACTTTACTTTTTTTTTTGCAAATTATCTAACTTGATATTCACAATAACCCTCTGAGGGGGAATCTAGAAAATCAGTCAGTCAACAAACATGAAGCACCTATCATGTGCCAACAATTGTGCAAGAACAATTTTTACAATGATCACAACATTATAGAAAAAAAGAACTTTAAAACACTTGAGAACTCTAATCAACTCAATAATAAACAACAAAAGAAGATGGACTCAAGATGCAAGATTCATTTTTGAACATAATTGAAGAGGAAACATGCTTTACCTGACTGTGCATATTTGTCATGAGAGTTTTCTTATTTGTTGTTGTTCAGATGGGGGAAATGGAAGAGAGAATAAGTGCTTGTTAATTGAAAAAAATGATTAAGTTTGAAAAAATAATAAAAAAAACATTAACTCTGGGAGAAAGGCGTTATAGGTATTATTACAACTCAAAGATGATGAAACTGAGGTTGCCACTTTGTCTATAGACCTACAATTGAGTTATTTTACTGGAAAGTGACAGGACCAAGACAAGAAAGTTGGTCTCCTAATTCCAAGACCAATGCTCCCGCCACGTTTCCACAGCTGTTTCCAATAGATCATGCACCAACCTGTACAGCCTTTAGCTATTCAAATAGCTCAGGTGGTAAGAATATTTTGTCCAAATTACTGGGGAGGGGAGAGAATGTGAGCTTTTGACATGAATTGAGCATGACATTATGATCAAAATGATTGACTGTGCAATTAACAGTCTTCCATTTTACTCTGGGCTATTTCTAGGTGATTTTAAATAACTCTGATCTAGGCAGTGGAAATAATACAGCTGGCTCCAGAATGCTACTGGCCTGCATAATGAGGTCCCTTTCTCCTCATCTATCCTTATTTCTGACTGCTCTCCTCCAAGTCACTTCAGTCTCTTCCTCCCTGAGTTGGCTTACAGTACTTGTGTAGTAAATGGACTTGACGGAAAACAGAACTCAAATTTTCCCTTTATCCTGTCGACAGAAATGTAGTAAATGACTTCAAGTCCTTTTTAAACCCCTTCCTCAAAATGAAATGTAGTTTCAGGGAAATTGAAAGTAGACAGGAGACCAAAACAAACCCTAACCTATTAAAATCAGCACAGTGAACAAGAATGTATCTTCATACCCTTCACTCCAGCCCCAACTGGGCTCCATCCATTGAAAAGGAAGAACTGGGACCTTAAAGATCTAGAAGCTATTTATTTTATAGCTGTGGGGCCTCAAGGTAAACTTGTTCCTGAGGTCACCCAAAAGGAAGTAGCAAAGTTACAATTTCCATTTAGGTCCAATGACTAAATTTGTTGCCATTCCCAACCTCACTATGTCTTCTCAGACAACATGTGTGGTTTGAAGCAACTGGTGGCACGGTGGATAGAGTGCTGGGAATGAAGTCAGGAAGATTCATCTTCCTTAGTTCAAATCTGGTCTCAGCCCCTTCTTAGTAGCATGAACTTGGGCAAATCGTTTAACCTGGTTTTCCTCAGTTTCCTCATCTGTAAAATAAACTAGAGAAGGAAATGACAAACCGCTGTAGCATCTTTGCCAAGAAAACTGCAAATGGTGTCACAAAGAATCAGACGTGAACAACTGAACAACAAAAATAGGAAGGTAGACTTCAGTTCAGTAAAATTTTAAAACTTCCTAATGCCTAAAACTGATCAAAAACAAAATGGGATGTTTTGATAGATATTGAGTCACCTTTGCTGGAATTTCCTGATGACTATTTCTCAGGCACATTGTGCAGGGGATTCCTTTAGAGGTAAAGGTTGAACTAGAAGACCTCTAAAGTCCCATTCAACTCTGGAGATTCTATGATGCAGGTAAAACATTTTGTAAAATGTAAGAAAGTATAACAACGTTGGTATAGGGAAGAATACAACTCATATGCCTCCATCAAAGGTCACACACAGAAATGACCACATTTAAGACCATCCCCTCTTAACAACTTGGAATTGGACTAATATTAGGTAGCATTCAATTCAATAATCATTCATTGTTTACTTATCCTTCAGGCACTGGGATTGGCGTTGGGGTAACAAAGATGAAATAAAAAAAAAACCCTCGTCACTGGCTTCAAGGAAGTTATCATTGAACCAGGGGCTATGGCGTGGACTTGGATAAGCATACCAGGAAGAATGTGATGCATCAGAGGAGAAATTCAGAAAATAGACTCTGGAGAATGTGAAGCAGGAAAGATCATTTTCAGTTAGGGAGATGAGACTTCTCAGCAGAGGCTGCACCTGAGTTGAGTCAAGGAATTAAAGACTCATAACAGGTAAAAATGAAGAGAATCAGCCTACCTAAATGAGAGAAGGGAGGAAAGGATTCAGGAAAGCTAGAGATCTTGGCTGGCTGGAAAACCAGAATGGAAGTTTGGAGAGAAGTAACAGGAGAGATCTGTGATTTCATTAGTATAAGCACCTCTCAGATGAGAAAAATCCTTCTACCAAAGCAGATTGGTCCCTAGTCTGAAATTTGCTGCCTAGAGTACTGACTGGCTAAGTGACTTGCCCAGGGACATAGCAAGAATGTGTGATAGGCAAACTTGAACCCAGATCTTCCTGGCCTTTAGGCTTCATCCACTATCACAGGCTGCTTCTCACTAAATAAAAGAGGGCTATAGAGGTCAGGCTAAGATATTCATTTAACCTAAAGGCAACAGGAAGCCACAGGGGGGAAAAACCTTCAGAACACAAACATTTTCTCAATTGATCCTTACAACCCAGAGTATATACATCACCTTCCTCTCACAGAGACCGAAAGAAGCAAATAGGATTTTTCCCCCTTTTTCTCCTAGAAACAGTCAGAACAGACCTAGAATGATGTAGAAAACAGATCTTAAGCAAAGTGTGAAATCATCTTGGATAGAATGGCTTTAAACTAGAGTTGCACAATGGTTTGGTGTACCCAAATCAGCAAAAATGACTAATTACTCTCATCTGAAGCTTAAAAAGATAAAAAATTAGATTTATTATAAATGCAGGGATGAATGTGCACTCTTTTAGAAATGACTGGCTCTGCAGTTTGTGACACCAATGATTTATGGCACTATGTTTATAAAGCATTTTTCATTTGAAGTTTTTAATATACTGAACAAGAAATGGATTTAAAAGTAAATTAGCAATCAGTCTTCAAGGGGCTATAATTACAAAAATATATTCATATTGTGCCATATTGTTTACCAAGTAGTAATCTCATAAAAACCCTGATAGTAGAAAGTGCAAATGTTATTCCCTTCAGATGACTAATGAAGAAACTGAGGCCAAGAGAGATCAAGCGACTTGGCCTTAGTCATATTGCTAGCAAGTAATGGAGTACGAGTGGATTCAGATTCAGGCCACTCATATAAAAGCAACACTCCCAAATGCCCACTATGTAGGGTAGTAATTCGGCTCTTTGCAACCATTATGATCTTTTACTTCTTTTCACTTCTAGGGACATCATATTTCATCACCAAAATGAGGGATCCAAGTGATCTCTTGGGTTCATTTCAACCCTAGATGTCATGTGCTATTTCCTGTGCTTTGTAATGCTCTAATAACCAAGAAGTGACCCAGGCTGGTGGCCAACAAAGCTGCCCAGAAGCTCTCACTAAGAAATCCAGGAATGACTTTCCCAGGGACTTTGCCTTGGAGTAGTATTAGGAGAGGGTAGCCATTTTTTTGGAACTCTTCCCTTTTGTGGGTGAGCCAAAGTGGCCATCTGGCTAGGCATAAAAGCATGGTAACATTGACGCTCAATGATCCTTTCCTTTATTACTCTTGTCAGGAAAGCAAAGCAATTGAGCTATCTGAGCAAGAGAGTTTGAAGCTAAGAGAAACAGCAAAAGGCCACCGATCCACTCTATGGCTGCCTGGAAAGGATCAGATAAAAGCAAGGAGAATTGGAACTTCTGAGCCAGAGTTTCTAACCTTATCCTTAGCATATGACTACAAAGCTAAATGTCTGCAAAGGTCGGAGAGGAAGAGTGTCAGAAAGGACTTCCTCATGATTTTTAAGGATTTTGTTTCTCAAAAATTCCTTGTATGTATGTGTGTGTGTGTGTGTGTTTTGTGTATGTTTCCCATGGAAAGTGAATGTGATGAGTTGCCATGATGTTGGATAAAATACTTCCACTTTAAGTAGAGAGTAGACCAGATGCCTCTAGGTCCCTTTCAACTCTGAACTTCTGTATAATTTGTTAGAGTCAAAATAAAAAGGACTAGGTCTTCTTATACATTTTCGAATTTGCAGAAAATAAGGCAGTATTCCACAAGTACTTGGCATTCACTATTTCTTTTCATTGATTGAGTAACAAGAGAAATAACAGCTTGTTTTGGTAGAGTTTGCTATTGGAACTTTTATTATCACATGGCTTTAAGTGGACTTTTCTAAATTTTTTGTCTCTCTGATGGCTGCTTAAAAACCTGTTCTTGATTCCCTTAACCATGTGCCCTCTGCAAATGATGAAGAGGATGTATCTTTCTGATTAGCACTGGCCTGAAATGGCTCTTCTGCTCCAGAAGAGATATCTGTTCCTAATGGAGGACTCACTTTGGCTTGCCACCAAATGGGGTTAAGAGCAGTCTGGAACATGGGAGATAAAAAAAGGCAAAAAGGAGCTTTCTCCTAATCACATAGCCAATGCTGAGATTTCCATCTGGATTTGGACATCTGATATAATGGTACCTAGAGAAACAAAGGGCAAGCTCTCAAAGATTACCAAAAGGCACACATGAAATCAGATGGAATCCTTACTGTATAAATTCCTCAGCATAGGTGGGAGAGGAAGGGTCAGATGACATAACTAAGTGAACCCCTATTCTGGAGACAATATTTCAATATTTGTCTCAATATTTCAAGGATTGCAAATTTTGTAGATGAATATACTCTCTCCTAATGGAGAACACTGCTATCCACTTTAATAGATGGTCTTCATGATCTGCCACAATCAGAAAGAGAAGAATCATCACCCCCAACTCTCAAGGATGGAGCGTCTTTGTTCTCATCTATTCTGAGACCACACCTATGGTTGCCAGTGGGACCTAGGTTCAAGTCTTCCCAGATTTCAGGCAGAAACATTGACCTAGGAGTCAGAAAACCTGAGTATATGATCCTGGCTCTGCCACTTACTACATAGGTGATCAAGAGCAAATGATTCAACCTCTCCCAATATTAGTTGATTTCCATCTTTAGTTTTCCCTACTTATCTCCCAAGATTTTATAAAAAAGGAACCTTTGAACTCCCACATGGTTAAGTATCACCAACTATCAGAATTATAAGAGATCTTAGAATTTAATTCAATTAACAAATTTTGGTGTTAAGCTGTCTTTCAGTCATGTTCAACTCTCTGTCACCCCATTTGGAGTTTTCTTGGCAAGAGTACTAGAGTGGTTTGCCATTTCCTCTTCCATGTAATTTTACAGGTGAGAAACTGAAGACCACAGGGTTATGTGACTTGTCCAGAGTCACACAACTAGGAAATTCTAACCATTGTACCACGTGGTTGCCCTCTGCAACAATTCAACAAATAAGCACCTACAATGTGTGAGGCACTGTATTCGGTAAAGGCAACAGAGGTGGTCTTAGAGTCATGAATTCATAGGCTCAAGGCCTTAGCTCTGTAACCCAGGATGGCATAGTTCATTGAGCACGGTCTCTAAAGTCAGAGGACATGGTAAAGATGCCACCTCAGATACTATTGTAGAGCCTTAGTCAGGTAACTGCCTTCTTGAACCTCAGTGCAACATCTGTAAAACTGGGGGGCTTAGACTGGAAGACCTTCTTGATTCCTTCCCACCCTGATCTAGGGTCAATTAAATCTCACATTTAGATAGGTCTCTAAATATTTTAAATGGTATAAAGTCATTACCAGCAAAAATTTATCAAGTACCTGCTAAGTACCAGGCAACAGCGAGGTGGTACAATAGGTTGAGTGCCAGGCCTAGAATCAGTGAGACTCATATTCCTGAATTCAAATATGGCCTCGGATACATAATAATTGTGTGAGCCTGGGCAAATCAATTAAACTTATTTGCCTCAGTTCCTCATCTTTAAAATGAGCTGGAAGAAAAAATGGCAAATCACTCCAGCACCTTTGCCAAAAAAAACTCAAATGGGATCATGAAGATTTGGGCAGAACTAAAAAAAATGGCCACACAATGAGTGGCAGGCATTGTGTTAGGTTGGGAGGGAGAAGGGGGTGGTAGAAATAAAATAATTTCTTCTCCTAAAGAGTTTATATTCTATAAGGGAAGAAAGCATTACTCAATATCTGTGAAAGTCTTTACAGACTTTAAAGCACTCCACAAATATTAAATATTGGCATTTTGTATCTATTTATATAGAGCATACAGTTTGTCACTACCCCTATGTATGTATATACAAACTCATAAAATGCAGATACAAGAGGGACAGGGACCAGATAACCTCAAAGAGGAAGATACTGGCCCCTAAAGGGACATGGGGGTGGAAGGAAAGCAGGAAAAATGTCCTGCAGAAAGTGTCCCTTGATCTGGGTTTTAAAGGACATTAGGGTTCTAAAAGGTTAGAATTATAAAAAAAAATCACATATCAGGGTACTGGGGTCCAAAGAGGTTACCTAGAGTCACACTGCTAGTAAGTACTTGAGGCAGGATTTGAACCCAAATATTCCTCTCCCGGAGGCAAGTGCCCTCTCTATTATATCACGTTCCATTCCAGAGGTGGGGGACAACCAGCACAAAAGCAGAGATTTGAGATGAAGCATCATGCATGAAGAAAAGCAAGGAATCCACTATGAGTGGACTGGAGGATAGCTGGAGGAAGAGGAAGGGGCAGATGGCTATGTAAGAAGGGCTCGAAGGCTGTAAAGATAGGTTGTGGGCTGGAAGTGAGGAACTTCATACATCAAATACAGGAGTTCATATTTGATCCTAGAGGTAATAAGAACCTAGTGGAACTTATTGAGCTGTGGGAGGTGACAGAACCCTGCTTTCAGAAACTCTTTTTGGCAGCTGGATGGAGAACTGATTGGTGGGGAAGACTCACGCAACTCTCCAGTACTATAAATGGAAGGAGGGATGCCTACCTATTTTGGTAGAGAGAATTTCCTTACCAGGAATTCTCTCTGAAATCACAGGTCTTAAAAAAAGAATGAGGCACTGTACCCAGTGCTGGTGATACAAAGACAATGGGAAACAATACTTGCCCTCTAGTCACTTGTATTCTGTTAGAGAGGGGCAGGAAATCTTACAAACAGAAAGCATAAACAAAGATTTCAATAGGGAGAGAATACTATCAACAACTGGAGGTCAGAGATGTCAAGGAAGGCCTCTTTTTACAGATGAGGAAAATGAGGCCCAAAGAAAGGAGTTAGCTAGTGGTCATCATCACCACCACCATCATCATCATCATCATCATCATCATCACTATCATCATTATCACCATCATCATCATCATCATCATCATCATCATCACCATCACCATCACCATCACCATCACCATCACAGCTAGCTTTGCATAACACTTTATCACACTATTTCACTTTATCCTCAGAACAACCCTGGAAGGTAAGTATGCTACTATACTAAACTAAGGTAGAGGTTAAGTGACTTGCTCAGGGCCACACTTAAGTGTCTGAGGCAGCAGTAGAACTCAGATTTTCCTAAATCCAGTCCTCTATACACTGAAGCTGAGCCCATGGGTAACTGACTCAGAAGGGACTATTCTTTCCACTGCTTTCATAAAGATGTTTAGATATTGCTTCTCAGTCTTCGTTCTCATCCCAAGGATTTCTAAAATATTATATCATTTCAACTCAATAAACATTTATTAAGAGTCTACTATGTTTCAGGCACTGTGCCAAGTGTTGAAAATACAAACAGAGGTGAAAGACAGTCTTTTCCCTCAAGAAGATTACACTCTACTGGGCTGAGACAAT
Organism: Gracilinanus agilis; assembly: GCF_016433145.1. Taxonomy (NCBI): domain Eukaryota; kingdom Metazoa; phylum Chordata; class Mammalia; order Didelphimorphia; family Didelphidae; genus Gracilinanus; species Gracilinanus agilis. The sequence continues at coordinate 213,199,218 of NC_058135.1, forward strand.
ATGCAAACTAATATATACAAAACAAACTATATAGAGGAGAAATGGGAAATAATTAAGAGAGAGAAGGCCTTGGAAATAAGATGGGATGGGGAAGGCTTCCTACAGGCAGTAGGATTTTAATTGGGATTGAAAGGAAGTCAGGGAGATCCATTGTGGGAACAAAGGAGAGTATTTCAGGTGTGGGGGGAGCAGATGGAGAGAAAGCCCATAGTCAAAGAGATGAAGTACTTTGTTTTTGGAACAGCCTAGAGGCCAGTGTCACTGGATGAAAGAATACATGTTGGGGGAAAAAGGTGCAAGGAGATAGAAAGTATGATTAGGTTAACTTACGAAGAGCTTTGAATGTCAAATAGAGAATTTTGTATTTGTTCCTGGAGGTAATAGGGAGCCACAGGAGTTTATTGAATGGGTGTTTAACATGATTAGATTCATATTTTAGGAAAATCATTTTAGTGACTGTAAGGAGAATGGACTGGAGTAAGGAAAGACTTGAGTCAGGCAGACCCACTGGACCAGCTATTGGAATAATCAGGGTATGAAGAGGGCTTATACTATGATGGTGACTACTTCAGAAAAGAGAAGGGGGTATCTTTGAGAAATGTTGCAGAGTTGAAATTGGCAGGCCTTGGCAAATTGTTTAGATGTTGAGAGGGCTGAGAGAGTGAGGAATACAGGAAGACCTTTCAGTTGGGGGTCCAGGGGACTAGAAATATGATGTTGCTCTCTATATTAGCGGGGAAAGGAGGAGGGAGAGATAATAAATTCTGGTTTGTGTTTAAAATGTTTACTGAACATTCAGTTAAATATATTTTAAAGGTAGTTGATGTGAAAAAAGAGATCAATAGAGAGATTGGGGCAGGAAAGGGGGATTTGTTGGCACAAAATGGAAATTAAATCCATGGAAATGGATGAGATCACCACGCAAAGTGGTATAGAGAGATAGAGAAGTGAGGAGGGGAAAGGAAAGGAGAGGAGGGGAGGAGAGGAGAGGGGAGGGGAGGGGAGGAG
>NC_058135.1:213200616-213430747 GCF_016433145.1 Gracilinanus agilis
GGGGAGGGGAGAAGAGTAGAGATGAGGGGAGGAGAGGGGGGAAGAGAGGAAAGGTGAGGGGAGGAGAGGGGAAAGACCCAGTGGAGAAGCCTGAGGAACTCTTATGGTTAGGAGGCATGGTTTAAAGGAGGACCGAGCAAAGGAGATAAAGACTAAGTAGTCAGATAGGTAGAAGGAAAACTAGGAGAAACTGGTATCTTGGAAACCTAAGAAAAGTGTACCGGTAATCCACAGTGTCAAAGTGTTAAATAAGGCATGGATCCTTTCAGGTAGGAGTGGAGGTGGGGCAACAATCTATATTATCAGATCATTATCAGAAACTGGATGGCAACTTAATATACATGTCTTAGGGGAGATTATTAGCAAGTACAGGTTGGAGTAGTTGCCTTCTAAAGTACTTCCAACTGCCATACCACTGCTAGGTTTATACCCCAAAGAGATCATAGGGGAAAAAACTTGCACAAAAATATTTATAGCCATGCTCTTTGTGGTGGCAAAAAATTGGAAAATTAAGGAATGCCCTTCAATTGGGGAATGGCTGAAATAATTGTGGTATCTGTTGGTGATTGAATATTATTGTGCTCAAAGGAATAATGAACTGGAGGAATTCCATGTGAGCTGGAATCACCTCCAGGAATTGATGAAGAGTGAAAGGAACAGAACCAAGAGATCCTTATACACAGAGATGGATACACTGTGGTACAATCGAACATAGTGGACTTCTCTACTAGCAGCAATGCAATGATCTAGGACAATTCTGAGGGACTTATGAGAAAGAACACTATCCATATACAGAAAAAGAACTGTGGGAGTAGAAACACAGAAGGAAAACAATTGCTTGACCCCACATGGGTCGATGGAGATATTATTGGGGATGTGTATGCTAAAGATCACCCTAGTACAACTATCAATAATATGGAAACAGGTCTTGATCTATTGTAAAACATGTAAAACCCAGTGGAATTGTGCATCGGCTATAGGGAGAGGGGGTGTTTTGGGGGAGAGGGAAAGAACATGAATCATGTAACCATGGAAAAATATTCTAAAAAATAAAAAATTTAAAAATAAAATAAAAATAAAGTACTTCCAACTCCCAGTTTCTATGATTCTTTTATAAATGATGGTATGCACCTTTTGAATACAAAAACAGAAAGCATTTGACTTTCTGAGGAATTGTGTTTTTCCCCAAGAAAGAAGGATCTAGAGCTTTTTTTTTTCTTCTGAGATTCCTCTTGCCAACTCTTGCCCTGCTACCTATGCCTCAGAGGAAAGAGAATAGAGTAGACACTAGCAACAGCATCTCTTTAGTTATGTAGAGATTAAAAACAAGGAACCAATTATTTGCTCAAAATGTTCAGGTCTGAGAAGTAAGAGTTAGTCAAAAGTCATTGAATTTGGACAGAAGTTGGAACCAGGTCCTTAGACTCTGAAACCCACAAGGGACCTGAATGAAAGTATGGGGTGGTTTGTTGTTGTTGTTGTTGTTGTTTAGGAGTTTTCTTTTTTCTTTTTTTAAGAGAGCACAGGTCTGGGCTCCAGGAGACTAGGTTTTCAATTTCAGTTCAATATAGAGACAAAATAGTTAATGGGGGGGGGACCTCAAAAGCTGAGAAGGTTAGATTTGGAGGGGTGGCATGAGAAAGAAACTAGGTCTACTTATCTCTCCCAGGCTGAAAGTATAGTAGCTACCTCTAGCCAGATCCACTACTGATCTACATGAAAGCTTTGGCTGGCTCCATTTCCAGACTAAACTGGTTTGCCCTTTTTTAAGGCAGCCTGATAGCCATTGGCCTACTACCCACCATATTGGTGCCAGACTTAGTGTAGACATCCAATCAACTCCTGCAGCTTAGAACTGCCAAGCTCAAATGATTCACTAGTCTGATCCCTCTCTGGTGGTAGAGATCACAGGAGCCAGAGGTAGAAAACCACTACGTGTCTTGATCAAGGAAATAGCAAAATGCCCCATGTAAACATAGAGGCAACCCTGGATTCTGAAAGACAATGCCAAGACACCTCCCACCCCAGCAAATCCAACACCAAGGTGGGAAAGCTTTGGATACAGGCCTGATGATGGACTATAGCAAAGAAGAAAAGGTGTTTAGTCTGATTGTTAAGACTTGGGATCTGACACAAAATCTGCAATAATTATCCCAAGTCTCTTTGATGTTCCTAACTTTAACCTAATTCCAGTGATAAGTCCCCTATGGAACTTACTGTTTATTTTTGTTTTAAGAAACATTTCCCCAACAAATAAAGCATTTTAGTATCCTGAACTCTCTGAGGGATAACACATAGTAAGATTGTAACATAAATTGTCCAAAATTCCTTTGAGAATGAGTTAGCTCCTGTTTACAACTCTTCATTTAAACTAATACCTTCAGAGGCTGAACTATGAAAAGAGAGTGACTGCCCTAATGATAACACTAAACACCAAAACAACATCATTCCTTTGGTACTAGGTGTGGATAAAATCAAGGAGCCCAGTGAGGATCCAGGACAGAAGTTCCCCAGCTTAATACAATAAATCTTAGCTCTCTTCCTCCAGTCCATGCTAACCTCCTCTGAATTCCTACAGCACTAAAATCACTATCAGATAATTTAACACTTAAATATTTAATATTTTGCATTCTTGAAATTTTATACATGCACCCTGTGTCTTTTTGGCTATCTTATCAACCTCCTTGAGTAGGAATGGGCAATTTCTTAGGCTTCCTTTATTTGTCTTATTATTGTGGTCATGTTTTCTACGTGCAAAATGTTTTCTCAATTACCTTTAAATGACTGGGGGAACTAATTTTCTTCTCATTCTTCCAGAGGTGCCATTATAAACATAGAACCATATTTACCGCTATATGTATATACATATGTACATGAATCCTTTCCAAATTAAAGAAAGGTCATAGGGTTGATGTTATTGCAGATTTTCAGTGAATACTCGATGATGGTATTACAGAAGGGATCCAATGCTACACACAACACATATGCTTTTATATATGTGCATATATATTTGGGGGAGATTTTTGTATATAATATGATATATGATATCCACACATATGTATATACATCACGAGATAAATAAATAGAGATCTAGTGATATATGCTGGAATATGTAGTAGCATCACCGAAGCAGAGATTTAGAGCAGAGAAAAATAGGCATTTAAGGCAGGAAGGCAGATGATGGCACAGGTGGCACCATTTGCAATGTAAAGGGGATTCCCTGAGATGCTCCAGGGAAACAGCTGAACTGAGCGGTGGCTAATTACATCTTCACTTCCGCTAGGGTGTTTAAGAGAGCCAGAAATAATAGAAAGAAGACTAATCTATCTAGAACTGAACTAACTTGCACTTGCTTTTGAGAATGGATATGTTAAAAGGCTAGAGAGGGAGTCTGGTTTGGGATAAAGCAGCTAGGTGGTGCGATGGGTAGAAGGTGAGGACTGGAATTAGGGAAGCTTGAGTTCAAATCTAGCCTCTGTCACTTATCCTGTAACCCTGGGAAAGTCATTTAACTCTTGTTTGCCTCAGTTTCTTCATCTGTCAAATGAGGATAATAATAGCACTTACCTCCCAAGGTCATTATGAAGAATAAATGAAATAATAATTGTAAAGTACCCAGCATTGTGCTTGGCACAGAATAAGTACTACATAAATGTTAGCTGTTATTTATATGCATATATAAAATATGTATCACGTATATATATATCACTCAGTACAATCATAAGAACTCCTCTTTCCCCCCATAGACTGAAATCCCTCTGAAAAATAGATATACTACTCCACAATATGAAAGATCTAGACACCTAAAATAGGCATTCTAGAGCCTGGATAATAGAGCACACTATTCTTCCAGATACAACCCACAGGGGAACAGTAAAATCTCAGCAACTGCAATTGAAAATATTCTTTCCCAAGTTGAAGCTTGGTAAATATTCTTGACCTTTATCGTATCTATTTTTTCCCTTCGCTATAACCATCTTTTACCAAGCTAAGTAGCCCAGCTCTCTCTCTGGTGCTTACACTCCTGAGATCAAACTGGGTCAATATTTCTGTAACACTGATACATCAGCTGAAGCGGAGTTCTATTTAGGATGTAGACCCTGAAACCAGAAAGGACCAAGACCGTGGATCTGGGAAAATAATAATAATAGCTCGCAGTCCTATAGAACTTTACAGTTTACAATGCAGAGAGAGGTGGACCACAGTTTGATGTAAGCAGTGGAAATATTCACATCCCTATTTTACAGATACCAATAAGAACTGGAATTTATAGAGCACTTTGGAGTCTCCAAAGTGTTTCACACAACATTCTGCCAGTCTTCCAGCTAAGTACCTCATCAGTTTTTATTATCCTTGGTTTTATAAAGGAGCACAATGAAACTCAGAGGTGACCTTGCCCACTCTCACATGCTAGAAGGAGAACGAGGGTGTTTTGAAAAGAAGACCAAAACTTATGAGAAAGAACACTATCCACATCCAGAGGAAGAACTGTGGGAGCAGAAACATAGAAGAAAAGCAACTGCTTGATCACATGGGTTGATGGGGACATGACTGGGGATGTAGACTCTAAACAATCACCCTAGTGCAAATATCAATAATGTGGAAATTGGTCCTGATCAACGACACATGTAAAACCCAGTGGAATTGTGCATTGGCTATGGGAGGGGGCTGGGAGGAGGAGAGGGAAAGAACATGAATCATGTAACTATGGAAAAATATTTTTAATTAATTAATTAAACTTTAAAAGAGAAAAGAAAAGAAAACCAAAGCAATATCATTTCATCCATGTAAAATGAACAGAATTTAGTTAACCAAAAATCAGTGGTGATAATACCAAATTTGGATTCAGGAAGATAAGAATTGGAATTGTAACCCAGATTTCTATTAGCTCAGGAATCCTAGGCAAGTCCCTTTGGCTCCCTCAGCCTTGGTTTGCTTATATATATCAAATGGGAACAATAACTGCACCTACTTCATAGAGTTGTGAGGACAAAGCATTCTGCCTTAACCTTAAAATGGTATTGAAATGTTTGCTATCTAGCCTCAAATGTTTTCTACCTGTGTGACCCTAGGAAAGCCATTTAATCTCATTTGCCCACCCCTTGCCCTTTCGTCTAAGAGTGGTTACTAATACAAAAAGTAAGGGTTTCAAGATATAAAAATTCAAATAAATTTTAGAAAAGAAATGTTAGCTATCATTAGCTATGATTATTGCATAGCTAAATGGGATAGCATTACCATTAAGTTGAATGTGGAAAGACAAACTAGAAATGTTACATTTTGCTCGAGCCTGGCACAAATAGCACAAACCATGCCTCCTCAAGCAAGCAAAACAAAGTGTGCCCTTGGTTGGTGAGGGTGGTACTTGGAGTCTGGCAAGGTGAGAGCTTCCTTCTTGGACTAATTACTCTTGCTAGCTGGGTACCAAACTTTCTTGTTTCTATGCCCTCAAAGGAATACAAATGTTTAGCAGCATCCTCCAAAGCTGGCACCGTAGGACAAAGCTCCATTTATCCCAACCCAGTTACAGGTCTGCTAAACTGGTTACGTGATGTAGAAGGTAATGCTCTACAATATAGTGAAGGAATCAAAGTTCTCTCCTGCCTCTTGATGAAACGATGCAACAATACTGGAAGGATCTCCCTCTCTCTGTGTCTGTCTGCCTCTATGTGTGCGTGTATGTCCCTCTGTGTGTCACTCTGACTATGTCTCTATCTCTGTGTCTTTCTGTCTCTATGTGTGTGTCTCTCTCTATCTCTGTGTCTGTCTCTCTCCTACTGCAGTCATCCCTATTCAGCCCTTACTGACTGAAGGCTCTGGGGTTACACAAACCAGAGCCAATCTTTCTAGAGCATCTCCCCAAATCTTGCTGTGACTAGTGCCACCATTCAATGTTATCCTTCTCCCTACCCTTCCTCCCTGCTACTCTAAACAACAGAATTGGGTTTTTTGTCAAAATCTGCATACGGAAGGGAAAAGTGACGATCTTTGGCTGCCATGTAAGCCCTTGACCTACCATGATGTATATTATAGAACAGGCTTTATTGGAGTTAACAAAATGTGCAAAGGATTCACAGTGAAGCCCTTAAAACTTATAGACAATTCTCTTTCTTTTCCCTGAGAGGGGGAGGAGGTCCTCATTTTTCCCAAGACCAATATAATCCCCTGACCTTATAATACCACAGTAGGATTGAGCTCCCCAATTTCCCATCTCCCCTAAATTCTGCTAAAGGAAATAAGTCAGGGCCACTAAAAGGAAATTCACAAGTTTCCTGATGCCAAGTCCAGTATGTCAGGCTACACTTCTAGCCCGTCCCTGATACTGTTATCTCCAAGGTTCCCATCAGCCTGCTTGCAACGACTCCTTACTTCCAAAGACCCTATTATCCCCCTAAGTAGCAATACTGCCAGTGCTCTTGCTGTGCCCCTCATTCTAGATATGGGGACCCTCACCTTTTCACAAATGCACCATACCACAAGGCCAGGTCCATTCCCACATGATCTAGGAACGAAAACTGGTTTTCTTTCAAATGTATAACTGCTCTAGAATTGTCCCTGAAGATACTGAAGGTTAGTATTCAGTCTGGAATTAAAGTACAAATTCTTGTGTACAGGAACCCAGCAGTCACAATAAACCACAATTATTCTTCTGCAATATCACTTTAGTAGAAGCACAGCTCCAAGAATTTAGCCACACAATGGAAAAAAAACTTAACCTCTAAGAATAATTTCATAACTTTTTTTTCATTTTGTCCGATACTGATTGCTTCTCTTGTTGGTTGACTGATTTATCCCTTGTTGCTCTTGTTCATTTGTTTCAGTTGCATCTGATTCCTCCTGACCCCATTTGGGGTTTTCTTGGGGTGGTTTGCCATTTTCTTCTCCAGCTCATTTTACAGATGAGAAACTGAAGCAAACAGGGTTAAGTGACTTCACTTATACATTTAATAAGTGTCTGAGGCCAGATTTGAATTCCTTCTCCAGATCATTTTACAGATGAGAAACTGAGGCAAAGAGGATTAAGTGACTCTGCTTATACAAATAATAAGTGTCTGAGACCAGATTTGAACACAGGTCTTTCTAATTCCAGGCCAATACTGTGCCACCTATCTACTGTACAACCTTGCTGCCCATGTGTATATGGTAAATATGTGTGTGTATATGCATATATATGTATATATATATATATAAAACAATTCAAGCAGAATTTTTCATTTTGGTAGATTCTGTCATTTCTCAGTCATGTCCAGCTCTTCATGACCCCATATGAGGATTTTTTGGCAAAGATATTGGAGTGGTTTGCCATTTCCTTCTCGAGCTCACTGGAAAAATGAGGAAAATGAAGCAAACAGGGTTCAGTCACTTGCCCAGAGTCACACAATTATTAAGTGTCTGAGGCCAGATTTAAACTCGGGAAGATGAGTCTTCCTGACTCCAGGCCAAGCACTCTATCCACTACACCATCCAGTTGCCCTAATTTACTCCTATTTGGGTTTATACCCTTCTTCCATGCTCAGAGGGATCCCCGGGTGTATCCAAGTAAGACATCCTAGTTGGTTCCTACTTTAGGAGGAAGAGCAGGGTAGATCTTGCCTCCTTAGATTTGGCCAGGTTCACAAAAGGAACCTATCTTCTGGAGAAGATTGTTTCCAGCTTTTCAGCAGCTATGATTCATGAAGAGTTAGAAATCATGGAAAGAGAGAGGCACAGCACTGGGAACGTGAAACGCTTATCGATGAATTGTTAATGTACTTCATCTCATTTGGCCAGCTCAAACATCGAGTGACCCAAAGGGAAATGTAAAGATGCAAGATAGGTGTGTAAATGGATACATTATCAATGATGGCAAGTGTGTAAGGGCCTTAAAAGATATCATTAAAGACATCGGATTGGAAAAGTAGAGGGGTCAGCTGTGGAGTGAGACTGAGGGATACCAGATGGACAGCCTTAGTGTTGTGTTTAGCCTCCATAAAATATTCAAAGAACTGGAGGAAGAAAGCCTTCAGACTGTGAAAGATTTATGGGAAAACATAGACAAGAACAAATGGCACAGGATATGAAGATATGAATGGACTGGGACCTGCCCCAGGCTTTCTCTTAAAAATTCAAAATGGTGGGTACTATCCCTGATGGGCCAGCCAATCTCTGGTAAAGTTTGAGGGGAAAAGGTTGTGCTGCTGCTACAGAACAACCGCAGTGCCTGAACCAGTGGGACCACAGATGCATAGAAGCATCTCAATTGCCAAATGAATTATAGAGTTCTTTCAGGATACCACTATGATTTACAACTTTAGTTTATAATCTTGCATAAAATTTTACATCATTGATCCATGCATATATTTTGATTTTCTTCACATACTCATTCTTCAGATCTTATGAATCCCAAAATATCAGAAGCAATCAGCATATTCAATTCTGATATATAGCTTAAGTTTCCATTAGAATCAGTTTATAATCCCAAACTTTTGACTGTTGAGTTGAATTCCTGACATATTGTGGCTGAAGTATCTATGCCTGTCAACTCTAATAGAATTAGGATTATCTCTAAAGACAGAATTTGTCTTCTCAGTTTTCAACCCATTTTGCTGGGGCTTTTAAAATCACAAAGACTCTTCACTCACATAGTCATTTGGAAAAATAATAACAATAGCCTGCCTTTAAAACAGTGCTTTAAATTTTAGGAAACAGTGCTTGAAGGTTTACAAAGTACTTTGCAACTATTACTTCCCTTGATCCTCACAATAACCTTGGGAGATTGGTGCTATTGTTATCCCCATTTTATAGATGAGGAAACTGAGGCAAAGAGAAGTTAAGTGACTTGTCTAGGATACACAGTAGGAACTGTTTGAGGTCAAATCACAATTCATGACTTCCTGACTTCAGGTCCAAAAAAAAAGCTTTCCCAACTAGTCAACCTAGAATTAAGAAAAAAACTATTCTTCATCAGCATGGACATATTAGGGCTTTTCCTCTTGTCACTAATTTACCAAACCCTAAAACTAAATTTCAAATCTTAATTTTAACCCTAATAGACAAGAAAATTACCCAAAGCCTTCACTTTATGTGACTTCTCATATCTAGGGACAATTAAGAGAAAAGTCAATAAATCCTCAGAGAAATAATCTTGGAAAAAATACAGCCATTAATCCAACTAGAGCTTGAATTTCTACAACCTTTCTAACAAAGGTTGAAATAGCCTTTCATGAAGTGCTCAAAAAACAATAAGTAAAATGCCCAAAGTGGTAGTCCATTCTGCTGTTGGGCGGTGTTCAGTATTAAAAAGTTCTTGCTTATAGTCAAATGAAATCTGCCTCCCCACATGTTCCATCCTTTGATTCTGCCTTATGGGGCCAAGACAGTCTAATTCTCCCACTGGACAACATTCTAACTACTTAAAAAAAACACAACCTACCAAGCCCCACTTAAGACATTTTTTTCCCCAAGCTAAAAAGTTCCAAGTTCTTCAACAAATCCTCAAAAGGCATAGACAAATTCTCTTATCATCCCAATCCCCATCCTCCAGACACCATCTAGTTTGTTAAAATCTTCAAAAGTGATGCCTAGAAATTTGAGACAGAGGAATATAGGAATATTACTTTACTTGTTTTACCCAAAGAGCTTTAGTCTTTCTGTTGTGGTAGATCATCTTAACTATATCATTAATCTTGAATTTTTCATCATATTTCAAGTAAAAATTTGATTGTGTGAAATAGCTCCTTGAGTTCAACCAACAAATTTCTATTTGGCACCTACAAAACATACAGTAAGGGACTAGGCACTGTGGGAGGAAATTCTTCTTAAATTTGAACCTTTGAAAAATCTACAGAGTATAGAGTAAACAAGATAGTTTATAAGCAAGAACTAGTCAATGCTACAGAAGTCAGGCAGCTAAGATAATCATAGAAAGGTTTTTAGAGGATGTGGGATTTGGTTAACATAATTAAGGAATCAGTATACTTCTATTATGCAGCTAGGAAGACAACATGTATAACTACTAGTCCTCACAAGGACTTCAATTTCTTCTGCTCTGAGACTGGACAGCTAGATGGTGAAGTCGATAGAGTGCCTGGCCTGGAGTCAAGAAAACTCATTGTCCAGAGTGCAGACATTTACTAGCTTTGTGACCCTAGACAAGTCACTGAATGCTGTTTGACCCCGTTTCCTCATCTGTAAAATGAGCTGGAGAAATAAATGGCAAATCATGCCAGTATAACTGCCAAGAAAACCCCACCTGAACAAGAACACTCTGATAGTACCTGAAGATAGCAAATAAAATGATTTGGGAAAGGGGCAGAATCTCTGACCCATAATCTTTAATCCTGCCCTCAGATTGTGACTACACACAATCTAAGGAAGGAAGTAGAGCAAAAATAGAGAAGTAAAAAGTTTTCGTGGCCTCAAGCTATAGTGCTCAGGGTCGATGACTGGGATGAAGAGCCTTGCTTTGTGACATGAGTCCTAATGAGTTTTGCCTAAAATCTATCCTCAAAGTCCAAAAGACCAGGATTCAGATCCTGCTTCGGATACATACTGGCCCTTGGCAAATCACTTAACCCCTCTGCAATCTAAGTAACGAAAACTATAAATCAGAAAATAAGGAGTTGAGATGCATAATATGAATCTGGGGAGGATAATTTTAAATAATTTTAAATTGACAAAGAAAAAATACGATAAACACAAAGAAGGGATTTAGACACATTACTATGAACCCCCCCAAGGTGTTCCAGAATCACAAGACTATTTCTTCTCTTTCTTCTCTACATGAAAATTTTATAGTGCACATTTCCACTTTTCTGAGACAATTCTATAATGAATTTCCCTTGACATTAGCCAGTTGAACTGAAAGATGGCTGTTTGGAAAAGATAAATACTTTCGTATTTTTCTAGTGATTTTCTACTGAGACAATCAGTTTTTCACTAGGTAATTTTCAATTTGAGACATTTGCAAGAAATTTAGATGTGCTGAAGAAAAGTCCATTAGAGATCTGGGGAAATCTACTCAAGACCCATGAATAATTCCTCTCTTACTTCAGGGGAAAAAACACTGATCTGCAACATTTTCAGTTTCTCCTCACTGCTTAACTTATCCAGAAATTGTCTGGCTCACCTAAAGTTAATAGTAGTATTCCTCGGTTACACTGTAAAAATTCTTATCTCTTGCTAGAGTTGTCACTGGCTAGAATTCCTATCAATCTGAAAGAGCAGAAACAATCAAATTTATAAGAATACAAATCATCTCCCAATTGATAAGTGGTCAAAGGATATGAGCAGGCAATTCTCAAATGAAGAAAATAAAATTATCTTTAGTCACATGAAAAAATACTCCAAATCACTATTAAGTAGAGAAATGAAAATTAAAACAATTCCATACTACCTCGAAATTATCTGATTGGCTAATATGATGAAAATGGAAAATGATAAATATTGGAGGGGATGTGGGAAAATTGGGACACTGATACACTGCTGGTGGAACTGTAAACTGATACAACCATTCTGGAGAGCAATTTGAAACATGTCCAAACCATGTCCATCAACCTGCATCCCTTTAGACCCAGCAATATCACTCACTACCAGGTCTAAAACCCAAAGAGATCAAAGAGAAGGTAAAAACACCTACATGTACAAAAATATTTATTGCAGCTCTTTTTGTGGTGGCAAAGAATTGGAAGCTGAATGGATGTCCACCAGTTGGGGAACGGCCAAACAAGTTGTGATATATGATGGTGATGGAATGCCATAGTGCCATTAGAAATGACAAACAACATAGCCACATAAAAACTTGCAAAGGCTTAAATAAAGTGAAGCAAAGTGAAGTGAGCAGAACCAGGAGAATGTTGTACACAATAATAGCAATGAAACTTGATGATCAATTGTGAAAGACTTTATTACCAGCAATGAAAGGATCCAAGACAAGTCCAAGGGACTTGTGACAAAAAAAAAAGGCAATCTGCTGCCATAGAAGGAACTGATGAAGAGTGAATGCAGATTGAAACATACCATTTTCCACTTTATTTCCTTCATGAGTTTTTTTTCATATGTAAGTTATGAGTCTTTTTTCACAACATGGCAAGCATGGAAATATGTATTGCATGACAGCATAGCTATTAACCTATATTATTTTACCTGCTGTCTTGGGGAGGAAGGAATAGAGGAAAGAACATGAATCACAAAATTTCAAAAATGATTATTAAAAATTCTATACGTGAAACTGGGAAAATACAATATTTTTTAAATCTGCGTATACATATGGGATATTAAACATTGAATTTGTCAATCCAATAAAAAAAATACCAGGAAGTGACCTGATCATGAATATCAAGTGGATTATTTTAAGTGGGTCACTATGTTTACATCCTTTTAACATGATACCTCACCCTGATATGATTGAGCAGCTCATGGAAAATGCAAGCTCATGACCTAGTTGACAACAACAATTCACATTTTTGAGCTATCCTAATATTTATAGAGGGACTGTGACATAGGAGACAGAGAGCTGGCCCTAGAGATAAGGAGACCTGAGTTCAAGTCTCACTTCTGACACATACTGGCTCAGTGACCCCAGGCAAGTCATTTGACCTTTAAGTGCTCTAAGAATCTTTCTTGAGGATATAAGTTGCAGAGAAGTTGCCCAATTCATATTTACTGATAAATTTATAGAAAACAATGGAGACCTTGCAGATAACTTTACCTACCCTATTTCCTTTGACCTTCACAAAAACCCTATGATTTAAGTATTACTATCATCATTTAAAAATTTTTTTTAAATAGATTTCTAGAGGACAGGGACTTTTTTGCCCTTCTTTGTCTCCTCAGTATTTAGCTCAGAACATGGCAAATAGCAAACATTTGATAAATGCTCATTGACCCCTTCCTCTTAAAACTATGAAACTTGAAGGTTCCAGAAAGGGCAAGTGACCTGCCCCAAGACCTATAAAAAGTTACAGAAGTAGGATTAGAACTCAGGACCTAGGATTCCAAATGTAGCACTCTTGTGCTACCCCACACTGCCTCCAAATGTGAGCACTTGCTACACTTTTATCCTTGAAAGCAAACATCTGTTTTAAAAAAAAACTCCAACTAGAAAAAATATTGGGAAAAGATCACACCTCTTAGTTAGAAAAAGGGATAATTATCTTAAAATATCTCCCAATTACATTTCATTCAGCACCTCATCACAATTAGCTTCATAAAATGGTTTTCCACAGCTTCCAACTCCCAGTGTCCTGCCTGGTGAATAACACAGAGCTTAGCTGTATGTGAATATATATGTGAGTCAAGTGGCTCCCCAGGGAATCCCCTCCATTAAAATGATTTCTAAGGTGAATGAATATGGTAAACAACTCTGCTCCATCTCATCGGCATAGCTACCCTCCAGGGGAATATCCTTAAATCAGATCTGCTAATAGGAGCAACAACAATAAATATATTTTTACAGAAATCAGCCAGCACATCCATCTGTTTCTGGATCCAGATGCAGCATTGGGTTAGTCTAACAGTATAGATAAATCTTGGTCAGCAAGCCAGACCCCAACTGGAACAAGAGGAAGAAAATAGGCTGAATTGCATTTGGGAAATTATGCAACACTTTCTGTGATCCCAAGCTGTTCCATACTTCCAGAGCACATACTTTTAATATCAACATTCTTCTAGTGATGCTACATACTTATAAATCATGGGAAAAACACAATCTCAACAAGAATCAAAATTACAACTGCCCAAAATGGCAACAGAAAAACTCATAACAGATGTGGGTAGCACATCGCCAATGCTGATTTGCATGTGAAAATTGGTCTAAAGGAAGAACATACAATATCAAAGTAAAGGAACATAATAAATGTTGGAGGGACTGTGGCAAAATTGGAACACTAATACACTGCTGGTGGAGTTGTGAATTGATCAACCATTCTGGAAGGCAATTTGAAATTATGTCCAAAGGGCTTTAAAAGATTGCATACCCTTTGATCCAGCAATACTACTACTGGCTTTGTACCCCCAAAAGATAATAATGAAAAATGTTTGTACAAAAATATTCATAGCCACGCTTTTTGTGGTGGCAAAAAAAATTGGAAAATGACTGGGTGTCCCTTGATTGGGGAATGGCTGAACAAATTGTGGTAAATGATGGTGAAGGAGTAGCACTACTCAATAGGAATGATAAACTTCTTTCTTTCCACAGGAGCTGGAAAGATCTCCACAAACTGCTGCAGAGTGAAATGAGGGGAACCAGAAGAACATTGTACACAGAGACTGAAACATTGTGCGATGATCATATGTAATTGACTTTGCTACTGATAGCAATGTAATGATCCAGGACCATCCTGAGGGACTTATGAGAAAGAACGCTATACACATTGAAAGAAAGAACTGTGGGAGTAGAAACACAGAAGAAAAACGTTTGATTTTTCACTTTTTTATATGGGTATTATATGTGGGATTTTGGTCTTTAAAAGGTTATTACAAAAATGAATAATATGGAAATAGGTACTGAGTGATAATGTATGTATAACCCAGTGGAACTGCTTGTCTTGGAGGGGGAGGGAAAGAACATGAATCATGTAACCATGGAAAAATACTTAAATTTTAAAAAAAAATTTAAAGATGACCATATGTCCTAGGAAAAAAAGAATGGATCATGGAGTGAGAGCAACAGTTAAAAGATGGACAATCTTTTGCATCCTTGGTATCTCCAAAATATTAGGAAGTCTAGGGGAAGTGATCCAGTATCACTGGTGGAGGGTTTATAGAAAGATCTGGACAAGTGTGCAAGAGTGTAACAGTATGAAATAATATGGCCAGGCTAGGAAAAACAGCAAGAAAATATTCATGCATAGTGATGAGCTCTTAGCAGGTCAAAAATGATAAACCTTTGAGTAGACTAAGTATACCATAATCATGAAGACCTTGGGGAGACCCAGAGTTGTTTAGATTCTTTGGCTGTTCTTTATTTATATATAAGATCCCATAAAATAATCCATTGATCACAAATGCCAGACTTCTCACTTTTCTTACAATTTTTCTTTATGAGGCCCTTGCCAATTAGTCCTTAAATGCTCTCTTAGATTTCTTCCAAGTTTGATATCCTGTGAGTCTGTGGCTGGATAATCTCTGAGGTTTTTTCTCACTCTGAGATTATATAATTCTATTTTTAATGTGAGTTTTTGAGGCCAAAAATCCCAGTTACCATTAAATGCACTCCAAGTTGAGTTTACATTGAAGTAACTTCTGATGCCTATAAAGCAGCTGATAAACCCCACCTCATTGGCCCTTATGACAAAATCTGATAAGTTTTACTGATTGGCCACATTTTAAATCTGAGAATATTAAAATGTAAGAGGGAGCATGTGAGTAATTCTCTCCATATCATAAGACTGATAAGTGATGGAGTTTTGTCTCAAACCTACGTCTTCTAATCCAAAGCATATTATCTTTCCTCTACATTCTGCTCCTAGACATCAGTCCACAAAAATTAGAAGTCATTTTTAACTCAACAATACAAGCCCCCAAAGCTCACATTAAAAATAGAATTACAGGGGACAGCTGGGTAGCTCAGTAGATTGAGAGCCAGGCCTAGAGACAAGAGGTCCTAGGTTCAAATCTGACCTCAGACACTTCCCAGCTGTTTGACCCTGTGCAAGTCACTTGGCCTCCATTGCCTACCCTTATCACTCTTCTGCCTTGGAGCCAATATACAATATTAACTCTAAGATGGAAGGTAAGGGTTTTAAAAAAAATAGAATTATATAATCTCAGAGTAAGAAAGAATCTCAGAGATTATCCAGACACAGACTCATAGGATATCAAAGTTGGGAGAAATCTAAGAGAGCATCTTGTCCAACCCATCACTAAGGAGGAATTTTCTCTACACCATTTCCAATTCGTGTTAATGCAACCTCTGTCAAAATCATTCCAGTGATGGAGAATTCACTGCCACACTGAAACAGCCTATTTCACTACTATTTAGGTCTTACAGTTAGGAAGCAAAAAAATGTGATAACTCACATCAAGTCCAAATTCACTTCTCTACCCCTTCCACCAGCTGCTTGCTCCTAGTTCTGCCCTCTGGGGTCACTAGGCATCCTTTTAGCTAGTTCAAGAGAGCTACCATGAGACCCTGACTGCCACCATGACCACCATCATGAAACACATCAAAGATTCTTTAAACAGATCCTCTTATTTCATGGTTCAGTTCCCTTGTCCTACTAGCACTTATTCAAGCACTACTCCAGCAGGAGTCTCCTCTATAATATCTCTGATAAGTGGTCATCTAGACTTTCCTGGAATAACTCCAGTTATGAAGGAACTCACTACCTTCTATTCTCAATCACAGAAATATCCTCCTGGGTAGCTAAATGACACCACTAGAGAACCAGGCATCAAGCCAGGAAGATGTGAGTTCAAACCCAGTCTTAAGATACTTACTAGCTATATATTACCATGGGCAAGTCACTGAACCCTGTTTGCCTCAGTTTCCTCATCTTTTAAATGAGCTAGAAAAGGAAATGACAAACTATGCAAAAAATGGAGTCACAAAGACCCAGGCATGACTGAATCACCCCGAAACTTCTCTTAGCAAATGGAGTTTTCCAGCTCTGCAAATGCTCTCAGGGATGCTGAAGTATTTGCATATAATACAAAGCCAATGCCTTACATAGCTTTTTCCATTTATTAAGTACACTATCCAAATTTTCTCCTTTCCCCCTAGTAGTTCAGTTTTTTAATACCTGAAAAAGAACTGCCCTTTCTAAAGGTTTTGGTGGGAATCCACTTGAAATAACTATTTAATGTTTTGAGGGGTAATTTGTCTTACCTTTGATGCCCAGGAAGGACTTGGATAATATAACAAAGAGTGAACCAGCAAAATATATGTTATACAGTAGAAAATTTGGAAAAATACATCCATCTGCCAACCCATGGAATAAATTAAGAATGTTTCAGGGCAGACTTAATCTTTACTCATTTAGGGCATGAATTTATGAGACAACTTACTCAGAAACTTTTAAAAGGCAGGTAAAGAGAAAATTTACAAGAACAACTTGTCAGAATATCAGTTAGGTCTGGGATGAAACCCTCTCTTCCCAGGAGTATAATTGTGTTTGTAGGTACACAAGATATGGAACCTTAATTTCCAAATGTTAAGAAAAAAATAACGGAATATTCAGCCAGCTTTCAGTCTCTTGGCTAATCTCTTATACCACTGAGAAAATAATCTTCCTGATGCGTAGTCTGCTCAGGTGAAGTTCAGTGGGTCCCTTCTGCCTACTGAAATGCAAATTCATTAGCCTGGACTATTATAAAATAAAATAAAACAGGTCTCCTGTTTGAAGTTCTGCTTTCAACAATCACTCTTTCCCAAGGCTACCAAAATGATTCCTTAATGTACAGATCTTTCCATGTCTATCCCTTGCTCAAAAGCTCAATAATGCCTACAGGACAATATTCAAACTTCTCAACATGGCAGGTAAAAGCTTCCTCAGATGTGTCAAACACACAGGTTTCATGTGCCCATAACACTCCAAAGTGTGGTCCAAACCAGGTTAAAATGTAATTGGGAAATATTTTTAAAATACATAAAAATGCAAAAGAACATAGATAATATGGTTTTCTAGGTCAATATGGAATCTGTAGAGATCTTTATGTACAATTTAGTGGTCCTTGTTTCTAATTAAATTTATCACCATTGCTCTAAGCTGACCCACCTGTTTGATCAAATCAGTTTACAGATGAGGAAACTGAGGACTATAGGTGGTGCAATGATTTATTTATGGTAATTTTATTTAGTTAATATATGAGGTTGGATTGGAACCCAGGTCTTCCTAACTCTGAGTCCAGTACCCTATCTATTTATTACTCTTGTTACAGGAGTAAATGACCTTAGCAACCAAGTGTTTTATAAACCCAAAGACCCCAGTTTTTAAAATAAAAACTCAGTATTTAACAAAATTTCCTGGGAAAAATTGGAAAACTATGGTAGAAGCTAGGGATAGACCAATATCTCACATCCTATACCAAGATAAGGCCAAAATGGATAAATGATCTAGATATAAAGAGAGATACCATAACTAAATTAAGGGAACACAGAATAGTTTACCTGGCAGATCTTTGGAGAAGGGAAGAATTTATGATCAAATAAGAGATAGAGAGTACTATAAGATATAAAATGAGTAATTGAAATTATATTAAATTCAAAAGCTTTTGTACAAACAAAACTAATCTAACAAAGATTAGAAGGGAAACAACAAACTGGGAGAATTTTTTTAACAAATGTCTCTGATAGAAGTCTAATTACTCAAATTTATAGAGAACCAAATCAAATTTATAAGTCTACAAGCCATTCCCCAATTGACAAATGGTCAAAGGATATAAACAAGCATTTTTCAGATGAAGAAATCAAAGTCATCGATAATCATATGAAAAAAGGTTCCAAATCACTCTAGATTTGAGAAATGCAAATTAAAACAATACTGAGGTACCAACTCACAACTATCAGATTGGCCAATATAGCATTAAAGGAATGTGGTAAATTTTGGAGGGAATGTGGCAAAACTGGGATACTAATGCATTGTTGGTGGAGTTGTGAACTGATCCAACTGTTCTAGTGGACAATTTGGAACTATGCCCAAAAGGCTATAAAACTATGCTTACCCTTTGATCTGGTAAATACCATTACTAGATCTGTATTCCAAAGAGATAATAAAAAGGGGGACTTGTATGATCAGAAAAAAGAGGTTGGCCAGAAATGACAAGAATAAGACAATAGATGGACAACCCAAGTAATACACTGATCTCCACTCCAGCAAACCAGGTAGATTCCCTCTAGAGAGATTTGTGGGAAAATATGGATAAGGACTTTATAGGACCAAAAGTTACCAGAAGTCGGTACACCAGGAATTATTATGGGAGTTCTTATAACTAAGAAAATCTCATATCTTTCAGAGCAATAAAGTAACTCTTTCTAAGTTAATATTAATTCTTGATACATTTTTAAGGTTAAGCCAGTGCCTCTATCTGCCTCTCTCTTTTTCTCCCCTACCTTTTCTCTCCTTATTCTATTTCTTGTTCTCATTCACTGCTCAAAGAATTTTGGTTTACTGCCTAAAGGTTCTTTTATTCTCTTTAAACTGGAGTCGTTCTGGCTGGTCTTGTTCATTTTTCCTGATTAGTTTTGTTTAGTTTCACTATATTCATCTCCCCTTAAGATATACCCACCTTTCCCCCACAATCCTTTACTTACACACACACACACACACACACACACACACACACACACACACCCTATTCTTATCCCTAAATATCACACATCAACACTTATTAAGGCCCTCTTATTTATGAGAATCCCATAGTAAATATATAGGGATTGCACAACTGGAAAACAAGTCTCGAATACTAGGTTAGTGCCTTGCTGCCTGTATATATTTGCACACTTGGCTAATGCCCCTACTAGTTTATAAGATCCCTGAAGGCAAGGATTCTGTCTTGTGTGTCTTTAAGTACAACCATGGCATGCCTCCTTTGAGGATCATCACATGAGAACTGCTGTAAAAAATATCAAAGGATGGAGGGAGGGAAAGTTGGGTGGCTTAGTGGATTGAGAACCACCTACAGGTAAGGCATTCTGGGTTCAAATCTGATCTCAAATACTTCTTAGCTGTGTGACCTTAGGCAAGTCACTTAACCCCCATTACCTAGCCTTTACTGCTTTTCTGTCTTGGAACCAATATGTAGTATTGATTCTAAGGTGGAAGATGAGGATATTTTTTTTATTTTAAACATTTATTAATATTCATTTTTAACATGGTTACATGATTCATGCTCCTACTTTCCCCTTCACCCCCCGCACTCCCCCCTCCCATGGCCGACGCACATTTCCACTGGTTTTGTCATGTGTCCTTGATCAAGACCTATTTCCAAATTGTTGGTGGTTGCATTGGTGTGGTAATTTCGAGTCCACATCCCCAATCATGTACACCCCAACCCTTGCGTTCAAGCAGCTGTTTTTCTTATATGTTTCCTCTCCTGCAGTCCTTCCTCTGAATGTGGGCAGCATTCTTTATCATAAATCCCTCAGAATTGTCCTGGGTTTTTGTACTGCTGCTGGTACAGAAGTCCATTACATTCAATTTTACCATAGTATATCAGTCTCTGTGTATAATGTTCTTCTGGCTCTGCCCCTTTCACTCTGCATCAGTTCCTGGAGTTCTTTCCAGTTCACCTGGAACTCCTCCAGTTTATTATTCCTTTTAGCACAATAGTATTCCATCACCAGCATATACCACATTTATTCAGCCATTCCCCAATTGAAGGACATACCCTCCTTTTCCAATTTGTTGCCACCACAAAAAGCGCAGCTATATATATTTTCGTACAAGTCTGTTTATCTATGATCTCTTTGGGGTACAAACCCAATAATGGTATGGCTGGATCAAAGGGCAGGCATTCTTTTATAGTCCTTTGAGCATAGTTCCAAATTGCCATCCAGAATGGTTGGATCAGTTCACAACTCCACCAACAATGCATAATGTCCCAATTTTGCCCCATCCCCTCCAGCATTCATTACTCTCCCCTTCTTTCATTTTAGCCAATCTGCTAGGTGTGAGGTGGTACCTCAGAGTTGTTTTGATTTGCATTTCTCTAATTATTAGAGATTTAGAGCACTTTCTCATGTGCTTATTGATACTTTTGATTTCTTTACCTGAAAATTGCCTATTCATGTCTCTTGCCCATTTATCAATTGGGGAATGGCTTGATTTTTTATACAATTGATTTAACTCCTTGTATATTTGAGTAATTAGACCCCTGTCAGAGTTTTTGGTTATAAAGATTTTTTCCCAATTTGTTGTTTCCCTTCTGATTTTGACTACAATGTTTTTGTTTGTACAAAAGCTTTTTAGCTTAATATAATCAAAACCATTTAATTTGCATTTTGTAATTTTCTCTAACTCTTGCTTGGTTTTAAATTCTTTCCTTTCCCAAAGATCTGACAAGTATACTATTCTGTGTTCACTTAATTTATTTATAGTTTCCCTCTTTATATTCAAGTCGTTCACCATTCTGAATTTATCTTGGTGTAGGGTGTGAGGTGTTGATCTAAACCTAATCTCTCCCATATTGTTTTCCAAATTTCTCAACAGTTTTTGTCAAATAGTGGATTCATGTCCCAAAAGTTGGGCTCTTTGGGTTTATCATACACTGTCTTACTGATGTCATTTACCCCAAGTCTATTCCATTGATCCTCCTCTCTGTCTCTTAGCCAGTACCATATTGTTTTGATGACTGCTGCTTTATAGTATAGTTTAATATCTGGTACTGTTAGGCCCCCTTCCTTCACATTTTTTCATTATTCCCCTTGATATTCTTGATCTTTTGTTATTCCAAATGAAATTTGTTATAGTTTTTCCTAATTCAGTAAAGAAGTTTTTTGGTAGTTTGATAGGTATGGCGCTAAATAGGTAAATTAATTTGGGTAGAATTGTCATTTTTATTATGTTAGCTCGTCCTACCCATGAGCAACCAATGGCTTTCCAGTTGTTTAGATCCAATTTTATTTGTTTGGAAAGTGTTTTGTAGTTGTTTTCGTATAATTGCTGTGTTGTTTTGGTAGATAGATTCCTAAGTATTTTATATTGTCTAGGGTGATTTTAAATGGTGTTTCTCTTTTTACTTCTTGCTGCTCTAGTGTGTTGGAAATGTATAGAAATGCTGATGATTTATGTGCATTTATTTTGTATCCTGCCACTTTGCTAAAGTTGTTGATTATTTCTACCAGCTTCTTAGTTGATTCTCTAGGATTTTTTAAGTAGACCATCATATCATCTGCAAAGAGTGATAGCTTAGTCTCCTCATTGACTCTTTTGATACCTTCAATTTCTTTTTCTTCTCTAATTGCTACTGCTGAAGATGAGGATATTTTTAAAAATACCAAAGGGGATTTGTATAATCAGGTGCCTCACACCATAAGAACTCAGTAAATGGTTGTCCAACCGAAATCTGACCACCTTGCTTGTAATTGCTGATCTTATTACCTTATAAACATTTCAGAAAAGGAGATGAAGAGGCTCGAGGGATTATGCTGTGAATCACCTTTCAAAGGTTTCCAGAGTAACCACCCCAGAAAAAAAAAAGTGTGAACCTATTCTCAAGACACATTTTACAGTGTTAAGCTCCTCTAACAAAACTGGAAGGAAAAAAAGGCAGGATATGCCTTTCAACAATCCTTGCTCCCACTTATCTCCCACGTTCCACCTGACAGCTTCTATTCCCACCCCATGGAAAAGGCCACAATACCGAGTCTCCGCTAGCAACAGATATGGGAGGATAGGCAATTCCCCTCCATGATATGACTTCCCCAACTCTAAT
Source organism: Gracilinanus agilis (assembly GCF_016433145.1). Taxonomy (NCBI): domain Eukaryota; kingdom Metazoa; phylum Chordata; class Mammalia; order Didelphimorphia; family Didelphidae; genus Gracilinanus; species Gracilinanus agilis. Next base: position 213,222,970 of record NC_058135.1, read on the forward strand.
TAGGATAGAATCATGGGTTTAGAGCTAGGGGAGCCTCCAGAGTCATTCAGTCATTTTCGTGAGACCCGGAGAGGTGAAGTTGCCAGCTGAGATCATACAGGTCATAAGTGGCAGAGGCAGGATTCAGGGTCTCTGACTCCCAAAACAGCATGGTTGGCTCTATGCCAGTTCTGGCCCCTCTATATAACATCTCAGGCCTGGGGCTCACTGTTTCCATTAAGGAAATATCTCCCAAACTAATTTGTTATGGAACCCTTTGGGGCTTGAAAGAGATAAACAGAGCAGCCCCAGAAATATGGGGGTTTGGAGTAGTCCAAGGAAAAAGCAAGGTATTTATTTTTTTCCCTCTCTACTTGGGAAGAAGATAGAGGACTCTGGCCTGCTTCCTTAACCTCTGGGGGGCTGAAGTTTCTCCATCATTCAGGGTCTTCAAAAACCATCTCTTTTAACCTTTGCTTAAATGAAAATCCTCTCCATCACAGCCTTGACAAGTGGCACTCCAGTGATGAGGAACTAACTTTCCATCACAGGACACAGCCTATTTCACTTTCAGATGGTGGTAACTGATAGGGAGTTTTTCTTGCTATCAAGCAGAAACCTGAATCTCTTCGACTTAAATTGATTGTGCCTGGTGTTGTCCCCTCCAGCCAAGCAAGCCCAGTCGAATTGCTCTTCCGCATGAAAGCCCCTCAGATACCTGATGACAATTCTCATACTTTCCCTTCAGAAGTACTTAAGTATGCAATTTCCTATCTAATAATTCATTTGTACTTTTATCTTTTGTTTTGAGGGGGAAAGAGAACTAGCCTGAGATTGGCAAAGGGATAGAGAGTCTCCCTTGAATTCAGAAAGACCTGGAATCAAGTTCCCCTTCTGAAATAAACTGACTGTATGACCCTGGGCAAGTCACTTAGCCCCTCAGTATTCTAAAAAATTCTCACATTGTCAACTGCTGAGGTATTGGTATGCCTTGGTGGCGGGAGTTTCCTCACTTGGGAGTTCTCTATCCCAGTGAAGTTCAGGAGCAGCTTCTGTCTCTGAAATGTCTCAAAGACCTCCTTTTTTCCTTGCCATTTTTCAACCCTTTCTCCCAAGAGTTCCATGGGACATAGTCTGAAAAGAGCAGAATTTGGGACAATTCTACCAGCACCGCCCTCTATTTCAAATGCTCAAAAACACCTTATGAAAGATAAACAGGCTAAGAAATTTTACGAAGAATCTCAGTGTAGCATTAAAGGGGAACAGGAGAGACTTTTCATTCAAAAAAGCAGAAACAGCATTCATTCAAGATCATAGTACTGGCTACCTACCACTCGTGTAGCATTTGATATTAGCCTTGTCTTTTATATAAATTATCTGATTTCATCCTCACAGTCCTAAGAAATAAGTTCTTTGGAGAGAATGATCCCCATCGAGCAGAGGAGGATAACCTCATAGAAGAGAAGTGGCCATCTCCTGGTCCCACAACTTGCAGGTTCTGAGAGCAGGAGGATCCAGACAAAGCCACTGAACTGAGCTGCCCTTTCGTGACTCTGGGATCGTGTCTTGCACCCGGCAGCCTGGAGAAGACAGCTTATAAAAGTCATCCTGCCCTTGTGCTGCCTGACTGCCCTGTGCTTGGGCAGAGAGGACCAAGCTGAGATCAATCATCGCTCCGACTTCCCAGGGCACTACACAGCTCACAGCTCACAACTTGGAACAACTCTCTTACTGATCTAATCATAAGAAAATTCATGCTGATCCCTGAAACTGATTAAGTCTGCTATTCAAGGGAGATGTGTTATTGCTGTTGTTATTGTCGTTAATAATACTAATAGCTAACAATTATATAGTGCTTAATGGTTTGGAAGCACAGTGACCATCACTGTAAAGACCTCACTGTAAAGATTCACAACAACAATTTGAGGTGAGCAGGGCAGCCATCACCACTCCTACTTTAAGGACTAGCCCCATTTTCTAGACTAGGGAATTGAGGGGCTGAAACAGATTAAGGGATTTGCTTAAGGTCATCCAGCTAGTGTCTGTGACAGGATTCACATTCAGGTCTTCCCAATTTCAAGAACAACTGCCCTATGAAGCACTTTCCCATCAACCCTATGGGGCTGGGCATGTACGGCATTATTATCTACATTTTTCAGTCCCACTCTCAATCTCAAAAGAAAAATTCAAACCTCAATTTCCCCCCTTCTAAGCTCAGTGATCCTTTCTGCTCTCTTGCCTTAAAGCCTGCTCTCTCTGACTGCTAGTTATCACCCCTAGGGGCTGTGGGGCTAAGAGGAAAGAGATTGGAGGATGCTGTACTTCTTCACTCCATCCTCCTAGAGACTTTCCATCCTCAGCCTAGGCAACTGCTCCCACGGTGCTCCAAGCTGCTCCTTGGCTGAAAGCGACAGCTTCAGCTCAGGGACCCCAATTCATCTCCCCCCATATGGACGCTGAGCTGTCAAAGTAGGTCTTGTCTCTCTGTTCACTCTAATTCATCCTGTCAGTGGCACACATGGCTGGCTCATGTGAAAGACACCCCGCTACCACCCTTGCTCCTTAAGGGCTCACCTCCTTCCTGCAGCAAACAATGTGTCTCGTGCTAACATGCAGAGAGAACAGAAACTTCTGAGTATCAGACAGCAAACCTCCATGTCCCAGGCTACTGAGCCCCGTGAGTCAAACACAGAGAGAGACAATAACAGCTGCGGGAATGTATGTGCCGCTTTCAAGTTTATAAAGCATTTCTCTGATGAGCCTGAGAGAGAGGGATTGTTATTACCCTTCTTGCAGAGATGAGGAAACTGAGGACCTGAGAGAGGCTAAAGGACTTGCTCGAAGTCACAGAGGTAGTGTCTGGCAGGATTCAAAGTCTGCTACTCCATCTAAGCCTTTGAGGTTTGGTGGAAAGTGTTTGAATTCTAGGAATTCCAACTAGCAGTTGAAGGAATTGGGAAAGATTTCACAGAAAGGTGGTGCTTGAGTGACATCTCAAAGGAAGAGAGAGAGTCTCTTGATGACAGGAGGCAGCCAGGGCAAAAAGAGAGATGGGGACGTGATGGAGTGTCATGTATACAGAACAGAGAAGAGTTTAGATGGTCTGAGCCAGAGTCCAGTAGAGATAATAATAAACAATGAGGCTAAAAAGACTGGCTGAAGCCAGATTTTTGAAGGATTTTTAAAATTCAACAGCCACCCAAGGAGAAGAAAACTGGCGCAGTTTGGGAGCAGAGCAGGTTAAAGTTCATGATGAGACCAGAATGGGATCAGGTCTGTGAGCATGGATTTGTTTGTATTTGTATCTGCAGCCTAGCACACAGGAAGCCCTTATAAAAGCTTGTTTCCTTCCTTCAACAAATAGCTGCTGTTCTTCCAGTCTGAAAGATCTAGGAAGACTCAGTCATAAAAAAAAAACCCAAATACATAAAAGTAGAGGATCAATCCACTTTATTGTTGATGAACTGGATTTCCACTTCAGATTCTGTGATGAGCAAAATACAGCTTCCTTAGACAATCAGCTAAACTGTGCCCTTTGGTAATATGAACAAAATTCACCAACCAATTTGCAAAAAGCCATCCCTCATAGAAATTTAGGGTCTGAGGCAGCTAAGTTACCCATTGGATAGAAAGCCAGATCTAGTGATTGGAAGTCCTGGGTTCAAATCTGATCTCAGATACTTCTTAGCTATGTGACTTTGTACAAGTCACCTAACCTCACATGCCTAACCATATAAGTTGGAAATATTTGAAGAAAGGAAGGAAGGAAGGAAGGAAGGAAGGAAGGAAGGAAGGAAGGAAGGAAGGAAGGAAGGAAGGAAGGAAGGAAGGAAGGAAGGAAAGAGAGAGAGAAAGAAGGAAGGGAAGAAGGAAGGAAGGAAGATCTAAACTGAATAAGCTGCCCAAGCTACAAAGTTTAAAAAGGGCACAAGAAGCAATGAGTACTTTATGAAAGAGAAAATAATTAAAGAAATTAAAATGATGGTTTGTCCAGATCCTCCTCTGGGTGAGAGAACATAAATCAATCCTTTGAATGTACTGTCAAATTGCTTTAAGGAACAAGCAAAGTGAATAATGCATTTGGGCAGTTCTTGATCCGCATTCCCAATACTCTTTTAAAATATATACTGATTTGGAAGGGGAAAAGTTAACACTATAAAATTGTTCAAAGTTATAATATATTCATGCAGTATTTGTGTGGACACAATGCCATTCTTGCCAGGAGTTCAGAGTATTTCCAGATGGTACAGGGAAATGAATAAAAGGGTCAATTCCACAACTTCCTCTTCTGAACACAGCCAAGTTTTTGAGTTTCTCCCGGCCTTATACTCTTTCCAGTTGCCGAAAAGGTCCCTTAGAAAAAAGAATGTTAGAGCTACATGAAATGTGCAATAGCTGATTAAATTCAACTCTATTTAACATAAGAGCCTGCTATGTGACAAGCAATGGGTTAAGAATACAAAGACAAAAATGAAACTTCCTGCCCTTGAGAAGCTTAAAGGAATTGATCGAGAAGGGAAACAACAGATACGCCAATAAGAAATAGAAAACATCTACAAAAAAATACAAATTAATTTTGTAGGAGGAGGGAAAGTACTGATAACTAGTTAGATTAAGAAAAGCATCCATATGTGGATTAAACCTTAGAGCCTAGAAGTTCAAAGTTGGAAAGGATTTTGCAACACAGAATATTTGAGCAGAGAGGAGTCTGGAAGAGACCCCCAAAAGAGTGTCTAGTCCATTTTGAGGATGAGGTGCTGAGCCTGGAATCAGGAAGCCCTGAATTCAAATCTGACCTCAGACACTTACTACTGTTACCCTGGGTAAGTCACTCAGCCGTGTTTGCCTCAGTTTCCTTACCTATAAAATGAATTTGAAAAGGAAGTAACAAGTCACTCCAGTTTCTTTGCCAAGAAAATTCCAAATGGGGTCACAAAGAGTTGAACACAACTGAAATGACTGAACAATATACACAGTTAATCACTGACAGAGCCATGACTAGAATCCATATATACTGATTCCCTGGGCTTGGTTCTTTTCCAGTAACAGGAAGGAAGAGATAGGGCAAACTGGGTTACAAAGCTATTTCATGGTTTTGATTTTTATTCACATTCCCCTTCACCACTGCAAAATCAACTACTTAATATATTTTTTTAAAAAATGCATTAAACTCTAACATGCCTCTTAAAATCATCAGCGAAAAATAGGTGGAGGGGGGAGATACTACAACAGGGACAGTCTTTGTCTGGTTCTAGTTTAGTTGCCTTGGAGAATAGATTCTCTAGGTTATAAATGCAATTGAATTTTTTTATATAGAAAAGGTGTTACAGTGCTGATAGGTTTTTTTATAGTGCTCCTGTTTACAAAGACAAAATGCAATTAATTTCAAGCCATCTACAACCAGACTTTCTCAGGCCTCATTCTTTCCAGAATCATCATTACTTTCTACAAGAGTGGGGAGAAAATATGAAAAAGACAGTAAATAATTCCCTTTTCTGCAATCTTCCTTTGTCTCTTTTCAGACTCACTTGTGACAACACTGTAGATCAAGCAGAGATTTGGAGACAGAAGACCCAACTTTGAAACCCTGCTCAGTAACCAACTAGCTTCCTCAACAGCTTGTCTGAGAAAGTCATTTCTCCACTATGGGCCTCAGTTTCACCTTCTGTAAAATGGTGGTACTGGAATAGATGATAACTAATAACACTTCTAAGTCTGAATCCCAAGATCCTACATTTCTCAGTGCCATCATTCTATTTGCTGTCCTCTAAAGGTTTTGGAAAGCCAAGTTATTGGGAGAAAAATGGGTTCTCCCCTGGAATAATCGTGATAACAGTATATATTTGTAAATTTTGTTTTACTTATTACAAGGTGATTTCTCAAAGCTAGGTGGTACAGAGGATAGCCTACTGGACTTGAGTTTAAATTCAGTATTGAACACTTACTGTGTGATGTTGGGCATGTTACCTAACTTCACTCTTTCTCAATTTCTCATCTGTAAAATAGGGATAAGAATATGCTTCACGGGGGGGGGGGGGTTCTTTCTTTTTTAAGTTTATTTATTTGTTTGTTTATTTTAGAATATTTTTCCATGGTTACATGAATAATATTCTTTCCCTCCCGTCCTCCCCCTCCCATAGCCAATGAGCAATTCTACTGTTTTACATGTATCATTGATCAAGACCTTTTTCAATATTATTAATATTTGCATATCAGAGTGATCATTTAGAGTCTACATCCCCAATCATATCCCCATCGACCCATGTGATCAAGCAGTTGTTTTTCTTTTGTGTTTCTGCTCCCACAGTTCTTTCTCTGGATGTGGATAGTGTTCTCTCATAAGTCCCTCAGAAATGTATTGGATCATTGCATTGCTGCTAGTAGAGAAGTCCATTACATTTGATTGTGCCACAGTATAGCAGTCTTTGTGTATAAGGTTCTCCTGGTTCTGCTCCTTTCACTCTGCATCAATTCCTGGAGGTTGTTCCAGTTCACATGGAATTCCTCCAGTTCGTTATTTCTTTTAGCACAATAGTATTCCATCACCAACAGATACCACAATTTGTTCAGCCATTCCCCAATTGAAGGGCATCCCCTCATTTTCCAATTTTTTGCCACAACAAAGAGCACAGCTATAAATATTTCTGTACAAGTCTTCTCACAGAATTTAAAGATCACATCAGTTAACATATGTAAAAGTCCTTAAAATACTATGTACATGCTAGCCATTATTATCACAAAAGCCATATATGATCATCAGAGCAGGAATAATTATCCCAGTTTTACAGATAAGAACACCAAGAATCAGAACAGTGCTGAGAAAGAGTTTTGTCCATTGGAATTCACCCTTGAGTTGGAAACACAGGATTTGGATTTGGGTTTTGCCTCTCAACACTGGGTAATCTGTTTGGTACTAAGCAAGCTGTCAGATCTCTGTGCCAATGGTCCCCTGCACAGATTTTTCTTTATGGGACAGTGCTTGGTGAACCACAAAGCTTTAGAGAAATGTGACTGGTTGATAGACAAAATTGAAATCCAAATCATTTGTCTCCAAAGTTCTCTCTATTGTAACCGACCTGGCCTCTCAACATGGAATGAACATTCTATGCATGTAGTTCTTAAGGATGGAAAATATACACCACCTTCTGCCTAACCATGAGCTGTTTCTCAGTCAGCATTAGTGCTGCTTTCACCCTTATGCCTTAAATTCAGTTCATGTGGAGCTGAGTAAGAAGGGGACTGAGGAATAGGTTAGTCACTGATATGATCAATCAACCTTTCCAAGAACATCTGTAATAGGGAGCTCACTACTGTACAAGGCAGTCAGTTCCATTTCTTTGCGCCAGGCTCTATACTGAAGGCAGATAGATGGCTAAGTGGAGAGAGCCCTGAGTCTTGGAAGACCTGAGATCAAATCCACCCACAGATATTTAATAGTTATGTGACTCTTGTCAAGTCACTTAACCTCTGTTTGCTTTAACCTACTAGAGGAGAAATGGTAAACCATTCTAATATCTTTGCCAAGAAAATCCCTTTGACAGAATGGTCCACAGGGTCCTGAAGAGGCAGACATGATTGAATGACTGAACAATAACAATAGGCCCTCATCACCCATATTTGTGCTTACACACACAGTAGATATGCCAAGAGGAGAAGAAATGGAAAAAAGATGACCCACGTGAAGTGGAACCAGATTATCAATACCAGGCTAAGATACCTGTGCTTCATCCTCATGGCATCACAGGGTCATGCACATGATTAGATCTCTCAGATCTGTGCATGAAGAAGTTTAACTTGGAATGTGTGTGAGAAGGATTTCTTGATAATAACTAGCATTTATAGAGTGCTTTATGTTTTGAAAAGTGCTTTGTAAAATTGTCTCAATTTATCCTCACAACAACTCTGAAAGGTAGGTGCTGTGGTTATTCCCATTTTACAGTTAAGCAAACTGAGGCAGACAGAGATAATGAGACTTGCACCAAGCTATATGGGTAGTAAGTATCTGTATCAGGATTTGAATTCAGGTCTTCATGACTCCACGTTCAGTACTCTACTTAGCCACCTTTCTGCATGAAGTGGAGGAAAGATTTTAATGAAAGGTAGAGTAGCTAGAGAGATATTTCAAAAGTCCATGGAGGAAGTGATTATGGTCTAAATTTAAAAAGTAATAATATGAGTAGAAAAAGATGGGATAGATGCAAGATATGTGGTGGTAGACAAGGTTTGGCAAATAATTGCCTGTGAGGCACAAGAGAAAAGCATTGGTTGAAGATAACTCAAATGAGCAGGACTCACGGTGACTAAGAAAGTGATGTGCCATCAAAAGGAATCAGGAATTTGGGGTGAGAGTCAGGTATAGGAAATGGGGGCGGGGGACAATGAGTACAATTTTGTACATGCAGAGTTTGAGGGATCAATGGGTGATCCAAAAAGATGGAGACATGGCACTAAAGCTCAGAAGAAACATCAGTGCTGGAGAGACATCTGAGTCTTTTGTATAGAGGTAATCATTAAATCATGGGAGGGACTGAAGCTGTCAGAAGATCAAAAGGAAAGAAAGGGAAAAAAAATAAGGACCTGGCTCTTCTTTGGGCTTTCAGGACCAGCCATCCATTGAGTATTGGAAGAGAAATAGAAGTCAAAAAAGAAAGCTTGGAATCATAAGATCATAAATTTAAAGTCAAAGGAATCTCTGAGGGCATCAAGTCTAATTTTACATTTTACAAATGAACAGACTGAGATTAAGAGGTTCAAAGGACATGCCCTAGCTCTCAGAGGCAGTCTGAATCTGAGGGAAGGATTTAAACTAAGGGCTTCTCTGATCATCAAGTTCAGTTTTCTAGTCACCATACCATGCCACCTACTCCTCTAGGAATTGGTCAAGCAGATAGGAGGAGAACCAGAAGAAAATAGTTACTGAAGCGTAGAGAAGCAGGAAAATCACAAAGAAGGGGAAGATAAATAAAGCAAAATGCTCAAGAATAGCCTGGAAGAATGAAGTCAGCAAAAGGGTCATTGGTGGCAGATATCATTAGTGTCAGTAAGCAAAACACTTTTAGGAGAACCACTGTTGATCCAGTCATTCCCTTCCATCTCTGAATCTGTGTTTCTATGACTATAACACTCCCAGACCAGGTGACAACCCCACTTGGGATTGTCATTTTATTACTTCTTTAATTCAGTCTGTTCAACTGTTCATAGCCCTCCCTTCCATACATAATCCTTCAGTCCTCCAACTATGTAAAATTATAGACCTGGAGAGAGAGTGATGGGAAATAACATGCTGAAGGAAAAAAGACACAGAACATAGTCGTTACTACAAAGTGATACTTCCCAGAGCTCTGATCCATCAACTTTTAAGCACCTGAGAGATACACCATAATCCTTAGAAATACATTTTAGTGAAATCTGTTCTATACATAAGCATCTATTCTTATCATAAAATCGGAGTGAAGGAGTGGGAGGCAAGATGAGGGACTGGGGAGCAGTATAGAAAGACTGTCTCTACCAGGTAGCTTCATCAATTGTTTAGTGCTATGAAGTTCCAGAAACATCATGTACCCTTGTTTAAACAGGAGTGTGAAAAATCACTTTGAAGCCAAATATAAATAAATGGCTTTGGTGCTCTGTGCTGTTTGGGATTCTTTGCTTTGTGTACATATACATACAGGTATATGTGCAAGCATGATGAAATGTTTGGAGTAAGATGATCTCTGAGGTCCCTTCCAATTCTATCTTTCTCTTGTCCATGGCAGCCCACCCCAAGCTCTGACATTCTATGGACTATGTTCTCAGGAGCCTTTCAGTTGTAAAATCCTATTTGGAAAGACTCTTTGGGTTTGGGCATTTTAAAATTTCCAGATATAAGAAAGCTTGAAACAAACAAAAAAATAATTAGACTAGTACTTTTTCATCCAAAAGAGTACTCTCTCTTTCAAAGCTGTCCCTCTGGGAGGCTGTGCACTTATTCTAAGCATACTAATCATACATGAAGTAGGTATCAAAGATTCCTTTGATACGAACATCCTAAGATTCGCTGCTGATATAGAGCTTTTCTAAAGAAAGTGATTTGTAAATCTTAACATGGTAGAGGAATGGAAGCAGTTATTTGCATATTCTTCTTGCTTGTGGCATGTCCAGTCTCCTTTTGGGAAATAGCCTGCAGAACTTTTGGCACATTCTTTTTAATCTCCTCAGTGATGGCAAATATTCATTGTTTGAGGCCAGATTTGATTTCTGGGATGCAGCCAAAAGTCAGCTAATTCAGCTAAGTAGTAAGAGAATATAAACAATTCTCAAAAGAAAAATTTCAAACTAAAAATAACCATATGAAAGGTTGTTCCAAATCAGTAATAATAAGAGAAATGCAAATTAAAGCAAATCTAAATTTTAGCCTTATAGCCAACAAATTGGCAAAGATGGAAAATATTTAAAAACACCAGTATTTGGCCAAGGAAAGATAGCCATGCTAACATATGGTTACTAGAGCCATAAAGTGATCTGACCTTTTTGGAAAACAATTTGGAATTCTGTAGAAAAGTAATCAAAACATCCACACCCTCTGACCCAGATACTCTAGTTCTAGATAGATAGACAGACAGACAGACAGACAGATATATAGTTAGATAAATAGATACATCAATATAAACCTGTATAGGTGTATCTGAAATCAAGTGCAGAAAGAAAGGCTCTAGGTACCCGAAAAATATTCACAGAAGCCCTTTTTTGTGCTTACAAAGAACTACACACAAAGTGGATAATCACCACCTGGCGAATGGCTGAACTAAGTCTAGTACTAGTGCTAAATATAATGGAATATTATTGTGCTATAAAAAATGACCAGGATGAGGAATTCAAGGAAAATTTGTATAAACTGCTATGGAGTAAAATAAGAAGATCCAAGAATAAATAAATACAATATACACAATAGAGAAAAAGAACCAAAAAAAGTGAACTCAGTAATTTATAATGACCAAAATGGATCCCTGATAAGAAATATGGAAATGTTCCTCATTCTTTTTCTTGGCAAGGTGAGGGAACCTAGTAAAATGTTATGTTGTACCATCAGACCCATTTGATATTAATTAATTATTTTTCATTGTTATAAGAGAAGATTCACTGAAGGGTGAGGTATATTTGAAAATAACTGATTATTTTAAGAGAGCAATATTCATAATTTAACTTTAAAAGTCATTCGAAACCAAGTCTTGTGAATAAAATGGGTAATTCAGCTGAGGAATAACAATTACTGGTCAAAATAAGATATGAATATAACGCAATGAGGTTGTTTTTCTTGGGTAGTGAGTAATCTAGCTCTGAAGGTCATGCCAAAGAGTACTCCAGACAATCTGTGATCATGGGCACTGCCATTGTCACAAGGGTATAACCTTCTACTATGAAGAGGCTATTGCTCCCACGCAAGTGTAATTTCTGGTGTGCTTTTGGGGAAGGGAAAAATATTCTGGGGAGGGAAAACCAACCTCATAACTTTAGTCACTGTAAGTTTGTCTCCCTTATTCTTAGACATGAAACTTGACTGAGCCATTACCAGTCAAATGACCTAGAGAAATTACCTCTGACCATAGCCTGAGCAGGGAATAGACAAGGCTGATTTTGATGGAAATCATAGGATTGCTAACAACAATCATCTCCTCTGCTGCTTCCCTACAGCACACAGATGATGCTGAGTTTCCAAAGGCCAGGCATGTGGAAGGCAGGTCCTACCATCCTGAAAAACCTTGCTGGAGTGTGCTTGTTTGATCAAGGGATCCTCCTCCTGCCATCTTTAGATTAACTCAAAGAGCCACATCACCTGAAGCCTGACCACCAAGTAATGAATTTTCTTACTCATAGCACTTTGCTAAGATCATACACCAGGTCATGGAGAGGTGGTGATTGGCATCAGGGGAGGAAATACATTGATGAAACTGTAGATTCTAGTGATTATATGAAGCCCTAATTGAACTGAATTGCTGAAAACAGAATTGTCATAAAGAAAAATCTACAAAGACTTACATGAACTGATGCAAAAATGAAGTAAGCATTGTACAAAATAACAGCAATATTGTACAATGATCAACAATAATCCAAGATGACTCGAAAGGATTCATAAGGAAAAAGGCTCTCCTTCTACCACAGAAGAAAATAAGGGAGTCTGAATGCAGACTGAAGCATACCATTCTTCACTTTATTTCCTTAATGAATTTTTTTTCCAGTATAAGCAAGATGAGTCTTCTTTTACAACATGATGAATATGGAAATATGTACTGGATGATAACACATGTACAAATATATTATAGTGCTATCTCGGGGAAGGGGGAAGAAAAAGAAAGGAGAGTATATGGATCATAAAATGTAAAAAAATATTTATAATCATATCTACATATAATCTGGAAAAGAAAACTACAAATAAAATTTTTAAAGGAAGAAAAAAGAAAACCAAATTAAATAGCTGAATTTTACTAAGATTCATATCACTTTTTTCATGAAGACAAAAGGTCTATATGCAAACAGAGAAAGAGAAACACACAGCATGGTATTCCTCATGAACAACCAAAATATCAGATAAGACAGTACAGAGGAACATGAGAGTCACTAAAATCATGCCAGAAGACATGAGTCTGAACTGAAATTTTCCCTTGGCTGAGAGAGAGAAAAAAAATCTGTGACAAACTCAGCTATAATTGTCAGATTACTCTAGAGACGTGCTGTACAGGAAAATTATTTTCCTGAGCAACACCAACTGAAATGATTACATTCAGTAAATCACTTGTTTCGAGGAACAGTAAAAGGCACTAGATTTTACATCAAGAAGACTTGGGTTCAAACCTTGGCTGAAATATATATTGGCAAATTTCCTTCTCTGAACCTTGATTTCCTCCTCTGTAGAATAAGGTCAATACTACTTGCCTGTCTCATGTATCTGCTGGGAAGATTAACTGAGACAATGATGTGAAACTGCTAAGTGACTATAAAGGGATAGAGATGCCTGCAATTTCACTGATATAGGGAATTCCTCGTTGGAAAAAACGTATCTATTAATGATACAAGTTGGCACCTTCTCTGCAGTTTAAAGACTTAGAGAGCTGTCTGAGAGATTAAGGGACCTACCAAGGGTCACTTAGCCAAACACAAGAGGAATTTGAACTCAGCCTCAGTAACCCTAAAGAGAAAACTTTTTATTTAAAAAATTTATTGAAAATAAAAATTTTATTTGAAAATAAAAATGTTTTTATTTATGGAACTTCACCTCCTAGCATAATATCTTGTACTGTATATAGACACTTACTAAATGTTTGCTGATGGTGTTTCATCCAAGGAAAATGGAGGTAACCATGACCTAGCAAAGTCTAGGACAATCAGAACAATTGTTATTTATTATTATTTTTTTTATTAACAATTAAATTTAACACCTAAGACAGAGCTAAGTATAATCGACTTTCAATAAATATTTGCCAAATGGTGAACGTTCCATCCCACTGAATTCTTTGACTTGGTCTACCAGCCATGTTGTAAAGGGACAAGTTGCCTTAACTCTCTGAGACTCAGTTTGCTTACCCGTAAAATATGAATAATGATGTTTACAGCTCTAACCTTACAGGACTGTTGTGAGAAACATAATTCATAAACTCTGAAAGTGCATCTCTGTGTGCCTTGCTTTTGTTATTGCTACTATTAATAAAGGGTTCTCACTAAAAGTCCTAAAGGCACCTTGTGAACTTTCCTCTCTAAGACTATTGGGAGGATGAACCTGCAGCTAAAACCACCATGGAGATCAGCCTGAGCCTAGCCGGCCAAGGTCACATCTAAATTAGGTTGTTGCCACACAAAATAGGCAGTGGTCAAACATCAAAACCATGTCTACCATGCTCCTCCCATACCTGAGTTTCAAATCACCATAATTCCAGCTCTGCTATGAATCTTAGGGAAACCTTTTTATCCCTGTAAACTTTCCCTTCCACACCCATAAAATGGGAATAAAAGTACCTGCTCAACCTGCCTCAAAGGGGCATGATAAAATAATGAGATAATATATGGAAAGTTCTTATGTGAATGTAAAGTGATATAGAGAGTATAAAATGCAAGTTAGGATTATTATCTTTATTAGAGCATTTTGGGGGGGTCAAGCCTATGATTTCATTGGCATAGGAAGCTCTCAGTGAGGAAATGTTCTCTACTATTGAATAAAGACACTTGCTTCTGTAATTTGTAGCAGGAGAGAGCAGCCTAAAGCACTGAAAGATCTAACCCACTAGCTAAAGATTCCGCCTCAAAGTCAAGATGATCCTGAGTTCAATTCCTCTAACACTTGTTGGCTAGGTGAGTCTGAACAAGTTACTTAAAGTACATTATAATACAGCTAGCCTTAAGGCTAAAGGAAGGACAGGTCAACACAATGATGGATAATCTCTTCATGGCTGTAATAGAGACATTTTCTCTCTGCTATAAAATATTCAGTGTTATTTTATCATGTTTCCCACCAAGTACCGATGTCAGTACCACATTCTTCATCCTCTAAATGCTATAGTCATTGCAATCAGTGATAAATTGCTGAAAACAATGAAGATCTAGGGGTCTGCTTGGGAAACACAATAGAAGAGAAGGCGTGTTTTCCTTTCATGATGATGCATGTACTGCCTGAACTGTTACCACAGTGAAAGATGACAACTATTTGGCTCTCACTGTGTTCTCCAACTTTACAATATTTAATGCTCGTGAATTGTCAGTTTCAATTAGAAAGGAATTGAACAAGTTCCCTTGATCAATGTTTAAAACATGGTTTTTGTCTCATTGGATAGATAGCCTATGTGAGCTTGACCATCATGCATTTAAAATAATTAATAATTACCATCTACTAAAGTAAAGGGTGCTGCCCTTGCCCCTGGCAGAGGTGCCTGGTAAATCTCTTTGATGATTTGTCATTTAGCTTCTGCAGTGAATAGTCCTCAAGTGAACTGCCCCAAACTCTACTTTCTTTTTATCCTTCCAAGGGGCTAACAGATGAAAAGGACCTTAAAGGTCATCTAGTCTAATGTCCACAATTTACATCTAAGGAAAAGGAGAAGTGAACTATGTAAGGTTTTGCAGTTTGCAGTGGCAGAGCTCCTTGAATTCAATCCTGTCAATGTTCTTGCTTGTCATCTCAACCTTCCCCACTTCATATTTCTTGCTGCTAATGCTAATGTCAACCTTCAATCCCATCTTTTCTTCTCTCCCATAACCATTCTCCATCAATTATCCCCTTTTCCTTATGTATCTCCCTTCAATCTTTTCCTCTCTAATAGATTCTTCTACTCTTCCTACAAATGTGTAAACAAGCTGATTCTATAACACACACACACACACACACACACACACACACACACACACACACACACACGAAACAAGAAACAAGAAACAAGAAACAAGAAACAAGAAACTTTCCCTTGTCCCAGCTGCTCCTTCAAACTGTAATCCTATCTCTCTCTCCCCTCTGCATACAGTCTACACTGGCTACCTTCCTAAAAAGTACAGTCTAAAAAGTACAGTCTACACTGGCTACCTTCATTTCCTCCTCATCTGGTCTTTTCACAGTTTCTTTCAATGTGCCCTCCATCTCTACCAGGCTTGGAAGAATTCTCCAAGATCACTCATCATCTCTTTCCAGAGAAATCCAGTTCTCATTCTCACTGCTATCTCCAGAATATGAACCATCTCTCTGATACCATCTTATAGTTTCCTTGACACTTAATTCTACTCCTTCCTTTCTAACCATTCCTCTCTAATCTCTTTCTGTCCTGTTGACTCTTCTCCCATGACCCTTC
This sequence comes from Gracilinanus agilis, assembly GCF_016433145.1. Lineage (NCBI taxonomy): Eukaryota > Metazoa > Chordata > Mammalia > Didelphimorphia > Didelphidae > Gracilinanus > Gracilinanus agilis. The sequence continues at coordinate 213,238,752 of NC_058135.1, forward strand.
CAATAAAGTTGTCCCTGAAGGCTCAATCCTAATCTTTCTCTTTAACCCTTTCTCCCTTAGCAAGCTCATCCACTCCCCAACATTTCAATGATTACATCTACAATAGAAACATGGTGTAGTGGGTAAAGCAATATATTTGGAGTCAAAAGATTTATGTTCAAGTTCTGGTTTATATGACTTACTACTTATGCGACTTTGGACAAGTTACAAATTCTCTGGGCCTTGCTCTCTTTATAAAGTGACTGGCCTAGACTATACAGACTATAATAATCCTGTCAGACCATGGTCACTTTATGTCCTAACTTCCAAATTATTTCTCCATCCCTAGCCTCTTCTCAAAATTCCAGTGCCTACAACTGGATAGCTCCACCTAGAAGTCCTGCCATCTCCTCCAATTTGACCTATTTAAAACTGAATTCACCATCTTTTCCTCAATCCTGTTTCTCTTTCAACTCTTCTATTTTTGTTGATGGCACTGCCATCTTCCCAGGCACCTAACTAGTAACCTTGGAGACTAGTTTGACTCTTCCCTCTCTCTCGCTCCATACATATAATTGGGGACCAAATTCAGTTGATTCTAGCTTCACAGTTCTATTCATTTCCATCCCTTCCTCTCCACTACAGTTCAAGTTCACACCCCTTCTTGTCTTGACTATTGTAATGTGTCCTCCTAAATGGGTGTTTCTTCTCCCAAAATAACCCCTCTCCAAACCAACCTTCCCACTGACACAATGAGCTTCCCAAATGAACTATTTGGATTTCCTAAATGAACTATTTGGATCAATGGATCATTGGACACAATAATCTTCCCAATGAACTATTTGGATTTCCCAAATGAACTATTTGGATCAAATGAATTATTTGGACTCCACTAGTCAAAAACCTTTTGGGACTCACCACTGTTAATGTTCAAACTCCTAACCTTGTTTTTGGAGTTTGGCTTGGATTTGCCTATCTAAACTTAGCTTATCCTAAACTCTTTATATACATTCCAGTCAAACAAAACTGTATTACCTTTTGTTCCCTATTTTGTCCTTTATGCTCCTATCTCTATACTTTAAATAATATCATCGTCTTGTCTAAAATGGATTCCTGGGAGCAGCTGGGTGGCTCAATGAATTGAGAGCCAAGCCAAGAAAGGGAGGTCCAGGGTTCAAATATGGCCTCAGACACTTCCTAGCTGTATGTCTTTGGGTAAGTCACTTAACCTCCATTGCCTAGTCCTTACCATTCTTCTGCCTTGGAACCATTCGTTCCAAGGCAGAAGGTAAGGCTTTAAAATCTTAAAAAATGAATTCCTTACCATCTAATGATGTTTCTTCAAGGCCCACTTCAGAGGACACATGTCATGAAATGTTCCCTGATTTCCCCAGGTCAAAGAAATATCTTCCTCCTCATATTATTCTCATAATTCACCAGAATCTCTTTTTAGCCTTTATCTCACTCATCCTTTCATTATATATTGCATATGTATTATAACATATAATATCTAATTACATATACTATATTTATATTATAAATACATAATTATAGTTATTTATGTAATTGGATTTGCCACTATTAGATTATCAAATACCTGAGAGAAAAATCAGTGTCATATACATCTCTGTGTTATCTAGAGCCAGGCACACTATGCCTTCCTCACACTAGGCATTAATAACTGTGTGCTGAATAAAGGAATGTTCCCCTTATAAGCCTTAGTTTCTTTCCCTGAAAAATGAGGGGGTTGAACTAGATGATTTCTAAAGATCCTCTCAAACAACTTAAGATAGTATGAATATGGTAATTTCAAAGACTCCTTCTGATTATTATTACTAAAGACAACAAAAATAATAGTTCCTATTATATAGTGCTTTAAGGTTATAAAATGCTTTATTTACATTAATTATTCCATTTGATCCTTACTACAACCCTGTTATTATCCCTATGTCATAAATAGTTTGCCATTTATTGATGAGGAAACAGGCTAGGACAGAGAAGAGAGAATCACAGTTAGTGAACATCAATTCCAGAGCTATAATCCAGGTTTTGTGACTCCTGTCCAGTTTTTTCCCCCAACAGTGCACTGAATTATTCTTTCTTTTCTCTCTTCTTTCTAAAGATTACCTAATACTTTGATACATGTAAATATACAGGGTGTCTCAAATGTCTCAATGCAGTTTTAAACTTGCATAGCTTAAAAACTTAAGTTTTTGCACTTTTAACTGGATTATGACTTTGGGGCCAGCCTGTATATTGTGTGTATTAACTTTAATAGCATGAAGTCTTTAGGGACAGCCAGTACATTATGTGTGTGCACATATGTTCCCAGTAGGAAGAACTTGTTCTTAGCAATACAGTAAAGTCAGCAAAGTATGTCTTTGATGGTCTTAGACTCTCCCTTTGGGACCCTTCTTTTCTCATCTTTCTTAGATGCAAAAGCACTCTCTTGATTCCTCCATTCTTCCTCCTATAGTAATACCTACAAACCAGGAAGGGTCTAATAAGCTCATATATACTTCAGTATTAGAGACAAAAAATATCTGAAGGGGTTATTGACTCTCTGGAGATTTACTTTTTAAAAACCTCTTAGAGGAATGAAGCTCTATTGGGAGAATTTCAAGCCTTAGTCAAGAAGAGAGAAAGGTGGTCAAATGAAAAGTGAAATCTCTGAGATCACCCCATGGTCAGGACCTACTCTATTGAAGCATAAGGAGAGCTACACCAATGGGTCATCCAGTTTTTTAAAAAGAATCAATTTCTCCCTCTAAATAGGAGACAATAATGTTACCAATAGATTACATGCATTTAACTATAAAGTGTAATACATCCATTATTTGATGTGGTCAGTTCACTAATATAGGCAAAGTAGGCATTATTCTCTCCCTTTTATAGCTAAGGAAACAAAGGATCAAAATTGAAATGACAAGAGAGAGACAGACATACAGAGACAGAGACAAACAGAGCAGAACCACACAAAAAGAGACAGACAGACCTCAGCAACAAAGAGAAAAAAAAAATGTTCTCCATCCTCATTTCTGCTTACTGACCTCCCTGACTTTCTTTATTTCCAAACTAAAATTGTATCCTCACCAGAAAGCCATTACCAACCCCTTTTCTCTTGATTATTTCCTATGTATTCTGTATGTAGCATATATAATTTGTTTGTTTATTTCCTCCTATGAATTGTGGGATCCTTGAGGCCAAAAACTGTCTTTTGCCTCTTTTTGTATCTCCAGCACTTAGCACACTGCCTGACACATATTATGTGCTCAATAAATGTTTATTGTATGACCACTGAAAGAGAGAGAGAGAGAGAGAGAGAGAGAGAGAGAGAGAGAGAGAGAGAGAGAGAGAGAGAGAGAGAAGGGAAAGGGAAGAAGAGAGAGAAAAGAGGAAGATGATAAGGAGAGGTGATGGATCATAAAATCATAAAATACTGTGGAAATCCAACAAATTATCTGCAGTGTTCCTTATTTTCCATTGATATAAGCTGAAAGGGATCTCAGAGGCCATCTAATTCAAACTCCTAATTTTATAAATAATGAAGGTAGTGAGATTTGTCCAAGGTGCACGACTAGTAACAAAAGCAGAAGAAGAGGCCATATATTCTAATTGTTCAGTTTTTTTTGCGTTTCATTTCATTTTTAATAGTGAGAAAAACCCTAGACTTTGAATCAAAACATCTAAGTTTCAGGCCCATTTGTTCGCATTTACTAAGCTGTGTAACCTTGAGAAAGTCACTTGCCCTTGCTATGATTTATAGTTTCCATTCCTGGAAAATGAGGATATTAATATCTACACTATCTACCCACCAAAACTGTTGGGAGAAAAATATGTTGTGCTATCATAAAAAATTTAATTCAAGTCCTATGTGATGGCCTGACCAAAGAAAATAGAACCAAAGACTGTGTGATGGTTTTGGTAAAAAGCCTCTACAATAAACAGGCTCCAAACTGACCAAGTCCCAGACTCCCCAATATCCAATACCCAGGAGATCTGAAAGCTCTTTGTTTTTGCTCAATGGTAGCATTCATCTCAGTGTCCTGGATGACAATAAAAACCAACAGTCTACAGAAGAATGGGGGAAAGAGCTGTCACACCCAGTGCTATCAGGAGCAAGGCCTCCGGTCTCAGGTGTCCAGAACATTTAACAAAGGTCTTGCTTCACAGGGCTTCCTCCTAGCTTACTTCTGTCAGCTCCTGCTCCAGAACAGTATGAGTAGAAAGAGAGGATGGGCCCAACAGTCAAGCAGAGAATGAGGAACTGGGGATATTAAGACAAGAGAAATCTTAGAGAATAAAACTATTGCCTTTAAATATCAAAAAAAGTATTGTGTGGAAGCAAAAATCAACTATTTCTGCATGGTCCCCAGCAGGGAAAATTAAGAACAATGGGTAGAAATTAAAAGATGTATTGGGTAGCTCAGTGAATGGAGAGCTAGGGTTGGAGACTAGAGGTCCTGAGTTCAAATACAGTCTCGGCTACTTCCCAGCTATATGACCCTGGGCAAGTCACTTAACTCCCATTGCCTAGTCTTTGATCTCATAGAAAGTTACCAACCAACTACTTCAGCTCCATTCACTAATTAGTTCAGCTATCACCTAATTATTTCACTAGCCCTTACTGTTCTTCTGCCTTAGAATCAGTACTCAGTATTGCTTCCAAGACAGAAGGTAAGAGTGTTTTTTGGTTTTTTTAAAGGAAGTGAATCTTGGGCCATCATAAGAAAGAACTTCCTGAGCTATCTATGGTTGCAAGAGAGTCAACCTATCCAGTTCCTCAAGACATCTAGGCAGACACCAAGGGACCACCTATCAAGGATATATAGGCTGTGAATTCTTTCAGGGCTGGGACTGTCTCTTGCCTTTCCTTCTTTCTGGAATATTTAGCCCAATACCTAGCACATAGATGCCCTTGATAAATGCTTATTGATATGACAATCTTATAAGAGTTGTTTAAATAGTCATTCAGACCCCTTCCAACTCTGGGATTTTGTGATCATCCTAGGAGAAAGATGGAAGACTCCCATCCAGGTGATCCAGATCCATTGGCACCCTGGTGTCATGAGAAAAGTTCTGGACTTAAGTCACAAGATCCCAGTTTGAATCCTAAATGAGTTTATTTAGTAGCTGTGTGACTCAGAACAAGTCCCTTAATCTCTCAGTGTCACAATCATATCTATAAAATGAAGCTCACAATGCCTCTACGTCCAACTGTGTAGGGTTGTTATGAGTAGAGTGTTTTTAATCAATCTTTAAACTTTAACTGACTGTGTACTTAGAACACATAGTAGGGCTTAAATGTTCACTGTTATTTATTATTATAAAATGTGATTTATTCTAATTATCTTAAAGCTTGTTGTCCCTGTGACATACCCCTTTCTTCTGTGGATGCTAAGGTTTCCCTGGATTCTCAAAAGGGTGAGAATAAGAGTATGGCAGCTCATAGAGGTCACTCTCAGAATCCTGGGAGATATCAAGGCTGCAGAAAAATGAACAGCCTTCGTAATGGGAGAAGCTATAATTCCACACTTCTGTTGCAACTCATACTTTAAAAGTTTCTTAGAGTCAGAAGAACCTGGCTTATAGGATAAGAAATATGCTTGGAATAAGGAAGACCTGGGTCACAATTCAATCTCTGGAACTAGTTATGTGGCATTGAACAAGTCAGTTAACCTCTGAGTACCTTAAGTGATTTTCTGGATTAAGTAGAACAGATATAAAAGCATTCTTTTATTTTTTTGTCATGGACCCTTCTGGTAGTCTAGTGAAGAATATGAGCTCTTTCTTGGAATGATGCATTTTAGTTGAGTTTAGCAAAAATAAAAAGATATTTTCCCTATTGAAGTTCATAGATATACTCTGAAATCTGGTTATGAATCCTTATTCTAAATATTAACTCACTAAAACCAACTCAATTCCCTAGAGGTAAATGAGATGAGGGTTGGGGAGGAAGAAACAGGTCAAATTTCCCAAGTATTGTTGTTGTTGCTAATCCTCCATTTTTGAAGAGGACAAATGACATCATGGGAGATGTCTTTACTTGCTTGTGAATTGGATTTAAATGAGGCAGAGTTGCACAAAGTTTTCAGCCTCCTTCTTTCTTCCAGAGTCAACAAGATCCAGTGGCAAGACAAGTCTTTTCTATGTATTAACAAACCAACAACTTAGGCTAAATAAGATGATATACTTTTGAGGGCTGAGGAGAACATATGTAGGCTCTCACTAATATAAGGAATTCCCAATACCAATATAGATGAAGGAACACCTACTCTGACTTGCTTGAGGCATTCTGATATTAAGATGACTTCCAAGGTCACATAGCTAGTATGTGCCAGAGGCAGGACTTGAACCCATGTCTCTTTGACTCCTCAACAGGCTTTCTACCATGGATTCTCTAAAAAAAAAACTCTTAGGACATAGAATACCAGAGCTAGCTAGAATGCACCTTACAAAATTGAACACAGAATATCAGAACGAGAGGGGTCCTAGGAACTTAGAACCTAGCATGTTTGAATTGGAAGATATATTAAAGATCATCTAATTCAATGCCTTCTTGACTGGTGGTGCCTGAAGAGTATCATATGGCTTGAGCACCAATTGTGGTCTGCTGCCTCAAACACCTAGTCCTACCCCCTTGCCTCCTAAAGTCATCACATTATTTTTTAATACAATTAGTTGACTAAAGCACAAAACATGGGTAGGATTTAATCATAAAGCCATTCTCTCTCTACATATTTATTGTAAATATGATACAAATGGGCTCTGGTTGTTTTTTTTTCTTCTAAATACAAAAGAGAGGGAATATGATGTCATTGGAACTGAGACTAACTGGCAGAGACAACCGCCTTTAGACTATCAGTTTTATTTTTACAGGCATTTTGTGGAGTTGTGATGACAGCAACATTTTCCCTGCAGCTGCAAAATTCTGCTCTGATGAAAGCCCATTCTACTGAGGGCTCACAGAGACCTTCAGAGCTATAGAAAAATGGTACTTGCACTCCCACCCCCAAGAAACATGAGAAGAAATCAGGACTGCTCCAATTCAAAGGGAGAAAATACTCTAAATTCTTCCTAAAGCAAGAAAATCATGTTAATATATTTTTTTAAAAATTAGACCCACAAAAGACTCCAGATAAGATTTTTTTCTAACCTCTACCTTGTACAGAGGAGTATCTTGCTCAAGATGGCAGGCAAAGTTAGTGGCCAAACCAGAATTTCAATCTAGGTCTCTCGATTCTTGGACCTGGATTTTTGTCACTCTACCATGTTGATTTCAAATTTCACTGAAATTATATTTTGAGTTTTCCAAGAGTTTATACCAACTTACTTTAAGTTCATTCTGATTTTGAGAATTTATGGGATGAAAGTGCAAATCTATTTCTCGATATTTAAAATGAGGAGGTTGAACTAGATAATCTTAAGATTTTAGGAATGTTTCCTTATCATATGAAAACTAACCAAAAAATACAATCTTAACTGGGTTTCATAGAATTTGCTTCCCAGTTTCCAGGACAGAAATGCCACCAAGCACAGATTCAAAAATAATGGAGAATAGTTTTAGTTAAGGCATCATAGAGTCACAAATTGTAGAAATTGAAGACTTCAGTGGCCAGATAGTCCAAACCATACCAATCCCCCCCCCAAAATCCTTTCTATAATGTACCTAACCATAGGTCAGCCAGATTCAGCTTAAAAAGCTCCCCTTAAATTAAAGGTGAATTCACCTATTCTCAAGGCAGCCCATTACACTTTTAGAGAGTTATAATTCTCAGGAAGAAGAAAGATTCTCTAATGTCAACTTCAGTTTTAAAAAAATTGATAATTTAAGACTCATCTAATTCTATGCTTCTCTTCTTCCTTCTCCTACCCCTGACAGGGAGAACCTTTGAAAGAAGATAACACATAACTACAAAATCCTTAAAGGTTAGTTATTGAAGTAAAATTGATAAATGTCATGGCTAGAGAAAAATTTGGAGGTACAGAAAAGACTCAGAATTTATCAGAGAGAATGATGGACAACTTCATAAAAAGAATTCTTGAGAGACCTTAACTACTACCTCTTTTAAAATGTTATTTGTTGTCACATTAAAATACCCTGTTAACTCCCTTCCTCCCTCCCCTCCTCCTACTAGAGACTTCATCATTTCACAAAAAATAAAGTATATGTATATATAAAACTATGTCTTACTAATTCCTATTTTATCATTTTTTTCCTCTGGAGGTGGACATACACAAGTCATTCATCAAATAATATTTCTGCTGATGGATATAATATGCTTGTTTCTCTCCTCATAATTTCATGTAAGTCTTTCCATTTTTTCCATAATTAACCTGCTTGTTTTTTCTTATGGCAAAATAGTATTCCATCACAATCATATGCCACAATTTATTTAGCCATTCTCCCTTGATGATGAGCACCCTCTCAATTTCTAGTTCTTTGCCACCACAAAGAAAACTGCTATGAATACTTTAGAAAATGGAGGTTCTTTTCCTTTTTCCTTTTCCTTAATCACCTTAGCAAATAAACGCAATTGTGGTATTTTGCTGGTTCAAAAGATATACAACAGATTTATAACTCTCTGAGTATAATTCCAGATTGTTTTCCGAAATGGTTGAATCAATTCACAGTTTCACCAAAAGTATATTAGTATCCTCATTTTTCCATATTCCCTCCAACATTTGTTATTTTGCCCTTTTGTCGTTTTAGCCAGTGTGATAAGTGTGAAATGATATTTCAGATTTCTTTTGAGTTGTATTTCTCTAATAATGATTTAGAGCATTTTTTCATAGAGTTATATATAGCTTTGATTTTTTAATCCCAAAACTGTCTGGTCATATCTTTTGACTATTTATCAATTGGGGAATAGCTCAGATTCTTATACATCTGACAAAGTTCTCTATTGTTTTAGATATGAGACCTCTAACTGAGAAAGTCTATAAAAAATTTCCCCAACTGACTGCTTTTTTCTAATCTTGTCTATATTAGTTTTATTTGAACAGAAATGTTTTAAGTTCAATGTATTCAAATAACCCATTTTACATCTCATAAAGCTTCCTAACTTATTTATTCATCAATTTTTCTCCTAGCCATTAATCTGATGGGTAATATGTCCCCTGCTCTTCTAATTTGTGTATTATATCTCCCTTTAACCGCTATCTTGAGAGAACTAAATGATAGGAATGCATTTCCAGAGTTGAGAACCCCATGTGGGGTTAGATCTACTATGTGGTACATATACTAGCTGACAACCATACTAATTCTCACTCCTCAACCTGCTACTTGACTTATCACCTTTTTAATTCTGATGCTGGGTTCTAAGGCAATCAAGGTGTATGCTCTGAGATTTCCTCATATCTCTTATTATTCAATTATTCTAAGTTCAACCTCAACTTAAAACAATTAAAGAAAATTTTCTTTTCCATAAACTTGCTCATTCCCTGAGACCTGGTTTCCTCCAGATAATCTTGCATCTCTGATCAGTCTCTCCAGCACTGGGCATAACTTTACTTATAGACCCTCTCTCCATCACACTAGCCCTGGAAGGGTGTTGAAATACTTCTTGCTCTCCATGGCCACTTCCTGACTCTCCTTTCCTGCCATCCATCAGCAATCTCTTCTCTGAAATTCACCTGACTAAAGTTTTCTATTCTATTGAAGACATGTTAACTCTTACTCATTCCTTGTTCTTTCTTTTTTCCCTCCTTATTTCTTAAGGAGGTCAGCACCTAATTCATGGTATTCCTCTCCTTTCTAACTCCTCCTTTTAAAATACTAGGGGACTTCAATGTTGATGTTGACATTTCCTCAAACTTCCTGACCTCTCAATTCCTCAGTCTCCTTAAATCCTATAATCTAGGTCATGTATGAATAAAGTACCAACAATCAGAGTTAGGGAGATCTGCATTTTAATCCTGCCTTGGACACTTACTAGTTGTGTGATCCTGAGGTACTCACTTAATCTCTCAACCTCTGTTTCTTCATCTGTAAAACTGAATAGCACAAACTCATGGGGTTGTTGTAAGGATCAAAGGAAATAATATAAAATGCTTTGTCAACTGTAAAGCAATATATAAATGTTAGCTATTATTATTAAGAGTAGTGCTATTTGTTGTTACTAATATTAATGTTATTATTATTACTACTGCTCCCACATACCATGAAGGATAATCACATCCCAGATATTACTCACAATACGCACAAATGGTCCACTTCTTTCATTAAAAACTCTGCATTCATTTAGCTGACTATATCCTCCTATCATGCTTTTTTCCTGTGCTTTACCCTTTCTAAATCTATTCTTGCCTTCATCAAGATCCCTCTCTTCTACCTCTCAGTTTTTCTCAAGTCATTACTCCTGCTCCATCTTCACTTTCCTCCCCTTCTAGACTCAGCTCTCCAATTAACCAAGCCAATTTTATACCGTTATCTACACTTGAATCCTTCAATGTCCTTCTAGTGTTTATCATCCCTTGAGAAACCTCATCTCTGCATCATCCCTATATCCACTTCCTCTGTTCTTTCTTTCTCATGCACTGTTTATATGGTGCTGGAGGAATTTGCACAACTGTGTGGGGTACACAATAAATTCATGTTATCTAACTTTAACTCAACCCTCAATATAGTAAGACAATCCTTCTCTTTCTCCTTAATTGATTTTCTAACTCATTCCCCAAAAAGACTATCACAAATCCTCTCTTCTATCTTCATTCCTCCCTTATCTTCCATTTCCCCTCTCTCAGCTAAAGATCTTACACCTAAAATTTGGAAAATGAGGGAATGCCCTTTGTTATGATGATAATAACAGATAGTTTGGAGAAGCAGTTAAATGTGTCAGGGCCAAATAGCGCTTTAAGTTAAGAGCCAGAGATTGACAGGCTACAGTGAGGAAAGGAGGGGGTAAAACACTCCTGATTCTCAAACCCCTCCCCCTCTAACTGCTTCTGCTTCAGTTGGTAATGAAGACAGGAATAAGATTCTTCTGGTAAGTTTCTCTTATGGCTGAAACCCCAATAATGTTCCTTTTCATTAATTTATATTCCTCTCAGGTCAGTTAGAGGAGATATAACAGCTAGCTATCTAACTGTTGAGGATAGAGGAGATCTTCTTTAAACTGACAGCCAACAGGATTCAAACTAAATATACAGACTGAATTGTAAGTATCTTCCCAAATAATTATCAGGCACAGATTTGAAGGTAAAAAGTTATATTAGGAATTAACAAAGAAAATTAGAGAAGTTAATGAAAGTATTTGAATAAAGGAAAGGTGACCCTGAACTGTTAAATTGATGCCTCTTCCCCCTCCTCACTGGAGGGGAGAAAACACTTAACTAAAACTGGCTCTCTTCCTATAGATAAATATCTTATTCTCTAATTACTAAGTAATTATATCATTATATTAATGAAGAATAGTAATAACAAATAGGCTAACTCTATGAGTAGAAACTACTGGCTTAAGCTACAATGGTTTCTCAGGAGAAACCCCAAGTCAGGAGAATCAAGCAGAGTGTCTGCTTACATCCAATCCCACAAATTAACTGTTTTCAACCCTTCTCAACTGCCCCTCACCCAAAGTTCTCCAGGGGGGTCCCCTGGAATTCTGGGTGAGGCTCTCCCTGTACCTTTGCAGGGATTCCATGCTTTGCATCTGCACACAACACCTTCAATTGGGGAATGGCTGAACAAATCTGTTGGTGACGGAATACTATTGTGCTCTAAGGAATAAAGAACTGGAGGAATTCCATGTGAACTGGAACAACCACCATGAAGTGATGCAGAGTGAAAGGAGCAGAATCAGGAGAACATTGTACACGGATACTGATACACTGTGGCACAACTGAATATAATAGACTTCTCCACTAGCAGCAATGCAATGTCCCAGGACAATTCTGAGGGACTTATGAGAAAAAACACTATCCACATTCAGAGAAAGAACTGTGGGAGTAGAAACACAGAAGAAAAACAACTGCTTGATCACATGGTTCAATGGGGATATGTTTGGCGATGTAGACTCTAAACCAGTGGTTCCCAAACTTTTTTGGCCTACTACCCCCTTTCCAGAAAAATATTACTTAGCCTGAACATTATTTTTTTTTATTTTAATAGCAACTAGGGTATTTTAGGAAATGTATCTTTAGTACGTCTAAAATATGACAATTAATTCCCTCAGGCTCTAAGGAAAGAAGTACTCTTACTCTTTTCTCTTGTTGCTTCACAACACTTATCTTAAAACATCCTCCCTTCCAAAGTTATATTACCTATGAAAGATGCAGAAACAATATCCATATTTACTGTGAAAAGGACTATTAAAGCTGAGCTTACAAAGGTAAATGAGGACATTACATATATACAAATAGTTCTTACCAGAGCAAAGAAAAGTCATAACATTACCAGTATGGGATGGTAGAAAGAAGGGGATTGGAAGTCAGAAAAGAATTCCAGTCTTCACTCTGCCACTAACTCATTAGGTAAACTTGGGAAAGTTATTTCATCTACAAAGTTCATATTTACTTTGTCTAAGAAAAATGTGAGATTTGGGTAATATAGTTTCTAATGTTCCTCCCAGCTCTAACATTCTTTATTTTATGGTTCTATAACAGGGGTTCTCAATCTGAAATTCAAAATTCCCCCTCAAAGGGGAGAGGGGGAATGAATCTATAAACTTGAATAGGAAAAAATATATCTTTATTTTCATTATCCTCTCACTGAAAAACAGCATGTCCTAAAATTAAGAATTTCTTTTAAATCATCTTTCTAAGAGAGGTCTATAAATTGCAAGAGAATACTGAATCAGCCCATGACATATGCATAAAAAGATTAAGTGGGAAATTTTACCTATAAAACTATAAACTAAGGTAGTGATTGTATAAGACTGAAGAACAAGTCCTAGATCTATGAGCAAGTCACTTTGCCTCAGTTGTGCTCAGTTTTCCAATCTATAAAATGAGAACTTGGACCAAATGATATTTAAGGTCCCTTCTAGTTCTGACATTCTGTGTTCTAAATTTTAAGTTCTCTTCCAGGTATAAGATCCTATGTTCTAAGGTCCCTTCTAATTCTAAAAATCTAACTGTGCCTTCTAAGCCTATTGTTCAGGGAATCTATGAACCCATAAAACACAGAGTTCCACTGGCTCCAAGTTAGAACTTTTAAAGAAGGCCATGCTTGCTTCACCTAGTGGCTTCTGGAGATAGCAGGGCTCCTCTGTTTCTAATGTTTGACATAAAGAGAAGACAAAAAGTATAAATTTTCTCAGGGGAAAGGATTAGAAAAGTTTAAACTGGCCTCCTTCAGAGAAGATAGTTTAATTTAATTTAATTGAGACCTCCTTCCACTAAAAATCCAGAACAGAAATACAGGGAAATTCTTTAAAAGATATTAAACATAAGGAACAGGTAAGGGGAAACAGCAAAGTTTTAAATAATCCATTACAAACTGCATGATTTAGATCAAGACAATCTCATCAAGTCTTTGTTTCTTCATCTCTCAAATGGGAATAATGCTCTAACTAACCTTATAATAAGTGAGAAAATAGTCTTTTATAAACAGTTTTTAAAAATCTACAAATTTCAAATTATTATTATGAGTGAAAAGAACTCATTCCTTATTTTATTATTTTTTAAAATTTAGACCTGTAATTTCAATCCAAGAAATCCACTCTGTCATTTGAATTCTTGGAGAATTGCCTGGGGGCAATTAAAAGGTTAATTATTTGCTCCTACACACATAGTATTAGTTAAAGGTGAAACTTGAACCCAGGCATTCCAGACTCCCAGGTCAAGTATCTGTCTCCAGGTCCTCATTTATTGTAATAAAGATAGTAGAACAATGTTCTGAAAAAATCCCTTCGGTTTTTGACCAGATTCTGTTATAGTCTAAAACCAGGGTACTCTTACTCTTTCCAGGCCTTTCTTATCATATTAATTACATTTATTATAAGTTGGGCTCATCCTAAGGAAAATTTCTCCATTTGACCTTTATCTTCTTTATTCTTCACTAAAATTCTATAGTAGTCAGGAAACATTTTCCCTCCAAGAGGACAGAAACTTGTTTTTTCTCTAAACTTTGTATGTTTAGCCCCTCCTTGCCCAGCTCTTGACGCCTCCCTCAAGGACTAGCATTATGCTCTATACACAGGAAGTACTCAATAAATAATTATTGAATAAATGGGCAATCCTGAGAGGTAAGTAGGATTGACAGTATTATCCCCTTTTTCAGATGGAAAAATCAAAGCCCAGAAAAGTTCATTGACTTTCTCATTGACATACAAGTAATAAAAGGCAGATTTGGAACTAGAACTCGGGTCTTCTGACTCCTGGAACGGTATTCTTGACATTACAACAGTGATCCTGAAGAACGATAACAGAAGTTAATATCATGAATTTCAATGAGACAAATGCAGAGAAGCAAATTTCCCTTCATTTGGCACTGCATCTATGAAGTCTGCAAAACTCCAAGGATTTGTGAATACCTATCTGGGGGAGTCTGGGAATTTTCATAGGAAAAAAGTTACATCTTAATCTTCACTGACCTCTAAAATTTAGCATTTCCTTTCATTATGATTTGAAAGAAAAAACAAAGATTCTGAGGAGCCTATAGGCTTCCCAAGACTACCAAAAGAATGAATGACATAGAAACATTAAGAGCCTCTAAATTCACACAACTTTCTTCACAGAAGAAGCCAGAGTATTTTTTTGTCACATGGAATGACCTCTATAATCCCTCACTGGTAGAATGGCGTCCACACACATCCACATGTATGTTACGTGAAGCATTGAAAGGGTTCATGTTCTTGCCTAGAATTCTATAGCTAGGATATGTCAGAAGCAGGACTTGCACTCAGGGCTTTCTGACCCAGTCTAGTTCTCTATTCTCACTGCCTCTTGGCCAATAGGTACAAACAGCATTTAATCTACTGTCTGTTCCCACAATGCATAAATGAAATAACAACTCAAAGAACCAGGATCCCATCTCAACCATGCAACAAAGGCTTGTTGTGGGCTACCTGAACCAAAGAAAGCCACCTGGGAAATGAGTTCCCCAGCTTGAAAAGGCTGCATTCCCCTTGTCCAGGTAGGCAGCTGCTTCTTTTCTGCTTTCTTTTCCTCTCTCCCTCCTTAGAGCAGAAGCTAAAAGGGAAGACGCCAGGTCTGGGGATGAGTCAGCAGTGTCAAGTGGTGCGTAAGGGACAGTTCCAAGCGTAAGACACGATGGTGACAGTTCAACCAAATCATTATAGCACTAGAATTTCGCCCGGCGGTCATGTTAACGATTAGACTCTTCTCTGCTTGAGTCATGACTGCAGACGAAGCTGCAAATGGAACATGTATTTTAATTGCCAGCATTTACCGGACTGCCGTTGTCACGAGCTGAGTGGCATCTTGACAAAAGCCTCAGCAGTGTTTTGTTTTTATTTCCTGCAGAGGCTAAAGCAACTAGGATGTTGACACAGCCAGTGAGAGTCAACATTTTTGGAGAACTCTGGGTAAGTCTATCTGCAGGGGTCTCCATTTAAAAGAGTTCTCTGAATGTGTTCAGAAAATCCCAGGATCCGGAGTCGAAAGTGACCTTGGAGGTCAGGAACCAGTTTAGCTGGAGGTCAGCTAAAGGAAGGAGGGACAATTCCCTCCGTTTTACAGATAAGGAAACTGAGACCCAGTGAGAGGAAATGATTCCCCTGAGATCACTCAGATTATAAATGGTCCAACTGGGGTTTTATCCCAGAATCCAGAATTTGAGAGACCCATGAGATGGTTTAGTCCAACCCACATCCAAAAAGGAATCCCCAATCTAACACACCTAACAAGTGGACAACCAGCCCTCTGACTCTAATCTTAAGATTCACTATTCCATATGTATGTGTGTATACACATATGTATGCATACACATGAATAAATGTGTGAGGGCATGTTTACATGTACCATATACAGTTATGTTTCTTTCATTGCACATGTCCATTGTGTGTACACATATGTGTGTATACTGTGTATTTATCAGAATACATCTATCTGCAAAGCCAAAGAGAACTTCATTATTAGAAAATTCCTCCCTATGAAGCCATGGCTCTCTCAGCAATTTAGAGCCCATTCCAGACCCTGGAATATTGCTTTAAAATGAAACAACAAAGAAAAGGCACCTTGCAATATATTTTCAGTACTGCAAAATAATCCCTGGTGAATCTGGGAAACCTACAATCATTAATAGGCAAGAGGCAGCCAAAGGATCCAATTCTGGGTTGCAGCAGAATCCTGCTCTAGGATTAAATCTTCATCAAATGGCTACCAGGCCTGGAGATTCCCCCCCAAACCCCACATGGAACTTTTGGTTGGAAACTGTAAAAGGGTCACCATAAATCACAGGTGTCGCCACCACTACCACCACCAGCGAGCAAGGTCAAAGCAAACAAATTCTTCGAAGTTGCTGACCTACATAGAGAGAGAGGCTGGCTGCCTCCAGCATCCGAATCAGCCAACCTCGGAAGGCCCAGCTCCAGCCACCAACTTTTCAGCTTCCCAACATGGAGCTAGCTCTGTGTGAGCTTGGGCAGGGACATATTACTGATTTTCAAGCAACTCGGCTTAGCAAAATCCTGGAGGCCTGGCCCACTGTGACTGCCCAGTTCCTCTGGACTCAATACATATTATTAGGCAGCAACGACTAATCAGATACAGGCAGTCTTTTTTCTCCTATAGAAAAGCGTATTTCTCTTAGAATATTAAAAAATACATAGATATAAAGCTACATCCCCACACATACACATACACACATAAAGAATGGAGGCACAGAAATCCCTAACGGACAGGCTGTGCACTCCGTTTCTTCTAGGTCCATGTTCCTCTCAGGGGAAGGAGCAGCCCAGAAAATTCTCTACTGCTGGCTCCCAACTGGCTGCCAGAGCAGAGCGAGATGGAAAACCTTCCCATCCAAACCTTCAAGCCATTAACTTTAAAACACGGAGAGGGGGTGGGGGGTGGGTTCTGCCAACTTAAGCCTCCGTTTTCTGCATTTAGGACAAATTAAATATGCAAACCCCGGTTCCTGCTTTCCTCACAGGGAAACTATAAGTGCGACCCACCCTAGAGCAATCCAGGCTGCTCAGATCCCTTTGCCCCCTGTCCCCTCGCCCTTCTTCCCACCCCTCACCCCAGCCTACGGAGTTTAGCATATTATGACAGAATACCCTTGCTCTCTGCAAATCTAGGCTGATTCCATCGCATCCATCATGCCAGGAAGGGGGGTAGGGTGGGGAAAGACACACACACACATTTGATCAATCCAGACAGACCTTCCGAGGGCATCTGGGCATGCCGACACTCCCTGGGCAGGAGGATGGGGAAGGACAACAGGGGTGTTACCTTCGGTCACATAGCTGTGGTCTCGGAGAAAGCTGTGGTTAATTTTCCGCGTGTCCGCGTCCTCGCCCATTGACAGCAGGGCTCTTCAGCATGCCCAGCCGCAGTGGACGGAGAGAATCAGTAGAGGTCGTCGCAAGAGCACCATCCATGCTGCCTAGCAGAGGCGGGGGGCTGCCTGGGCTCCGGAGCACAGCAGCATCCTGAGGGCTGATGGTGCAGCAAAGGCTGGGGGTTGGGGTTCACGTGCGGGGGAGGGACGTTTAAAAAAAACGGCAAGCAGGGGGGGTGGGGGGGAACACCGCCACGAAGAGGGAGAGACAGCGGCTTCTAGGGAAAAATGTTTTCTAAATGCCACACGCCCAGGGTGGGGGAAGGCAGTAGGTGGTCTGCGTGTCTGAAGCGAAATAACCATATGCGCACACACACGCACACCCAGCAGCCCAGCACTTTCTCCAGCAGACAGGCAGGCAGGGAATGAGTCGGTCCTCAGTCAGGTACTCCCATGCCCAGCAAGCTCCCAGGGCTGCCTTGGCTCCAGGAAGAAGATGCGAGCAAAGCGCTCCTCTGGTGACTGCAGCAAAAGATGCTTGGCTAAGGCTGGGCTGGCTCAGCTCTTCAGCTCTGCCTGCTGCTGCCGCTGCTGCTGCCTACTGCTGCTGCTACGGCTCCTGCCGCCACCGCCAGTGCAGTCACACGCCCGTACTGCATCCGCTCCGGCCCCTCCCAGCCCGCCTCCCGCCACCCACGTACGGGCTGCATGGGCTAAAGTGAAAAATGAGACTGCAGGTAATTATTGGAACTAGCCACTGCCAGCGGGAGGGGGCGGGGGGAGCTCAGGAAGGAGGCTGTAAAAATGGAAGGGAGGAGGGTGCAGGGAAAGAGGATGCTTAGGTGGGTATCCTGAGCTTGCACAAACTAGGAGTGATGATGACAGTTGATAATGCCGTTCATAATGACCTACTACTTCTATGACTCAGTTGCTTCTTCCATAAAATGAGGGAGGAGTGAGGTGGACCCATGAGGCGATGAGTCTGAAAGATTCTTTCAAGTTCTAGTCTTCTGTCTTTCGAAGTCCTTCCAGATTAAGCATTTTGTCTTCTATGTCCCCTGCCAGCTCTGACATTGTACATTTAAGGCAATGCCATATTCTCCAGGGTCCTCCCAGTAATGCCATTCGGGCTTCTAAGAAGTTCCCCAGCTGTGATGTTGTGTTCTAAGTGGTCTCCCAGCTCTATGTTCTAAAGACACCTCCAGTTCCAACATCATGATCCATATGGCTTTCCAGCTTTAAAATGATTCAAGTTCACATTTCAACACCACTTCACAGTTTGCCATGGATTCAATAAATCATATTATACCCATTCTACAGATGAGATTATAGAAGTCAAGAGACATGAAATGACTTGCCCAGAACCAGGACTGGGACTTATCTTTAGGTCTTCTGACTCCAAGCCTAGTGTTCTTTCTACAGCACCATACCAGAGCCCTGGAATGACTCTTTTTCAAATTGATCAGAAAAGAGTATGATAGCAAAATGGCAAAAGTTCCTACACTTGGGGGCAGCTGGGTAGCTCAGTGGAGTGAGAGTCAGGCCTAGAGACAGGAGGTCCTAGGTTCAAACCTGGCCTCAGCCACTTCCCAGCTGTGTGACCCTGGGCAGGTCACTTGACCCCCATTGCCCACCCTTACCACTCTTCCACCTATGAGACAATACACCGAAGTACAAGGGTTTAAAATAAATAAAAAAATAAAAAATAAAGCGAGGCAACATGAGACTTTAAAAAAAAAAGTTCCTACACTTGTTCTTAGCCCATTGTGGACTAACAATGTGACATGGAAACAAAAACATGACATGTTCTAAGAGTTTAATACCCTGTCTTAAAGATGAGGAAACAGGCCCAGAGAGATTGCCCAACTAACCTCAGTTCCTTTTTTGACTGGTCCATGAGATTTTAACAAGGTACTTGATAAAGTCTCTGATGAGGGATTTCCCCCTATCACTGAATTCATTTGTCTAATCCATTAAAAAAATTACTTTAGAAGTCTGTATTATAGGACTCAGGAGTCTGCCTTTGACCCTGGGGAGTTTTTATCATGGATCTGGATGAAGATATAGATTTCATATTTACCAGATGACATTTAGGAGCCCCTCTACCCACCCAAATCTCAGATGGCTAGAATGATGGGGTCAGAGTAATAATGTGACATTCAATAGAGAAAAGTGTGAAAGTTCTACACATTGGTCAAGTAGTCAGTTGCACAAAAATAGAATCAAGGAGGTAAGGCTAGATAAGGGTTGTCAAGAAAAAAGTCTGTGCTGAGGGCAGGGTGGGGAGTGGGTAGATGGAAAGCAGAGAATTAGTGGATTCTAAACCCACTAAGGATCAACAATGTCACCTAACTGCATTAAGGGAACCATAATCTCTTTATTATTAGGGAAATGGGAAATCTAGACAATATAAACAAAAGACATAAATAAAAATCTATTTTTAAAAAAGAGAAACTGTCCAGAATGAGGAAACTGGTAGACCCATGCTGGTCAAATCACAGCTACAGTTCTGTTCTAACTAATGGGTACCATATTTTAGAAAGGAAATTGACAAATAAGCATGTCCAGAGGAAGACAACCAGGATGGTCAGAGGATGAAAGAGGAAGTCACATAAGAAGCTGATGATGCCTGGCATATTTAATCTGAGAAGAAGATTTAGGGAGAACCTGACGGTAGACTTCAATTAAGAGGACTTCCATGTGAAAAAAAGAATTTGTCCAGTTGTGCTTGACCCAAAAGGGCAGAAGTTATGGAGTAGCATATTTAGGCTGAATGTAAGGAACATAATACAAAAATTAGCATTGATACAGCACTTTAAGGTTTACAAAGCATTTTACAAATATTATCAGATTTGATCCTCACAACAACACAGTGAGGAAGGTGTCCCTTTTAACAGTTGAGGAAACTAAGGCAGAGATTAAGGGACTTGCCAAGAGTCACACAGCTAATGTCTGAAATGGAATTTGAATTCAGGCATTCCTGACTCTCCTATCCAGGACTCTATCCACCTCACTACCTAGGGGGATGGGCTGCTTCTACAAGTAGTGGGTCCTTGATTGGTAGAGGCTAAATTACCATTTGTTGAGGGTTTAGTTGATAATAGGAGATGACAGTTCACAATTTGTTGGTCATAATAGGTGGCCTCTGGAGTACCCTTCCCTTCTGAGATCTATGATTTTATGAAGAAATTTGGATGCTTTTTATGAGATTTCTGTGTGTGTGTGTGTGTTTGTGTGTGTGTGTGTGTGTGTGTGTTTCTGTCTGTCTCTCTGAGTTTCTGTAAATAAGCATCTACTTCTCTGTATGTGCCTTTGGGGTTTTTTCCTCTCTTTCTTTAATACATCCCTCTTCTACACACACATGCACACATGCACACACACAGATATATGTCTGCAATTAAAGAAATGCCTAGGTGCAGTAAGAACAGTTGTTAAATTTTAAAATCCTGGGTTTGAGCCCCAGCTCTACTATTTAGATAGGGTTGAACTAGGATAATCTCTAAGAGTTTAGTTTTTTCCCCCCTAAATGGCACATCTTATGAGTCCTGGCTCTGACATTTACTGGTCCTATAACTTCACTCTTCTGAGCCTGAACTTCCTTATCCACAAAATGTGGCTACTCCTTCTCATACTACCTTACCTCACAGATTTGTTGTAAGGAAAGTGCTTTGTAGAATCTAAATGAGATATATTCATATTCATATTGCCTTTCAAATTTTCTTTTGAAAGTACCAAATAGATTTTAAACCTTTTTTTCTTTATCATTAATTCTCTTTCCTATTAATTACATTTTTTCATACCTTCTATATGCCAGGCACTAGAGTAATCCATTGATTTTTCTTTTCCTATAAATCAGTGGCACTCAGAAAATAATCATAATACTTTAATTAGAAGCAGTTAGGCTCTATAAAAAATTACTAGACAAGCTATTCGAATAGTAGCCTGTTGGTAACTCTACCCTTGATAGAAAAAAAAGGCTACCATATAATTAGAGGACCTGAAATTGTTTTTTGAAATATTTTGATAACTGAGTTATAATATAACTGTTATCATTTGTGATCCAATATATTTTTATGAATTTAAAAACATCATCCTGAGAAAGAGAGTACATAGGCTTTACCAGACTGTCAAAGGGTTGACATCAAAAAGGTTTAGAACCCTGCTTTCAAGGTTCACTCAAAGCAGATATAAGGTTTATCAAATATTCGTTACTAGCATTTGTAACTTTTAGAATTATTTATTATAATACTTCTTATTCATAATTACCAATTTTTCCATTTAAGAATTTAAGAAACCAGTTTGAAATCCCTAGAAATCTGAATATTGTGTAGTCCTCAACTTTGAGAAACAGTGGCCAAGACAGAATCTAGAAATTGTGAAAAAGGAAACCCTTAAAAAGGGAGGGGATACCTAACCACTAAGCACTGATGAAGTTCCATGTGTTATGAGAACCAAAGATGTCGTTCAGATTCTAAACAAAAGAGTGGAAGGAGCACTGGACTTGGAATTAGGAAATTCAATTTTGACCCCTGACTCCCAGCACATACTAGCTATAATATCCTAGGAAAGTCAATTAACTTCACAATACTCAGCCTCTTCATCTGTGAAATGGGTATTTTACCTGCCTACTTCCTAAGGGTTACTATGAGAAAAGTGCTTTGTAAATCTTAATACATTATGGAGCTATGTATTGTTATCATTCTTCTGAAGTTATTGTTGTTTGCTACAATCAACAACAAAAAATATAAAGCACTTTCTGAGTTCCACAGAACATTTAACTTGGGGTATCAAGCAGATTCCTCACCTCTCTAAATAGCTAATCCCTTGTCTCTATACTCATGATATCAGATTTTTTTAAAAGAGGGTAGGAATTAAATTTATCCTGGAGGTTACTGAGGTGGTATCTGTAACACTACCCCAGGTAATAAGGACAATTGGATATAGAGTCAGAAAAGCCATGCCTGACTTAGAGCTATACAAATTACATCTTGGTGATCTTGGGCAGATTATTTATACCATGGTATAGTGAAAAGAGCAATGGATTATTATTTAAAGAACCTTTGTGCAAATCTTAACTCAAGCAGCTCCCAGATATGGGACCCTTAATTATGTATTCAACCTTTGGGAGCCACGCCATGGTTCCCTCCTCTGTAAAATAAATAAAATATAGAAATATATAAAAATATAAAAAATAAATAAAATAAAAATAAATAAAAAGCCCACTTCTAAATCCTGTAACCTCTATGGGGCTCAGTTTCTTCATCTGTAAAATAAAGACAATATTTTCACTAAGGCCTCTACTCCAACACTGTGTCATAGCATAGAGGTGGTCCAGTATTCTAGAGGTCTCTGCAATGTAGACCAAGCTCTGGCTGGACACTGAAGTAGCACAATGGATAGATCATTGAACTTGGTCAGGAGGATCTGAGCTTAAATCCAGACTCAGACATTTACTAGCTATGTGATCCTGAGCAAATCCCTTACTCTTAATCTGCCTCGGTTTCCTTATCTGTAAAATAAGGGTTATAAAGGGCACCTGCTTCCTTATTGTTGAGTTGTGGAGGGGAAATGGCATAGTATATGTAAGGCACTTTGAAAACGTAGAGAACTATAAAAATGTTACCTATTATTATTAAAAAGAAGAAGAAATATCTCTGATAAAAATCCAGCAAGAGACTTCTGTCATGGTAAGAACCAGGTTTTGTCAATGAATCTCACTACCAGAGATTTGGCTACCAGGTGATAATTTGTTTTGGCAATATCAATTCATTCAATTTAATGCAATTCACCCCATATATTTGGTTTAGGAAGCACTGCTAACAATAAAGCTAGTGGAGATGATAGAATTCCAGCTGAGCTATTTAAAACTCTAAAAGATGATGCTGTTAAAAATGCTGCTCTCAATATGCCAGCAAATTTGGAAGAATCAACAGTGGCCACTGAAATGGAAAAGATCATTTTATGTCTCAATCCTAAAGAAGGGAAATGTCAAAGGATGTTCTGGCACTCATTTCACATGCCAGCAAGGCTATGCTTAAGATTCTATAAGGTAGGCTTTGGCAATATGTGAACTAAAAATTACCGGAGAGCAGGATGGTTTTCAAAGAGGCAAAAGAACCAGAGACCAAATTTCCATCATTCACTGGATTATGGGAAAAAACAAAGGAGTTCCAGAAGAATATATACTTTTGTATCATTGACTACACTGAAGCCTTTGAATGTGCAGATCGCAACAAAATGTGGCAAGTCCTCAAAGAGATGAGAGTACCAGATAACTTTGTCTCCTGAGGTGAAGAAGCAACAGTAAAAACTAACATTAAAAACAGCTGGGAGACTCAGTGAATTGAGAGTCAGGTTCAAGGATGGGAGGTCCTGGGTTCAAATGTGGTCTCACTCACTATCTAGCTCTGTGACCTTGGGCAAGTTACTTAAACCATTTGCCTAGCCCTTACCACCCTTCTGCCTTGGAACTATTTTTACTATCTGGAATTAAGGTTGCCAGGAGAAATATCAACAATCTCAGGTGATGGCAGAAAGTGGAGAATTAAGCAGCCTTTTGTGAAGGGTTCATGAAACAGGAGAATGTTAAAACTGTTTTGAAACTTATCATTAAGAAAACTAAAATTTTGGCAAATGGTCCCATCACTTCCTAACAAGTAGACAGGAAAGAAATGGAAGTAGAGTCATTTGATATTCTTGGGCCCAAAGATGATTGCAAATGGTGACAACAGGCATGAAATTATAAGATTCTTGCTCTTTGGAAGGAAAGTTTTGGCATATCTGGATGGCATACTAAAAAGTAGAAAATCACCTTGCCAACAAAGGTCTGTATAGTCAAAGCTTTGGTTTTTCCAGTAGTCATGAATGGCTGCTTCAAGAGTTGGACAATAAGGAAAGCTGAGCACCACAGAATCAACGCTTTCAAGTTGTGGTGCTAGAGAAGACATTTGAGAGTCCCTTGGACAGCAAGGAGATCATATCGGTCAATACTTAAAGAATTCAAGTCAGACTATTCACTGGAAAGTCAAATGCTAAAACTGAAGCTTTAATACCTTGGCCACATAATGAGAAGACAGGCACATTGGAAAAGACCCTGCTATTGGGAAAGATTGAAGGCAAAAGGAAAAGGGATAGAGAGGCTGATATAGATAGATAACACTAAAGAAAAACAAACAAACAAACAGGGAAGTTGGACTGACTTCAAGTGATAGTGAGGGATAGAAGGCCTGGTGTGCTATGGTCCAAGGGCTCAGAAAAAAGTTGGACATAACTGAATAAGTGAACAACAACATACATATAAGCTACTATTTTTTGGTCCCTTTAGACAACTTCTACTTTTATATGCTATATATTGTTGGAGATAGCATCTGAAACTAGGTCATTGCAAGGCAAGCTCTCTCTCCTGCCATTTTCCTAGAGCATTTTTTGAGACTATTCTTTGCTCCAATCTCCATATTCCCAAAGTAAATTTCTTAAGGTACAGGTCTACTCAGCCCAGACTTAATATGCCCCAAACACTTTTAGGATCAAATATATATGCCTTTCTCTGCCACTTAAAACTTTTCATAACCTGGGCTCTTCCTACTTTTTCAGTTTTATTATACATTACTCACTTCCATTCTTTCTATAGTACAGCCATACTAGCCTACTTAGTGCTGCTCACATGATATTCCATCCCCTACCTTCAAATCTTTGCATTGGTTGTCCTCTGTCCCTGGAATGCTCTTCCACCGAACCTCTATCTCTCAGAATTTCTATTTTCCTTCGGATTTCAGCTCAAGTACAATCTGATACATGAAATCTTTCCTGATCTTCCATCAGCTTCTGCTGTCCTCCCTTCCTTAAATTCATTTTGTATATATTCTATATTTCTTTATTTATGTGTGTTGATTCTCCAATTAGAATGTAAGCTCCTTGAGGGCAAAGACTATTCACTTTTTATCTTTGTAACCCAGAAGCCAGAAGTGTTTCACACATATGTTAGGCTTTTAGTAAATATATGTTGGTTGTCTGTGTAGAATCATGCCTCCTAGAAAACTATAAGTTTCTTGAAGACAGGAGCTATGCCATTTAAAAAATCTTTCAATCACATTGGCTACTGAATTGTTCTGAATTAAATGGATATCCCCTTGTACCTTCTTCCATGAGTTGGGAAAGATATTAAGGAGTAAAGTCTAAATCTATTTTTAGTAATGTTGAATGATCTGAGTAGAGCCAAGGAAAACTGTAAGAAGGGAAACTAAACTGTTAAGATTATGATAAATATAGATTGATATTAAGAGAAGTATGAATACTTATTATAATCTTAACAAATCAAAGATGGGGTGTGGTGTGTTTTAAAGTCTACCTTGCTTCTTAGGGCTTAGTTGAAGTGATGTTGGCCTGGATTTTTACTCTAGTGGCATGCCAAATAAAAGACCCACTCTGACCTTACTCTAATTTAGGTCACTATAGAAAGGAGAAGAATCTCAGAGGTTGCCTGTGAACTCTGGAGACTAATGATAATGCTTGGGGACTTCTTTTCATCCTTTTTGATTCAGTCCAACCAATCAAGATGCAAGAAAAATGCCCCATTGGAGGACTTCATTTTGGAAGACCAATTGGATATCAGTGTTGCTGAGGACCATCCACATTCTTCCAGGTCCATGAAGAGACATCTGTACATCATGAAACAGAGAATATGATTTCCCCTTTCCAGAGTTATCATCTATTACTGTGTATCATATTTGTGTGTGTGTGTGAGAGAGATTCTTCTACTTGATACCAGCTCCATGAGGGAAGGGACCATATTTTATCTAAATTTTCCAGTGTCTAAGGTAGTGAGTGTAGTATACACAGGAAGTGTGAAACAAAAATTTGCTGAATTGAATTCATGGTCTGAAGTCTTGCTGAACCAAGTCAGCCATCCTCTACCATCCCTCTTCCTTCCCCTTTCCCCATGACAACACAGTTGGCCCGAAATGAATTTGTTAAAAATTATGGTACAGAAAACTCTTCCTTTGGGATATACAGATCACTGTGTCTGACCCCAATCTTAAATTCACACCCATGATAACCATATAACATACCCTGCTTTGGCTGCTGTGATGAAGAGAGTTCCAGTCCTAGATAGAACTGCTTTCCTCTAAGTTTACCAATTAAATGTGATGGGACCTCAGAGGCAATGGCTAGTGTCTTGATCTAAAATGAGCTGTCTATGAAAGCCTAATCAACACATTTTTAATGGCATGTCAATGGATTCCATTGACTAGGTATTGCTCTCAGTTATGAAAGATCAGATGGAGGCCTTTCAGGCCAAATATGCAGGATATATCATCCCTCCTCCCACACATGCCCTTCTAGATCTACTCTATCCTGGCCATACTGTGGACCCCAAAAGACATCTGTAGGGAAGATGTCTCCACACTATATGTCCAGAGAGTTCCTGACTCTCTTCTCTATAGACAAAGCAGATAGGATTACAAAAACCACTAATGAGAGAGATAAGAAAGAAAAAAACAGTCTACAACAACTAAGCATCTATAAGCTTCTATAGACCTTACTTTGGTCATTCACTCCCTATTCTTTATATTTAACATTGTGCATCTTGGAAAATATGGGTTGGTCTAATAGTGGTTCACCAGCACTGAAAACAATGCAAGCTAGCTTAAATGCCTGCTATTGCCTAATCCATGTGTAGGTGAAGCTCCTGAAGTTCTTCTTTGGAGAGCCCAGACTGTTCTCCCTCCTTCATTCCCCCTTTGGAGTATAAGAGGATTTTGTCATCCTTCCAGATGTCACTCTATTCCCTCTCCTTCAATAGAAGGTAAGCTTCTTGATGTCAGGGATTATTTTCATTTCTTGTGTTTATATTGCCCAATTGTTGATGCAGCTTTAAGACCATAGCAAATAGCTTAGATTAAGTACTTAATAAATGCTTGTTGAATTGAATTGAGTTCCTAGAGACTGGAATCGACAGCCAGATAGCCAAAATAAGCTAACCCTTGCATGGTCTACCCAGGAACTAATTGTCACTAGCATTGCTTACAAACCCTCTGGGACAGTTGCCAATACTCTTTTGTTGGAGTGGAGCCAGCCTGGGCTTGCCATGGAAGTACCACAATTTTCAGAACTTGTTCATTGCAGACTTATTCAGGAGGAGGGATACAATGGATGTGGTCTGAGAGATGTTATAACCAAAAACAAAATGGACTTTCAAATGATGAGATTGAGGAATTACCAGTGAACAACCTGTGTGTCTCATTGGTGTCTATATGATGCCAGGATATCTTTTTTCTATTGAGTGAACCTCATTATGGAGGATTTACTGGAGGCCATATGGACAAGAGTTTCATAAGATGGGCATGTATAGATGGGCTGCAATCTGCTTCACTAAATAATGGAGCTGGGATTTGAACTCAGCCCTCTGACCGTAACTATAATGGTCTTTCTACTGATTCACTCTATTTTATAAAAACACTGATAACATATTATAACTAATTCTAAAGAGTCATGTTATACTCTTTTTTGTACTTTTAAAATACGCTGATGCCACTTAATTTACCAAAGGCAGAGGGAATAGGGAGCTAATACGAAGAGTTCCCACTTATGTCTGTCCTAGAACAACGCTTAAAATATCAATGAGGTGAGGGGAAGGAGGGGACAGGCATCACAGCTCCTTTCTCTCAAATTGTTATGGCCAAAAAGCATTCAATAGTTGGTGGTCAGTCCACCAGTGAGGAGCCTTCTGACACCTAGCCAAGCTCATCCTCAGGTGACAAGCATTACTAGGTCTTGCTCAAAGTCATTCCAGATTGGGAGAACCAGTCAGAGCTTATCCACCACATCTGAGGCTGATAACCCTTACCTTGGATCTCCAAGGGTCTAGACTGGCTTTCACCTATATCCAACTGACCCACCAGGGGGCATACATCTAATTAAATTGGCTAAGAAAGTGGTATTTAAGTCAGCTGGAAACAACCTTGGAGAAGTCATCTTGCCCTACTCATTCATTTTAAGGATATGGAAACTGAGGCTCAGAGAATTTAAGTGATTTGGCTTACTTCATACAGGTAATGAATGGCATGGGGAGGATCTTGCACACCAAATCCAGTGTTATTTTACTGTAAGGATTACAAAATCTCAGCATTACATATGTTGGTGGAGCTACAAACTGATCCAACCATTTTGGAGAACAATTTGAATTACATATAGAGAATTATAAAACTGTGTATACACTTAGCCCCAGCATTGCTAGATCTGTTTCCCAAGGAGATCAGGGAAAGAGGAAAAGAACCCATATGTTCCAAAATATTTATAGCAGCTCTCTTTGTGACAGCAAAGAATTGGAAACTGCGGGGATGCCCATCAATTGGAGAATGGCTGAGCAAATTATGGTATATGATTATGATAGAATACTACTATGCCACAAAAAATGATGAACAGACTGATTTTTTTTTAATTTTGGAAAGAATTACATGAGATAATGAATGGTGAAATGAGTAGAACCAGAAGAACATCATACACAGTTACAGAATTAACACTGGAAGAATAAACTATGAGTGTTATTTCAAGAAAGTGAACAGAAAAGGGAATATGAAAGACTTAATTTATATGTATATGTTGGTCACCTTGATGATATCTTTTGTGATACAGAGAGGGTGGGCAGGGCCTGGGACCCTTCTGGATGGGATTTATTTTTTATTTTTTAAAAAATTGATTAATTAATAAAATTTTTCCAAGGTTACATGATTCATGTTCTTTCCCTCCCCTCTTTCCACCCCCCTCACATAGCCAATGAGCAATTCCACTGAGTTTTACATCTGTCATTGATCAAGACCTATTTCCATATGCACTAGGGTGATCACTTAGAGTCTACATCCCCAATCATATCCCCATCAACCCATGTGATCAAGCAGTTGTTTTTCTTCTGTGTTTCTGCTCCCACAGTTCTTTCTCTGGATGTGGATAGTGTTCTTTTTCATAGGTCCCTCAAAAATGCCTTGGATCATTGCATTACTGCTAGTAGAGAAGTCCATTACATTCGATTGTCCCACAATGTATCAATCTCTGTGTATAATGTTCTCCCAGTTCTGCTCCTTTCACTCTGCATCAATTCCTGGAGGTCATTCCAGTTCACATGGAATTCCTCCAGCTCATTATTCCTTTGAGCACCAGCAGATACCACAATTTGTTCAGCCATTCCCCAATCAAAGGACATTCCCTCGTTTTCCAATTTTTTGCCACCACAAAGAGCGCAGCTATAAATATTTTTGTACAAGTCTTTTTCCTTATTGTCTCTTTGGGGTATAAACCCAGCAGTGGTATGATTGGATCAAAGGGTAGGCAGTCTTTTAAAGCCCTTTGGGCATAGTCTGGATGGGATTTATTATGTATATAAGAAGAAAAGTAAACTAAACAAATAGATGTGATTTCATTTTTGTACTATCTTCTTTTTCTTTGTATATGGAAATGCTTGTTTCCTTTGGTTTTGTAAAATTTGGAATAAAAAAAATCTCAACATTAAGAAGATTCCCAAGCATCATTCAGTTCAAAGTTGTCAATCTCATGGCCCTCCCAGAAAAGTCCCAAACAAGAAAAAATGTAACTGGGAAATGTTTAACAAAAGAAATACAAAATATAAAAAACATGAACAATATTTATTTGTGGTTTTCTAAGTCAATTTCTAAGTCAAGCATTTCTATTTGAATTTAATACCAATGATTTAGCCCAACAGCAACCTAGCAGGAATCCAGCATCCCCTAAAATTGGTTATCTGGGCATGAATTCGAACACTTCTTGTAATAAAAAACTCACTGTTCTCCAAGCCATTCTAATCCATCTTTGGAGTTCTCATTGTTGGGAATTCATGTCCTAGACACAATATGAGCATTATAAAAATATATAATGCCATTTGATCTAGGTAATGAGCTCCTAATTTTTCATGTATTACCTTCTACAGGTAAAGTTCTTAACATTGGTTGAATTGAATTTCAATAACTCGTGAAAGATCCCTCTCAAGACTTGTTGGACCAGTGCACAATCAGACATCTCAGTGATATTCTGATTGACTCCTAAGACCCAGCCCTGCATAGCATGCATGTTCACATAGTTCTGTATTGCCTCTGGCAGGATATGTTGATAGCCAAGTTTGCAGAAGGAGCAAAAATACAGACTGGGGTAGCCTACATAACCCAGGCTGACAAATTAACAGTCCCAAAGAGGAACCTTGCAAGTCAAGAACTGAATACACTTAGCCACATTCTATTCCACCTGTCCTCCCCAAAATTAAATGATCACTTCCTGGTTATCAATCGAGTTATCAACCCAGTGGCCGAAACACTGCAGATCTCTCACACCCTCAAGGTCTCTTCCATATTTCATATCTCTCTCTCACACACACCTTCTCCCCTAAAGCTGGACAAATTACACTATTACCCTATTACCTCTAAAGCCTCCCTTTCATATTAGTGAAAGAGAATATAAAGTTCAACATTCAACCCACAGAGTACTCTTGACAGCTCCAAAACCTCAAGGAATGGAACGAATAGGTCCAAAAAACTCTCCCCCACCCAACTCTTAGCAAGCAGATTTTACGTATCCTTTTCCTAATTAGAGACAACCTTCCACAACTTTAACACCTGTGTATTAGCCCTATCCTCCAGTCATGTTTCTACATGTCCATTCCAAACACCTGGTGACCCACCCTGTACCCTGGTGGAAATGGTTCCCAGGACACACCCCAAGTAATCCTCACCAACCAAGATAATCATGATACCAACTTGAAAGAGCTGCCTACCCTGGGTCACGGAATCTAATAATTGTCAAGAACCTTAGAGCTCTAATCTGGGGGTTCCTAATATGGGGTCTTAAACAGAGTGAGAGGTAAGATTTCAGGGGCTCCATGAACTTGAATAGTGAAAGAAACTACATCTCAATTTCACTAACTTCTAACTGGAATTTAGCATTCTTTTCAATTATTTAAGGACATTATTCTGAGAAGGGGTCCATCAACTGCATCAGACTGATTGCCAAGGACTTTTATGCCATGTAAAAAAAGGTGAAGGATCCCCACTCTTGTCTTAACGGCATCTCAGTACAAGAATCTCATTTATCACATACCTAATCAATGACCATACTCAAAATAATTCTTTCAAATGCATACAATAAAATAGATACCATTATAAAGGAAATTAATTGTAATGGACTACAATGAGGCAGCTAGATGGCCCAGGCTATAGAGTACAAGATGGGAGGTCTTGGTTTCAAATTTGACCTCAGATACTTCCTCACTGTGTGATCCTGGGCAAATCGCTTAACCCCAGTTTCCTAGCCCTTACCATTCTTCTGCCATGAAACCAATACTTAGAATTGATTCTAAGATGGAAGTAAGGATTTAAAAATAATAATAATAATAGGATGCAGTTATCAAAATATTTTCCTGAAAAGTTTATATAACTCAGATTAAGAAGTCATGATCTAGAGCCTGCTTCTCTATCTACTACAATAATCCTCCTGCAGTGAAACATAAGCCAGGCTCCGAGATAGATCTTTTCCATCTCTATTCCTTAGGAAACTCTTTGGGCTTTCTTCTATGGATGAGGAAATTTAGCATCTGGGTTTAATTCCATGGCGATGTGTTGTATATAAACACAGAAGAGAGAATTTTAAAATAATGAAAAAATCAAGGAGATAAGCTCAGGACCGTCGAATGGATTGTGAGTTACAAAATCTTGGTATGAGCCCCAGCTCTGACACTCTTTAAGCCACGTGAACAGGCCAATTTCCCTTCTCTGAGCTTCTATTTAAGTTGTAGCTATCACTTGAACTCACAGGATGACATAGGATACTAAAAAGTTTTTTGTTTGTTTTTCCAAAATGTCATTATTATGGTTATTAATTTGATATTGTTTCTGAAGCACTTTGAGCTACCAGAGGGTCAAGAAAAAAAAGATGATAGTGTGACAGCAGAAAAAGAACTTAATTGGATGTCAGAAGACCTGTACTGGTAGAATTCACTGGTGAGCTCCCCATGCTGCAACATCAAGCTCTAGCTTTGTCCTCCTCATGAAAACCAATAGTAACTGGATCACCAGAAATTCTTTGCCAGGAGCTTTACATCTCTCTTTAACTAACACAACTTTTAAAGTCTCACACCAAAGGAATATCCTGTCTCTGAACCTTTGAAATCCATTCTTCTAAAGGCTACACCAAGCATTAAACTGATCGACCATTTTCTTCTTTGTGGATCAGAAATAATGATCACTGCCTTCCAAGCATCCGTTGATTTCTAATTCTCTAAAAACTATTGTTATTATTTTATTTGTTTGCTGACTATTTAGGATTAATTCCCTTTGGTGATGCTTCTACCAGTTTAAAGATGAAATGACTAGTAAGAAAATTATGAATTTATAAGCCATATTTGTTATTGTTGTTATGCAGTAATTTCAATTGTGTCCTATTCTTCATGACCCCATTTGGGGTTTTCTTGGAAAAGATACCGGAGTGGTTGGCCATTTCCTTCTGAAGCTCATTTTACAGATGAGAAACTGAGGGGCAGCTAGGTGACCCAGTGAGAGAGCTGGACCTGGAACCAGAAAGACTCATCTTCATGAGTTCAAATTCAACCTCAGAAAACTCACTAGCTATATAACCCTGGACAACTCTCTTAACCCTGTTTACCTAGTTTCCTCATCTGAAAAATGAGCTGGAAGAAGAAATGGCAAATCATTCCAGTATCTTTGCCAAGAATATCCCAAAAGGGGTAAGCGACCTCAGCAAGACAGTCTATGCCAGCGGTTCCTGAACTTTTTTGGCCTACCGCCCCCTTTCCAGAAAAAATATTACTTAGCGTCCCCCGTCACATACTATCACCGCCTCCTTACAGTTATTCACTGCCCCCAAATGCACCTGTGGCCATCACCACCTCCCCTGGATTGCTACAGCACCCACCAGGGGGCAGTGGCGCCCACTTTGGGAATCACTGGTCTATGCTAAACCCAAAGAACTCAGCATTTGAGACAAAAACTCACTATTTGACAAAAAATGCGGGGAAAACTGGAAAACAATATGGGAAAGATTGGATCTAGATCAACATCTCACACCCCATACCAAGATATATTCAGAATGGGTGAATGACTTGAATATAAAGGAAGAAACTATAAGTAAATTAGGTGAGCACAAAATGGTATACTTGTCAGATCTCTGGGAAAGGAAAGATTTTAAAACCAAGTAAGAGTTAGAAAAAATTACAAAATGTAAAATAAATAAGTTTGATTACATTAAACTAAAAAGTGTTTGTACAAACAAAACCAATGCTACCAAAATTAGAAGGAAAGCAACAAATTGGGGGGAAAATTTTTGTAACAAAAAACTCGGAAAAAGGTCTAATTACTCAAATTTATAAGGAGCTAAATCAATTGTACAAAAGAAATCAAGCCATTTCCCAATTGATAAATGGGCAAGGGACATGAACAGGTAATTTTCAGATAAAGAAATCAAAACTATCAACAAACACATGAAAAAGTGTTCTAAATCTCTTATAATTAGAGAAATGCAAATCAAAACAACTCTGAGGTACCACCTCACACCTAGCAGATTAGCTAACCTGACTGCAAAGGAAAGTGGGGAATTTTGGAGGGAATATGGTGAAATTGGGACATTAATGCATTGCTGGTGGAATTGTGAATTGATGTAACCATTCTGGATGGCAATTTGGAACTATGCCCAAAGAGCTTTTAAAGACTATCTGCATTTTGATCCAGCCATAGCACTGCTTGGTTTATACCCCCAAAGAGATAATAAGGAAAAAGACTTCTACAAAAATATTTATAGCCGCACTCTTTGTGCTGGCAAAAAATTGGAAAATGAGGGAATGTCTTTCAATTGGGAAATGGCTGAACAAATGGTGGTATCTGCTGGTGATGGAATACTATTGTGCTCAAAGGAATAATGAGCTGGAGGAATTCCATGTGAACTGGAATGACCTCCAGGAATTGATGCAGAGTGAAAGGAATAGATCCAGGAGAACATTGTACACAGAGACTGATACACTGTGGTACAATTGAACATAACAGACTTCTCTACTAGCATCAATGCAAGGATCCAGAGCAAGGCTGAGGGACTTATGAGAAAGAAAACTAGCCACATTCAGAGGAAGAACTGTGGGAGTAGAAACACAGAAGAAAAACAACTGCTTGATCATATAGCCTAATGGGAATATTATTGGAGATGCAGACATTAAACAATAACTCTAGTCCAACTATCAATAATATGGAATTAGGTCTTAATCAGTGATACATGTAAAACCCAGTGAAATTGTGCACCAGCTACAGGGGGTGGGGAGGTTTGGGGGAGAGGAAAGGAACATGAAACATGTAACTATGGGAAAATATTCAAAATTAAAATTAAAAAATATTAATTAAATTAAAGAAATAAATGGTTGGCCAAATAAACAAATAAATAAATAAATGGATGGGTAGGTAGGTAGGTGGATAAATAAATAAATAACTGAAGGAGTGTCCCAAAAGAGTTCACAAAGAGTTGGAAACAACTGAAAAATGAACAACAAACTGAAGTGAACAGAATTAAGTGACTTGCCCAACATCACACAGCTAGGAAGAATCTGAGGCTTCCAGGCCTATTACTCTATTCACTGTACCATCTAGCTACCATATAAACCATATATTTTTAAAAGCAAGAGAATACCATTGATTTTTGTTTCAAAGTCAGCTTTGTGATCTGAAATCATAAATTCTTCATGTCAAAATTTCTTCATCCATTGTATCAAAAATTCTTCATTCATTTCTACTTTCTGGCTATCGTATCACCACAGTTCCCTTCTCTCTTTGATCCCTACACAGATGTTCTTTACCATCACTCCCCAATTACTATCTCAAATATCCATGGCATAAGGATAATAATGATTTTCAAATAGTACTTAAAGGGTTGCCAAATGTTTTCCTCAAAGCAGTCCTATGAGGTAGAAAATAAAAGTTGTAGCAGTACCCATAATACAGAGAAATATGAGTCCCAAAAGTCTTTGATGACTTGTACACAGTCTCATAACTAGAAAATAGCAGAGCTGGTATTCAAATCCACATATTTTGACTCTATGCACATGTTTTCCCATTATAGCAGGATGATTCTCAAATAATCGGGTATTAGGCCTGAAGGAAACCAA
Source organism: Gracilinanus agilis (assembly GCF_016433145.1). Taxonomy (NCBI): domain Eukaryota; kingdom Metazoa; phylum Chordata; class Mammalia; order Didelphimorphia; family Didelphidae; genus Gracilinanus; species Gracilinanus agilis. The sequence continues at coordinate 213,274,298 of NC_058135.1, forward strand.
GTGATATCTGAATATTGTTGTATGGCTTTTACTGTCAGTGGTTTTCATTTGGGGAGGAAGCAAAGCTGAATACTGAGATCAACTAAAAAAGATCTGAGTATTTTATTGGACCACAAACTCAGTATCAATAATATGAGTCGAGTGTGATATGGCAGCCATAAAACCTGATATAATGTTGTGCTCCATTAAGAGGCAGAACCTCCAAGAGAGGCCTGCTGTACTCATTGATGAAGAGTCCTCATCTTAATTAGCTCCTAGTGCATTTTAAAAAGATCTTGAAAAGCTGAAGAGAATCCAGAGGAAAATGACCGACTGCCATTTGGTTCACCACCTGGAAGGGGAAACATTTTCAGATTATAGGATATGAAGACTGACTTAAGAAACCATTGATTTCTTAGCTTGAAGAGAAGACTTTTGGGGTTGGAATAACTTTCTGTAAGTATTTGAAGAGAGACTGGGTTTCTTCTAATTGGCTCCAGAGAGAAGAACTAGGAGCAGATCAAATATAGATGTGAGGTAAAGAATAACAACTAACAATTAGAGCTGTCCAAATGTGGCAAGAGCTGCCATCTAAGGCAGTAGATCTCCCTTCACTAGAAAAGTCTTGAAGCAAAGAGTGGATGACAATATGTCAAATCTATTGTAGAAGGAGTCCTTTTGTATATCTATAAAAATATGAGTGCAAGCTGAATCTCTTTCACACTCACTAGACATACTGAATCTTCTCCTGAATGGACTTTTATGAGCATTCAGGGCTGTTCTCTGAATTAAGCCTTTGACACACCAACTGCATCGGCAATGTTTCTTCCCCAGGTGGTTCTTTCGGTGACTAGCAGGATGAGCTTTCTCGGTCAAATGTTTCTTGGCACTGATCACATTTCCAAGACTTTTTATGGATTTTATGATGCATACAAAAACTTGTTAGACATTTATATTCTTTATAACACTTATCATATTTATAGGGTTGTCTTTTTTTCAGGTATGGATTGAATTGGATGACTTTTTATGCATGAAGTCTTGGACTCGGCTCCAAGGCTGAGAAAAAAGAACATAAAGCATGGTCCCTAACCCCAATTAGCTTCTCCTCCACCTAAGGAGATAAAGCCCCTCCTTTTTTCATGAGAGATCAGAAATTAAACAGTAGGGCAGTTAGGTGGCTTAGTGGATAGAAAGTCAGGTCTAGAGTAAGGTGGTCCTGGGTTCAAATTTGTCCTCTTACATTTCCTAGCTGTGTGATCTGGGCAAGTCACAACCCCTGTTGCTTAGCCCTTACTGCTCTTCTGCCTTGGAACCAATACTTGTATCAATTCAAAGACAGAAGGTAAGGGTTTAAAAAAACGTTAAACAAAGTAAAATAGATACAGCAATATTAGAAATGGCAAAAGGTGATGAGGTCTTTGAAAAAGCACTAGATTGGTAGAGAGAGAACCTGGCCTCGAGTTCCAATTTTGATACTTACAAAGCTGTTGTGACCATGGCAAAATTGGGTAAGCTCTTGGTATCAGGTGTCTTATCTACTAAATAAGCAAGTTACATTAGATATTCTCCAAGGTCCCTTCTAGGTCCCTGGGACCTGGTAATAGATCTGGGTTCTGAACCTTCATGTTAACAATATAGAACATGGGGGGCATCTAGATGGCTCAATGGATAGAGAGCCAGGCCTAGAGAAAGGAGAACTTGGGTGCAAATTTTGTCTGAGATTCCTACCTGGATGACCCTAGGCAAGTCACTTAACCATAGTTGCCTAGCCCTTACTATTCTTCTGCCTTGGAACCAATATTTAGTATTAATTCTAAAACAAAAAGTAAGGGTTTAAAAAATAGAGAGCCTGTTGAAGGTAGGGGAGAGGAAAGAACAGGTGAAATAAATTATATGCAATTGTAGTAAACACCAAGTAGCATTTAGGGTAGCATTTATACTGTGACATTTAAAGAAGGGAAAGAACAAAATGGAGGCAGCTAGGTTGCTCAGTGGAGAAATCACCAGGCTTGAAATCAAGAACACTCATCTTCCTGAGTTCAAATCTGACTTCAAACACTTCCCAACTATGTGACCCTAGGCAGGTAACTTGACCCTGAGTTTCCTCATCTGAAAAAGGATCTGGAGAAAGAAATGGAAAACCACTCCAGGGTCTTTGCCAAGAAAACTCCAAATGGAATCACAAAGAGTCTGACACAACTAAAACAACTGAACAACAAAAAGAACACTAATGAGTTATAAGTATCTAACCAAACTGTCCTTTTTTCTCTTCCTCTCATCTTCTGATCTCTTTGTCTTTGCAATGGATGGCCCCAATGTCTGGAATGAATTCCAAGATCATATCAGCCTCATAGAATCCCTCTATTCCTTAGTTCAAGTACCAACTTCTACTTGAAGCCATTCCTTATTCCCCCAATTACTAGTGTCCTCTTTCCCAAACTATCATGGATTTAACGAACTTTTACTTTTTTTGCATTCATTCTGTAAGTACTTATAAATGTGTGTGTATATATGTGTGTATGTATGTATGTGTGTGTGTGTGTCCTGATAGAATGTAAGTTTCTTGAGATAGGAAGTGTTGCATTATTTGTCTTGATATCCCCAGCACCTAGAAAATAGTGCTTAATGGTTTTTGTTGATTGATTATACTGATTGAACTTGTTACCTTTAAGTCCATAAACATTTATTGAGTGCCTTTTAAATGCTAGGCACCATAATAAGTGCTGGTGATACAAAGAAAGGCAAAAAGAATCTCTGCTCTCAAGGATTCTAATGGAGAAGGAGGTGTTTACTGAGCAGCAGAGAAGGGAAGAGGCAACAAGCTGAAACTGTTCAAGGGGCAGCTAAGTGGCTCCATGGATTGAGAGCCAGGCCTAGAGACAGGAGGTCCTGGGTTCAAATCTGACATCAGATACTTCTAAGCTGTGTGACCCTGTGTAATCCCCAATGCCTACCCCTTACTGCTCTTCTGCCTTGGAACCAGTATTTGATCAATTCTAAGATGGAAAGTAAGGGTTTAAAAAAAAAGAAAGAAAACAACATGCATACAAGCTCTATATATGAAAAACTGGAAATAATCCACAGAAGGAAGGTACTAGAATTAAGGGAGATTAGAAAAGGCTTCCTAAAGAAAGTGAGATTTTACTGACTTCTAGGGGGCGGGGGGGGCATGAAGCCAAGATGACAGAGTGAACCAGAGTTGCTCCACCTGTCACCACAAGAATCCTCTCTGACCAAGATTAAAATATCACTACAAGACAAATACAAGAGTGAAAGAACCAACAAGGAGACAGAGAGAAACAACTTCAAGAAAAGAAAAACCAAAAAGGTAGGCAGAGAACATCTGGGGCACTGAGGTGAGAGGAGAGCAGAGCCAGCAAGAAGCTGTAGCAAGGAGGGAAGAACAAGCCAAGAGCAAGCCATACCCCCCCACACACACATACACACACATATCTGCTGTCACAGGTTCAGAACCTAAAGCCAAGCCAACATTCATACCCTGAGATCTTGCCTGGGCAAACAGTGATACAAGCCAACCCACACCCATTGAAATTTCAAACCTGTGGAGAAGTCTGAAGTCATAGTCCATAGCAATCTGGGCTGACGTGGGCTGATCCTTGTGGACCCAAGGCAAAGCAAGGAATCCAAGTCTGGGTTTGGGATGAAACCATAGTCCACACTTTGGGGTGAGGACAGATTTCACAAGGGTGCCCCTCCCCATCTTGTTGCCCAAAACTAAGGGAGGAGCTCCAGGACAGGGCAATCAATGGTGTGCCAGATTGGATCAAGTACACAGTGAGACAAAAAAATTGAGCCTAAGCCTGGGGCTGGAATTTGATCAGCCCCTGACCTGATCAAGTTCAGAATGAGATCAAAAGCTTATGCCCAAGCCTGAGGCAAGTCCTTAAGCCACCAGCATCTCAAGAGTCAATTGAATCAGCATGGGGAGGGAGTTCTCAGAGCTCTCAGCCCTCAGACCATCACATCAGCCTCCAAGAACTGAAAGTGGCAAAAGCCCAGAAAATGAACTAAAAATAGCATCAAGGAAGGAATAAAGTTTAAGAGGGTACCTGACTTCCCAGAAAATAAAGCCTACCTATAATTAGATAGGAAAAATGAGCAAACAACAAAAAAAAGCACCTAACTCTAAAGAATTTTTATGGAGACAAAGAGCAAAGTACAGACACAGAGGGGGACAGTGAAAGCAAAGGAAAGTGAGATTTTAGAAGGACTTTGAAGGAAGCCAAGAGGCAGATATGACAAGGGAGAAGTATCCTCAAGTAAACCCCTAAGGCTCAGGAAGGAGACAGTTGCATCATCTGCAGTTTCAAAGAAGTTTCCTTATAGCTCTCCCTTATGCCACTGTCTAGGAGTAAGTAGAGTGCTTTGTCTCTGAGTGTCCCTTTCCCAGGCACTTTGTGTCTGGTGGTAGTGCCTGAAGTTTCCCACTGGCCAGGGAGTCAGATTCCAGATAAGAAAAACACTATGATGATGGACCTTCAGTGATTAAAATAGCTGTCTGAGATTCTGCCCCATCATTCAAAAGGTCTAGAGTTACCAGTTGTATGACCTTGAACAAATTATTTAACCTCTATGATCCTGTCTCCTCATCTGAAAAATCATCATCATAATATTTGTACTATGTAATATTTAGTTGAAGAGACAAAATTACACATGTGTATTTATATGTCTGTATATATACATGCATATATATGTGTGTGTGCATATATATGCATATATATACATATAGATGTATAGATATAGATACATACCCACATTGAGAGAAAGATGATAAAGAATACTTTAGGGCATGTTAAATGCCAAAGGAGTAATACCAGGAAGGTATCTAGTCAGAAGGAGCCCTGTAGGCAGGGATGAGGGAAGACGAAATCCCTAGCCTTGAAACAGAATTTAGTTTAGGCAAAAAGGAAAAGAGAGGACATCATAGGCAACAGGAAAGGCATGCCAGAGACACAGATGTAGAGTGGGCATGTGTGAACCTGGTATTAGGGAAGACTGTTCTACTCCCCCACACAGTTAATTTCAAATAATATGATGTTTAATTAAGCACCTACAATGTGGGTTCAGTACTGAGGATACAAAGATGAAAAACAACCTAGTCATAGCCTTTACCGATACCTTCAGTCTAGCAGGAGCATAAACACAAATAAGTATGAAATCAAAGGAATTTTGCCAAGAAAGAGGGAAGAGGGGACAATAGCTCATGTTCCTTACCTCACCGTGCTGTTGAAAGGAGCCTTGTCCACTCTAAAGCACCATATTTATGGAAGCCACCAGCATCATTGCCATTTGTTCCTTCAGGGAGATGTGGTTTCATTGGTATGGGTGACTCTGCTCCAGTAGAGACTACAGCATCTCCAAAAGACCTTAGTAGACCTTCTTCATGAATTGCTAGGGCTACAAATTCTTTTTATTTTTTATTTTCTCAATTACATGTAATAATAATTTTCAACATGCATTTTACAAAATTATAAGATTCAAATTGTCTTCTTCCCTCCCTTCCCTACCCCAACTTGGAGATGGTAAGCAATTTGATCTGGGCTGGACATGTATTATCATGAAAAACACTTCCATATTGGTCATTGTTGTAGAGCACATTCATACAAAACCAAAATCCCAAAATAAAACCATAAATACACTGATGTAAAAGATAGTATGCTTTGATCCACATCCATCTGATTCAACAGTTCTCCCTCTGGAGGTGGCTAGTATTCCCTGTCATAAGTCTTTCAGAATTGTCTCAGATCGGTGCATTGCTGAGAGTAGCCAACTTCACAGTTGATCATCGTACAATATTGCTGTTATTGTGTATAGTGTTCTCCTGGTTCTGCTTATTTCACTCTTCATCAGTTCCTGTAGATCTTTCCAGCTTTTTCTGAAATCATCCTACTTATCATTTCTTATAGCACAATAGTATTCCTTTGCCAACATATACCACAATTGCTACAAACTCTTATTTATCCTGTGCTTTCATAATCAAAGCTAGAAGAGACTGCAGATATTATAATCTAGTAGTCCATTAATTTTAAAGGTCATAGAATCATAGAGGTAGGGCTGAAAGGAATCTTATAAACCATCTAATCTGAATCCCTCATTTTACAATTGAGGAAACAGAGATCCAAGGAGGTAAAGTGATTTCCCTAAGGTCACAAAGGCAGTAAGCATGGCAAGGTAAGGCTTGAACCCACAGCCTCTGCATCTTTATGTTGTACCATGTTGGCACTAAACTTATAACTGGACAGACGTGGGTTCAAATCCTGCTTACTGGTCTCATTCAACTCCACTTACGGCTGAGTCAGACTTGTCTTCAGATAATGAACACAAATAATGTTCTTAAGTTGGATTCAAAGCCCCTTCCAGAGTGTGTGCTCTACTGGAATGGTCTTCAGAGATCCAAGATGACCTCCACACTCCCATGGGTCATCAGAGGAGGACTATAGTGGAACCATTCCCATTACAGTGGGCTCTTAATCAACATTTGTCAAATTGAACTGAATTGAACACTTTAGGCTGCCTAGAGTGTGTGTGTGTGTGTGTGTGTGTGTGTGTGTGTCTGTCTGTCTGTCTGTCTGTCTGTCTGTCTAACTTGGAAGGTTGCATAACCTCCACATGGTCCACAGATTAATGAAAACTTTGCCCTCCAGGACAGTAGAGATAAGTGCTCCACCTCAGTTCACATCTGGAATAATTATAATCAAAAAATATTTTGTTCTGGTTTTGAAGTCGGATATAGCCAGAGGCCAAACAAAGCTTTTTCCTCCAAGTTCCAGTGACATTTCACTGAAATGGTCTCTGCTCCCAAGTCCTAGCAGACAAGGAGGTTCCAACCCTAGGAAAAGCTGCTTCAAAGGCAATTGAAAAGCAAAGTAGCTTGGGAGGGAGAAGCTAATAAAAAATCCTATTTATCTTATCCCCAGGTTCTAAAATTGAATGGGCTGCAGGAGATGGAGAAAATCAGTTAATGCCAGTAGACTGTTTTAATTCTGTTTGCTCAGTTTCTCTATTTTCAAATCCCACAGCAGCAGGAATTCTAATTGCCCAACCCTATAAAGACTGATCCAAGCACCCATTCAGGTAGTCAGTCAACAAGCACTGACTAAGGGCTTACTGTGTATTGGGACCATGTTTGTTGCTGGGGATACAAAGAACGGCCAAAACACAGTCTCTATCCTCAAGGATCTCCTACCTTATTTGGTGAGAAAGCATGCAAATAATTATGTATATATAAGATAAACAGGGGCAGTTATGTGTAATGTATGTAGGGGCAGTTATATGTAATGTGTAATGTAGGGCCACTTAGGTGGCTCAGTAGATAGAGAGCCAGACCTAAAAATGGGAGGTCTTGGGTTCAAATCTAGTCTCAGACACTTCCTTATTAGGTGACCCTGGGCAAGTCACTTAACCCCCATTGCTTCACCCTTAAATCTCTTGTGCCTTGGAATTGATACTTTCTATTGATTCTAAGACAGAAGGTAAGGGTTATAAAAAAAGGATCTAGAGCAGTGGTTCCCAAACTTTTTTGGCCTGCCGCCCCCTTTCCAGGAAAAATATTACTTAGCGCCCCCTGTCACATACTGTCACTGCCCCCTTACAGTTATTCACTGCCCCCAAATGCACCTGTGGCCATCACTGCCTCCCTGGATCGCTGCAGCACCCACCAGGGGGCAGTGGCGCCCACTTTAGGAATCACTGATCTATACAGTCAAAAGGTACTAGAAGGAGGCAGAATGGGAAAGATCTCCTACAGAAGGTGAGACCTGAGCTAAGTCAAAAGAAATCCTGGAAGTTAGATGGCGTAGATGTGGAGGGATTACAAGTAGAGTAAACTGCCAATCAAAGATGCACTGTCTAGTCTGAAGAAGGTGAAGAAGGCCAGTGTCACTGTGTCTTAGAATTTAATGGAGGGGAGACATAGTAGAAGAATGTGCCATATACAACATAATTTCTACCACGCTCTAGTAACATATAATTTAACACTAGAACTAAGGACCTTCCCTTGGTTCTAACCATCTCATTTTACATATGGAGAAACTGAGGCCCAACTAGGGGGGATGCAACTTACCCAAACTCACATAGCTAGCAACTATCAGAACCATAGTCCAACCCCATGTCCTTTGCCTCCAAATCATCCTTTTTACCCACTAGACCAGAACTATATTCCTGATCACTCCAGGGAAGGAAGTTAGGGGTTAGTGAGTATTTCTGAATCTGCCAGACCTCTGTGCTGAGATTTTACTGTGTCTATAGAATAACATGGAATGGAATCATAGCATCATCGATTTAGAGCTGGAAGACAGGGTAGGTCATGGAGTCCAGAGGACAGATGAAGTGACCAAATGCAAGGTCACAGAGGGAGTAGATCATAGGGGTGAAATCCAAACTCAGGGCTTCTAAACTGAAACCTAGAAACCTTTTCAGCACCCTGTGCCACAAGGTAATTCTGTCTTGGCATCTGGCAGACAGCACCTCTAACATGAATTATTTATATGATTGATTTAACCCTTGCCAAGTATCTTTCTTATAGAAGAGTGAGTGGTGAAATGGGAATGGCATTGGGCTGGAAACCAGAACACCTGGGTTTAATTCTAACTCTTAACACTTAGCAACAGTGAACAATTCGACTTCCCTCTGTGCCTTAGTTTCCTCAACTGTAACGGGAAGATGGTAATCCTGGCATTGCCAAGGAGTTGTAAAAATCCAGTGGGAGAAAACAAAGTCCATTACAATCTGAAAGTGCTATATTGAGGGTAGCTAGGTAACCCAGTGGATTGAAAGTCAGAGACAGAAGGTCCTGGGTTCAAATCTGGCCCCAGATATATCCTAGCTGTGTGACCTTAGGCAAGTCACTTAATTCCCTTTACCTATCCTTTACTGCTCTTCTGCCTTGAAGTCAATACACAGTGTGAATTCTAAGACAGAAGGTAAAGGTTTAAAAAAAAGCCTGCAGGCAGTTGCTTTGAAAATGCATATATGTTATACATATATATCACCAAACCATAAATGTAGAGGCAGTATGGGGTAGGGAAAAATACAATAGACTTGCAGTCAGAACATCTAGGTTTCTCTGCTCTGTTATTTATTAGCTATGTGACCTTGGGCAAGTCACTTCTGCTCTCTATGTCTCAGTTTCCTCATCTATAAAATTAAGTAGGTTGTTCTACATGATACCTATGACATCTTCCCAGAGGACTGGAACCAGAAAATCTAGGCTGAAGTTCCTACCCTAAGACTCTCTGGATGCCTGACCTTGGATAAATCACTGCTATCCTAAGCATCTACGATGCTATAAGAGGATGAGAGAAACTAGATCGGAAGGCTAGCAATTATCAACTGTCTGCATATATGAGTGTTGGGAGACCCATGGTGGGGAACATAAGGGTCCACAAAAATCTTCTAAACAAATGAAGGAGAGGGGAGAAGCACAAGAGAGGAAGTAAAGGCTAGGAGGAGCAGAGCTTATGGCCCCAGAATATGCAGTGGGCAGTGCCTTGATGGCATTAGTCCCCAAGAGATCTCAGCCAGGGATAAGAGGAGTGGAGGAATTCTATAATGTTTAACAAAGATAGGGGAGTTCTAGCACGTTAGGTGAGAAGCCTGAATGTGTCAGCACAGAGGAGACTCACCAGGATGGTTAGAGGACTGGAGGCGAAGGAACTGAAGATGTTTAAACTCAAAAACTAAAGATTTTGAGGGATGTGAAGATTATCTTCAAATATCTGAAGGGCTAAGAAACGGGACCTCAGTATGGTCTGACTGGCCTCTGAAAGCAAAATGAGAGCAATGAAGAGAAGCATCCTGGAGGACGTGAGGTGTCAAGAGGAGGAATAGATTTAGGCAGAATACACAGAAAAATGTACTGACAATTAAAGTGATCCAAAAAAGAGAATGGGCTGCCTTAGGAGGTAATGGGTTTCCACGCAAATTAAGAAGGGAGATTCCTATTCAAGTAGATAGCCTCAGAAACATATTTTTTTTTAAAAAGGCACATACAAAATAAAACTCGGGATGGAAAAAATGTTTTATGCATCCAGAGAATCCAGAAAAACAGGAATTGCCTCCATGTTATCAGACAAAGCAAAACCAAACATTCAAAAAATAAAAAGGGATGATCAAGGTCTCTGAGGTCCCTCCCAACTCTGAGAGATTCAGTGAGCCTGGGAAAATATCTGGGTGTGTTTTAATTTGTTCTTTGGAGCCAGAGTCTTTAGTATTTAGGTACATTCATTGCACAAAGCAATGACAGCCCACCCGAAAAGCATAACATAACACAATCATCTCTATGCTTCCCTTAATAGAGTCAGTGAGACATGGGAGATGCCTGCCAAAGAAGGTGGGGGAATTGCAGAAGTGGCCTATGGGAGACAAAAGAAAGGAGGGGGTGATCAACTGTTCCAGATCAGGAAGCTCCAAGCAGAAGGCGGGGGTGGCCAAGGTGGGGGAGAAGTAGCTTCTTTGTTTGGGATTCATGTGTTTATTACTGTTCTGGGGAGACACTATGGTCCCAACAATGCCGTTACTCTTTACAAAGCCTCCTGTTTGGCAACCTATTATTCACATGCAAAGCAGGGGAAACCCACTAGTGATAGAAGTGGGATGTAACACCTGTACAAGCTGGGGAGACCAATGGGCAGTGCTGTAAAAACCTCAAAGTCATGTAAAGGATAGATGCCTCCTCCCACTTAATATAGACAACTCGAGTGTGGTAGACAGAGCACTGGAGTGAGAAACCCTAGGTGTAAGTCCTGTCCCTGAGAAGCTCTTGATGGGTGACCTTGGGTAAATCACTTAACCTCAATCAGTTTCCTCATCTACAAAATAAGAAAATAACATCCATAAAACGTAATTTCACATTTAAGAAAAATACATTATAAACCTTTCTGAGGTTTAGTTTCCTCATTAACAAAATGGGGATAATATTGCTTGTACCATGGGGTTTTTGTGAGAAAAAATTCTTTGCAAACCTGAAAGTGCCAAAGAAATATTCACTGTGGCCATTACCATTATCTCACCATAGGTGGTGAAGGCTGAATGAATAAATGTAAAACCTTGTGTAAATGATACAAATGTAAATAAAATATGAGTAATTATTATTGATATTAAGACACAATACCAGTGTTGTGTTATTGTTAGGAAAATGTGAAGTCCTTTCTATATATGAATTCTTATTTCCAATAATAAACAGGAACACTGCACAAATATGTGCCACTTTTTACAAACCACTTTAAATAGAGTGGAAGGGACTGGTTCTTGGTATTAATGCCAGTAATCAAAATAATACTGCCTAGGTCTTTATCCATTTTTCTCCATCCTGCATATTCTCTACAAGAAAAATCCACACAGCAATGAAATTGCTTCCATACCTATGCCCACTCCCATAACCAGTCCTATACCATGGTCCCTTGCCCACTTACTAGAGGGATTGCTCAAACATTGACTGCCATTGTCTCATGACCTCTCACACAGAGAAAAAGAAGTACCTGGGAGACATTGTCAAAAATACAATTTTTGATGAGTTGTCACCTAGATCTTCAGATGTTCTCCCCATTGGTAGCCAGCTCATAGTATAGCCAAACTGCTGAGACTGTACCCAAGGATGTGAACAAGGCAAGCAGACACTGAGATAAGCACACAAAGAATGCCATCCAGATATTCAGACTCCCAGAAGTCACACTGAGCTGCTCTGAAGATGTGAAAGCCCTAGATTTGTTATGTCCACACCTTGGAACATGAGCTTAATGGCCACCTGGAGGAGCTTGATCCTAGGAGAGGAACTCTACTGACTCAGTTGCAGGAAAATCCAAGGATGATGTGAATAAAACTGAGCCATACAAATTAGGAGAGTAGGTGGAACAGATAATAGATTTGGGATCAAAAGTCTGCAGTCCTAACCCAACTCTGGTTTAACAGTTGAGTGGTCTAGAGTTGATCTAGAAGAGGAACCAGGAGGGAATGAATGATCACAAAAACTGCTCAGGCAGAGGCCAAAGGACAGCTTGTGAAGGATGACATAGAGAGGATTTTCTGAATTCGATGAAAGATTTGATTCCTGTTGTTCAAGTCATTTCAGATGTGTTTGATTCTTCCTGACACCATTTGGAGATTTCTTAACAAAGATATTAGTTTGCCCTTTCCTTCTCCAATTCATTTTACAGGTGAGAAAATTGAAACAAACAGGGTTAAGTGATTTGCCCAGGGTCACACTTGTTACTTGTTACTTGTTAGAAGCTAGATTTGAACTGAGGAAAATGAGTCAGCCCAGTTCTCTATCCTCTGCACCAATAAGTTGACCATAGGTTTAATATGAGAAAGGTTTGATTGGGTGATCTCTTAGGTACTTACTACTACTAACAATCTATATCCTAAGGTCCTTTCCAGCTGAAGTTGTCTTCTCACTACCACATGTTATGTTCTACATTCTAAGATCCCTTTCCAGCTCTACAATTCTATGAGGTTTATATCAGTATTGGCCCTTTTATTGATTGCTATGACTCCTCTTTTCAATTAGACTATAAGCTCTCTGAGGGCAAGCACTTGAGTCTTAAATGCCTCATATCTCTCAAAACATCTAGTCTTATAATTTGCCTGAGCTCATAGGACAGCAGGCTAATGTAGAAATACCCTGAAGGTAAGGAAACTAAGTAAATAATACTTCATAAATTATTGAGACTAAAAATTCATTACCCTGAAGCAGGGCTACAACCAAGCCTAGGTCCATAAAACTTCATCACAGGAAAAGCAATCAAAAGGTATAAAAATGTAACATATATGTTTCTTCAACAGAATGGGGGGGGGACAAGGAGAATCCCAGCTCAGAGGTTGTTAGAAGGGTAGAGAAGAGGAGACCCAGATGACTGTGAGGATGCATCTCTAATTATCCCATAATGAAACCTTAATTCACTCTATGTTACCCCAATCCAGCTTCCCTTTCGCTCTCCTATGTTACCTTTCAAATAACACAAGTCCCACTCCCCAAGAAGGACCATTAATCATCTCTGTTCTCTTTATGATCAGGAATCTCATGATGAAGTCATGATGATGAAGTAGGTCATGAATCCAGCGAATTAGATTAGATTGGCTACTTCATTTAAATTACTTTTAAATTTCTTTTTTGCTTTATCAATGTTTATTGATTGGTTGGTTAATATACATTTAAAGTTCTAGCCATTATATAGCCATATTTTATAGCACTTTTATTTTTTTAATTTATTTTTAAATTGTTTATTTGTTTTTAAGTATTTATTTTCCCATGGTTACATGATTCATGCTCTTTCCCTCCCATTTTCCGGCCCCGTCCCAGAGCCAACAAGCAATTCCACTGCATTATACATATATTATCACTCAATACTTATTCCATTTTATCCATTTTTGAAATAGCTGAATCTTTTAAAACCAAAACCCCAATCATATAACCACATAAACAAGTGATAAGTCATATGTTTTCTTCTGTGTTTCTACTCTCTCAATGTGGATAGCGTTCTTTCTCAGTAGTCCCTCAGAATTGTCCTGGATCATTGCATTGCTACTAATAGCAGAGTCTATTACATTTGATCATTTCACTTTCTGAGTACAACATTCTCCAGGTTCTACTCATTTCACTCTGTATCAGTTCATGGAGGTCTTTCCAGTTCATGAGGATATCAGTTTATCATTCCTTATTGCACAATAGTATTCCATCACCATCCTATACCAAGATTGATAACTTCAGAGGGGTCTTCCAACTCTGAAACTTCTGCTCAACTGAATTTGTCTTGATTTCTTCTCCTCTCATTTTTATTTACTGCCTATGTGAACCTGGGAAGGCAATTAACTTCTTAGTGCCCAACACAACTCTCTCAGACTAGAAAGTACAGAATACCAACTAGCCCATTGGTAAAAGGAAGTTCCTCACTGGGGAGATCCCTCTGTCAATGACATCCCAATTTCAGTCCTTATCCCACTCCCTAATATGATTTTCAATTCATGACCTCCACAGTTGATTTCAGGGTGCATTTTCTGGTGTTTACTCCCCAGCCAGTGGGCTTGTTCTGGATAGAGAGGCTCCAGGCTTTTCTTGAGAGTAAACTCAAGAATAGAGGAAAGAATACTGGTCTTCCAGTCAAAGGACCTGAGTTCCCATCCTACTTTTGATATTTACTGCATGTGGGACCTTGAGCTAGAAAAATCAGTTAGACTCCCTGGGCCTCAGTTTCCTAATCTATAAAAGGAAGAAGTCAGAGAAGATGACCTCCAGGGTCTCTTTCTACTCTAAATCTATGATCCTATGATGATGATCCTCTTTCAACTTAGTTGGGTTGATCTTTGAACAACAGACACATAGTTCATTAATGGGGCCATAACTGTAGCCTTTCCAAATTGGTGGGACTTTTGAGAACTTGGACTCCTAGAAGAATCTTTGAGGGACCAAGGGCACTGGACCTTCCCACCAAACCAAAAGGAAGCAGGAGAGGACTTTAGTAAAATATTTACATCCCTATAGAAAAACTGAGGGAGGGGTAGTCTTTTTCAAATTGAGGCTAGCATTTTTCTTGACTATAGGAAGGGGAAGGATGGTATAGTAAATAGAGCTGGCTTCAATGCCAGAAAGCTGTGTATTCAAGTTCTGCCTTTTAAACATACTGGCAATGTGACTTCCCCAGAGCCCCAAGAGGCACTTAGCCTCTCAGTGCTGCAGGCAGCTCTAATATTATGCCCATCTTCATTGGTAGAGGGAGTTTCTTCATGAGAGAGTTGCCTAAATCAATAAGTCAGCTCTAGTCCCTATTCCTTCTCTTATGGGAAAGCTAGCAATCTATGAGAGACCTCTGCTTCTGCCCTCAGATAATTTCAGGAATCAGAGCAGGGATCCTAAGCCTGGGGTCTGGAAACTTATTTATTAAATCATTTTGAAAACTATTTCATTATAATTCATTTCTTCAGTAATTCTATATATTTTATTTTAAGCATTTAGAGATACCTAAGGGGTCCAGAGGATATGTCAGTTGCCAAAGGGATCAATGGCACCAAAAAAGAAAGTTTTCAAAATTATCGGCCCCTGACCTAGAAAGTTACACAGTTTGTTGCCTCTCCCTTTCTTCTTGGTCAACTATTCATTTCATGGCTAAGAATGGCTGTCATCTTCCCACCCATTTTATGAGAAAGATGCTGATGAAGGTTAAGTAAGGGAGAGTACAACAAGTCTTCACAAGATTTGCAAGCCATATAAAATCAGCATCTCCATCTGGGTGGATATAAACCAGGATTCAGTGGAGTAGAAAGCCAGAGTTTGTGACTAAGCAATATCTTAGGACAGTGATGGGCAAACTACAGCCCATGGGCCAGATGTGGCCCCCTGAAATGTTCTACTGGGCCACAACATTATTCCTCATCTGACGAATACAATGAGTAGGATACAAAACAATGAAACTTTGAAAAAGTTGTCTTAGAAACAGGCTGACAGATGAGCATTTCCTTTCCTTTGGCCCCCTCTTTAAAAAGTTTGCCCATCACTGCCTTAGGAGGAAGATGATTGCTGGAGGTGGGCAGGAAAGGGAAAGTCATCCAGCAGTACCCAAAGGGCTTTGGTCACCTACCTCCACCTTTATTTTCCTGAGGATCCAGGCTTACGCTTTGCTCCAATACCTTGGGATGATTTTTCCATCTCCCTTGTAACCCCCACCCCTCCCTTGTCCCCAAGACTTTGCCCACAACACTGTCCCGCTGCCTCTTCTATGCTTCTCCAAATTCTGCTCACTCTTCAAGGAACATTGAATTGAACCCGGATTCCAGGAAAATGCATTTCACCCCACACCATCCTCCTAACTTCACCTCCTCTTTTGAGGTTCTCCCCTCCCAAGAGAAGTTCTTCATATTCTTAGCTACCCAGAGTAGCTGCCACTAAAGGGAATCTCAGAATGAAAAGCCCAGTTGTGCTCAGAGTAGTTTGTAGCTTGAATATTGCAAACCAGAATGTCTACCCTCATCATGAATTCAACAAGTACGATTCCATAAGCACTGCTAAGGAGGGATACAAGGATGAGTAAGAGCTGGCTCTGGTCCTCAGCAAGTATATAAGCAAAAAAGTATATAGCCTGTTAGACCTGGAAGGGAATTTAGAAATCATCTCATCTAATGTCCTTATTTGATATGTGAGGAAGATGGGATGGTTGTTGCTGCTCATTTGTTTCAGTCATGACCCTACTTAGGGTTTTCTTGGAAAAGAAATTGGAATGGTTTGCCATTTCCTTCTCTAATTCATTTTAGAGATTAAGAAACTGAGGCAAACAGGAATAAGTGATTTACCCAGAATCATATAGCTAATAAATACCTGAGGCTGAATTTGAACTCAGGAAGATGATTTCTGACTCCATAGCCAGCACTCTACCTTCTGTGTCACCACCATTAGCAATGATAGCTAATATTTTCATAGTACTTGAAGTTTTGCAAAGTAATTTGAATATATTATCTCATTTTCCCTCACAACAATCCTCTATAGTAGGTTCTATGGTCATCCTTTTTTGACAGATAAGGAAACTGAGGCTGAGAGGGGTTAAAGAGCTAAAACCCTCTCTCATCCTTCAATCCTTTGACTGTCCAGAGACACAGCTAATCTGGGTCCATAGTCTGAGACCTATGATCATGACTCTCAAGTCAGTACTTGAAACTGGATTACCAGAACCTCCTCACATTTGTCTAGCACTTGAGGGGTACAGAGTGCTATTCCCCACTGAGCTTAACAATAGACAGAAAAGCATGGCCAAGAGGGTTGAACTGGGAGGCTCAAGTCTGCCCTCAGACACTTATAAGCTGTGTAACCAAATGACTCAACAACCTCTCACAGCCCTCCTTCCTTATCTCTTAAATGAGGATAAACAGTGCTTGTAATGTCTACTTCATGGGACTCTCATGAGGGCCAATGGAGCGAATATATGCAAAGAACTTGCCACACTTTAAAGTACTATATAAATTAACAACAATCCTCGAAAGCAGGGAGGGCAAGCATTATTAGCTCTATTTCGCAGATGATGAATCTAAAGCCCAAATGGCCGTTTATAGACTCCTTTTTTTTTTTATTTTAAACCCCTACTTTCTGTCTTACTAATAACTCTAGGATAGAAGGGCAAGGGCTAGGCAAATGGGTTTAAGTGACTTGTCCAGGGTCACAGAGCTAGGAAATGCTTGAGACCGGATTTGAACCCAGGTCCTCTCAACTTCAAGTTCAGCGCTCTATCCACTGTGCCACCCACCTACCTTCAATAAAGTAGAGTGCTGGCTCCAAAATCAAGATGACGTGAGATTTTAGTCCCACTCCTGGCATGTACTGGCTGTGAAACTTTGGACAAATCATTTAACCACTCAATTCTCTAAGCCTCTGAGTTATAAAGAAGGTGCCAAGCTGCATTGGCAGAAAGAGTGTCCTCCCCTGGGAGTTTCCCATACCAGTGAAATCACAAGTTCAGTCCCTAGCCCTAACTGAATTATCTCATTATTATCGCATTTGATTATCTCAGTTACCCTGTGAAGTACGCCCTGTATCTCCTAAAGTTATTGTTGTTGTTATAGTTATAGGGTCAGCTTGGTGTGGTGGAGAGTGAAAATTGTGCTGAAACTTGATATTATTGTCTTAGATGGGGATGAAGACACCGAGTCTTGAAGAAGTTAAAGCATTGCACTTAGCAGACTTAAAACACGAGTCTCCTGATTCCAGGGCCAGTGTTTTCCTTTCCATCCTACCTCAATACTAAGCTTCCTTCTAAAGTCAAAGCCAGCTTTGGAAGCTTCCATCCCATCCCACCCATGTACATGATGAGCTAGGAAAAAGTGAGCAATGTGGGATCATAAAGAGAACCCTGAACTTGGACTTAAGTGGGATTCTAACCTGATTCAGATATTTATCCTCAGTTTCTTCATCTGCAAAGTGGGAACAACAACATGACAACTCTTCAAAATAAGAAATAACACATTTTTCTGAGTAGTAAAATTATTCTTGAATTAATCCTCCCCCTCACCCTGTATCTCCTAAAGTAATTGTTATAGTTATAGGGTCAGCTTGGTGTGGTGAAGAGTGAAAATTGTGCTGAAACTTGAGAATCTTGGATTTTTCCTAAGATCCTAACCCTTTAGTTCCTTAAATCTGTACAAAAATGGGAGGAGCTGCCTTGGGAAGGAATAGCTTTCCCCACAGAGAAAGTCATCCATCAGGGAGAGAACCTTTGTTGGGAATAATCTGGAGGGTATTCTTGGTCCTGCACAAGTAAAAATAGATGACTCTAGGGCATTTCTACTACCCTGGATGCCAGCCAGGTCATTAACTATTGAAGCAGAGAGATAGGTTGTGTGCAACACTTTAGACCAGGGTCTAAGCTCCTGAATATAGTACAAAGATTTGGATTGAAGTCTCAGCTCTAACACTGGCAAAATGTATGACCTCTGGTGAGTCATTTCATCTAAGCCTCAGTTTCCTTATCTGTAAAATATAGATAATAACAATACACTACCTGTCTCCCAGAATTTCTATAAGGAAAGTGTTCTGTCAAATCAGCTAGCATTTATTGAGCAAGGACTAAACGCCAAGGACTGTGCCAAGCCCTGAGGATATGAAGAAAGACCACAAAGAAATGTGTTCTTGTAGTCAAGGAGGCAACAGTCGAATGGGGAGTGAGGTGGGGAATAATATATAAACAACTACAGACAGGCAAGATATATAGACAGGATACATTGGGGGTTGAATCAGAGGGAAGGCACTAAGATTAAGGAGGACTGGAAAAGATTTCTTGTAGGAGGAAACTTTTTAACTGAGAATTGGAACAAGGCAGGGAAGCTTAAAAGACAGAAATAAAGGAGGATGAGGGCATTTTGAGGCATAGAAGCCAGTCAATGAAAATGCTCCAAGTTGGAGATGGCATGACATGTGCTAGAAACAGCAGGACCAGTGTCGAAGGTTAGAAAAAAAATGAGGGATAGAGTAGGGTGTAAGAAAATTGGAAAGATAGGACGAAGAGACAAGGTTAATAAGGGCTTTAAAAGCCAAACAGAGGGTTTCAAATTTGAAATTAGTATCTGGAAGTAACAAAGAACTACTGGAGTTTATTTAGTAGAGGAGGGATCTGATCAGACCTGCATGTTAAGAAAATCAATTTGACAGCTGAGAAAAGGATGGATTAGAGTAGGGAGAGACTTGAGGCAGGGAGCTACTGTTATTTTTAACATTACATATTCTTTATTCTATTGTACGTATTACAGCAACAACAAAAACTATAATGTTGCCTTTTGGGTCCATTTATATCCAAGAGTTGCCCTGATGCAGAACAAGCTCCTAGCTTCCTTCCCATACTTCTTAGTGGAGGGAGCACCTGGTAGACAGAAGGCAAAAATATAGAATATGTTTCAGTATATGATTTAGAGCTGCAATCATTGTAAAATATCTTATTCATCCCCTTTGTTTTCCGTATGAGGAAACTGAGATTAAAGGAGGGAAAGTGACGCTCTCAAGGTCACATGAATTTATCCCTTTTTTCCTCTAATCCCTCCTTGGAAAACAACCCCTTGGGCATTGAACTACAGTTCAACTCAACCTCTCCTTACCCTACCTCCATTATTTTTCTTTTAAAACTAGGTGGGTGCACCAATTTTTAAAAAATCTTTTTAATCTGGAGATTCTCTTAGGGAGAGGCACTTTTTAAAAAAATCGCTTGGCTACAGAGAAACCTGTTACTTAGCAACAGTTATAAATCAACAGAATATGCTGGAATTTTAAAGCTAACACTCCCAGCTTTGAAGGCCCATTTCTGCCTTTTTATCCAAACACATTTATTTGAGCTTCATCACTTGTCTAGCCTGCTTTTACTATTATCTTGCTGCTAAAAATGACAATGCAGATGCATTTTTAAATGGCCTTCTCTACCTCTTTCCCTCCTCCTCCTTCTCTCTCTCTCTCTCTCTCTCTCTCTCTCTCTCTCTCTCTCTCTCTCTCCTCTCTCTCCTCTCTCTTGATGGAAGTACTCTATTATATTATCTCCTTTGATTCACATAATATCCATGTGAGGAAGACTGGGCAGGTCTTATTATCCCATTTGTCAAATGTCAAACATAGGCTGAGATATGAAGTGACTTGTTAAATCATAGGAAGTCAAAGGCTTAAGTCCAGGCCTCATGACACCCAGGACAGTGTTCATTCCTCTATTCCATACTTGCCCTCCAATAATAATAAGGATAGTAATAATGATGACAAAAACTCAGAGTTTAGATCCCACCTCTGACACATTTTTTTATATGATTCTGGCCAAATTTTTTAAACTCTCAGTCTTCCAATGAATTTCCTAAGACTATAAATTTCAAGGAAAGTACCTGTCTCCATTGAAAAAGAGAGTTTAGCCATTAGGATTTCCTTATACCAATGAAATCACAGATCTAGGCTCATCCAACCCTAAAACAGCTATAGAAAGATTAACAGTATCGCCTCAAAAAAAGGAAGAAGAGGGCTAATAGATATTCTCAGAGCATATCATAAACAAGGTAAAAACTTATGGAAATAGTTTTGGAAAAAACAAACCACTTCTCCAAGCAACAGTAAAGGCTGATAGTATCTACATTCCACTGGCTTGCCATGTAACCTCTATATGTATGATACCTCTGAATGGATCCTATTGCTAAGACCCAAGAGTGGAATTTAAAGGCGCTTCCATGGGGAACATTCACATGAACTCATCTAGAAATAAGTGGTCAAAGAAGTATAAGGCAAATGGAGGTCACTTGGATAGAAATAAGGTATTTATGATAGCAGAAATTCAGAATCAGGTCATCACTACCAGAAATTATAAAAAGGACCTCTTTAACGGGCCTGAACTAATTGACTGATTTGTATTCTGCAAGAAAATATTAGAAACTGTGCAACATGTCAATGAAGGTTGCTAAAATTTAGCATCTACTGAATTTCACAAAAGATACTACTGGGTAGCCAGCATTAGAAACCAGATTCTTCACAAATTAACAAATAGCAAACCTTCATACTAAAAATATAGACCCTCAAAGTAATCTTGAGAATTCAACAAATGAATTGCAAATATGCTCTACAGTCCAATCAAATACATCTTGCTATTCTCACCTGCGACACTCCATCTCCTATACGTGTTTGGACCCTGCCTGTTCCTGGGTCTAGAACTTACCCCCTCCTCACCTTCATCTCTTAGAATTCCATGTCTCATCAAAATTCAGCTTAAGCATCATCTATCACATGGAGCCTCTCCTAATTCCCTCAACCGCTAGTGTCCTCTGCTCCCCTATTTATTTCATCTTTCTTCCCTGTGTATACACATATGTACAAATACATATATGCAGATACATATATGCAGATTGTTTTCCCCAACCAAAATGTAAATGTCTTAGGAACGATCTAGTTTTATCTTTGTCTTTGTATGAAAGCAGTCGGCACAGTGCCTGGTATATAGTAAGTGTTTAGTAATAAAAATAATAATAAATGTTTGCTTACTAGATTAACTGACTAGGGTTTTCATGGAGAAGGTAATCTTTGAGTTGATCCTTGAACGACAGAATGTATTTCAGTAACTTAAGACTGAGAGAGAAGCAAGGAAAGAGAGAAGAACACTATTGGTCTAGGTCTAGGGGGATATTGTGAGCAAAGGCAATGAGTCAGATAAACAGAGGATCTGTTTGGGAGATGTCACAAAATCAGATAGGATTTAGTCTGATAAATGAAGGAAATTAATGAAGCTACAAGTTATGGGAGGTGGCATGTATCAATTTTATTTCCTTTTCCTCCTTTGTAGAAAAATACTTTGGGGGCAGCTAAGTAGCACAGTGGATAGAGCATAAGGCCTAAAGTCATAAGAACCTGGGTTCAAATTTAGTCTCAGATTCCATCTAGCTGTGTGACCCTGGACAAGTCATTCAACTCCAATTGCCTAACCCAAACTACACTTCTTCCTAGAACTGATACTAATTTAAGGGTTTAAAAATGTATTTTTAAAACATTCCTACATTGCTTTGAGGTGTAAAACATACTTTTTTTACCTTATAGCCTCTCCATGTAGAATCTCTAACCTTACTTTAGAATTCAGCTCATTCACTTTTTTAAAAAACATTTAGTAAATACTTGCAATGTGCAAGACATTCAGCTAGAAAAAGCTATGATGATGATGATGATAATAATAATAATAATAATAATAATAATAATAAATCACTTGTAGGTCATTTTAAAGTTTTCAAAGTGATATATATATATATGTATATATACATATCACATCATAATATAAAATGGAGAACTTCCTAACAATTAGAGCTATTCAAAAGTGAAATGGAAAGCAGTGAATTTCCTTTCATTGGAAGTCTTCAAGTAAAGGAGGAATGACTACTTTTTAAGGAATATAATATAGCAGACTCCTTTTCAGCTAAAGGTTGGACAAGATAAGATAATCTATGAAATCCTTCCCAGCTATGAAATTCAGCAACTTTGTGAGTTGCATAATTGTTGATGCCCTCAACAGAAAAGGAGAGATTTCGTAGTAGGAAGGTTTAGAGGGAGAAATTATACATTTTGAGCAATGGATGGAGCACCNGTGTGTGTGTGTGTGTGTGTGTGTGAGTGAGAGAGAGAGAGAGAGAGAGAGAGAGGAAGAGAAGAGAAGAGAAGAGAAGAGGAGAGAAGAGGAGAGGAGAGGAGAGGAAAGGAGAGAACAAAGAGAAGGAATGATCAGTGGAGAGCAAAGGAGTCGACAGTACAAGTATGAGATTAAGTTTGAAAAGAAGACAGAAAATCTCATCTTTTGAGATTGAAACATTGAAGGAGTTCAAATACCTCTCCTCCATGAGGTTTTCTCTGATCCCTCCAGTTAGCAGTGCCATTTCTCCCCACAGATGTCTCCAAACATTCTGCTTACACCCCATTAATTCATCTATGTTATAAGATTCAGTATTTTAGTGCTTGTGTTTTACCACCCACCAGATTGTAAGAACCATGAGGGCAGGCAAGCTTGTGTTTTATGTACATTTTGTAATACTTCCAGTGTCTAGAATATATATCAAAAAACTATAAGCATTATATGATCGTGAGCTATAATAATAATAACTCGTAATTACATGTATTATACTTTGTAAGACCTTACTTAACTGTAAATTAACAAACATGAAAGAGAGAACATAAAATATTTTTCATTTCTCAAAAGGTCATACTCAAGGGACATAGCAACTTTGTTATTACATTCTGTCTGTAAATAGATATACGGAGCAACTAAATATATATATATATACATATATATTCTCTTAAAAAACTATAGGTCATGGAAGTCCAGATTCATATATAATTCTTTCCCATTCTATGTATTTAGAAATGTTTATTTGCTGATAATTTTTGAGATCATGACTTTAAAAAGAAAATTTTTAAAATAATAAATAACTTAATATTTATGAAGTGCTTAGAAGTGTGCAAAGTTCTTTCCTAACCTTACATAGAAGGCAGTGCAATTAATCTCCTTTTTAAGAGTGAGAAAGCTGAGGCTATGAAGCGTCAAGAATTTAACTCCTACCTCCTAGTTCCAATCCCAACACTCCTGCTCTTACATGACCTTCATGTGTTTAACCATACTTCTCAATGGCCCCAAGGTTATGTTCAGGCATTTCTGTCTCTAGAACTGGCCCCATTCCAGGTACACTGCAGATCCCAGTGTTTAATAATACCTGAAGAAGCCTTCAGGTGATTCGGGCTGTGTAAGATAGCTAATGACAAAAGAAGACTATTTAATCTTAATTTTGCTCCTCCTGGCTCTTGTCTGGGATATAGACTAATTGTTTATTCTGGTAGAAATCGAAAGTGAAGAATGTGAACCCTAGACTGTGTAAACTCTCTAGGTAACCCAAGGTTATAGGTTAAAAAACACTGACACCATGACAAATTGCTATAATTTGAAGAATAATCTGAAATCCTGCTGGGACATGAGTGAGCCAGGAGCCCATTTGTTAATGATAATAAAAGCTGATGCAGTAAAAATGATAAAACTCAAGACAGTATCTGCTACCTCTTCTAATAACAACATGCAGTAGAAGAGGGAAGCTGAGTGATTAGAAAAACCACATGGAAAAACACCAAAACATTCTACTTCCAGCATTACATGCTGTGTCACTATTACTAAAGCTTGTCTCGTGGTGTCTGGGACTCTGAGAGATAAAGTAACATACTTTTAAGTGGGGGAAAAGGGGTTATTCCTAGAATAATAATCCATAAATTATTGAGTGAAGTGGATTCTATTTTCTGACCAGTTGAAAGCCCATATCCTATACTTTACTGATTGTATGCCCAAGATGCCCTTCATCTGTGGTTACCACACATCCAAGCCAGCTGGTATTATAAAATATAAATTGTCTACCTAGAAGAACAGACAAACTCCTAATTACTAATTTGGTATCAAAATAAAGACATTTAATTTTAGAGTACAGAACTGGATGCAAACCATTTTAGAGCATCCATCAACTAAAACAATAAAATACCAACTTTGGTTATGCAACAATTCCAGAAGGGTTATTAGCCTGAAAAAAACAAGGCTCATTGGGAGAAAATAAACAAAGAACCAACATTGAACAATTTGGGGGAGAGAAGATATGCATAACAAATTAAATATAAAATATCCACAAAATAATTCCCAGAGTATGGGGGGAATCAAGCCATTGGAAGGATCAGAACTGGTCCCATGAGCAGAAATGGCTTTCCCAGTCTCATACAAATAATAATAAGTGGCAGAAGTAGGCTGAAGCAGGATAAGAACAGATTACTGTAACTCTAAGTACAATGTTATTTCCATTATACTTCATTGTAGGTCATGGCAATTGGCGCTATAGTGGGTAGAGCACGGTATCCAAAGCCAAGAAGACTTAAATTCAAATTCAGTCTTAGATACCTCCTAGCCCTGCAAGTCTAAGCAAGTCATTTAACATCTGTCTGCCTCAGTTCCTCATCTGTAAAATGAGCTAGAGAAAGAAATGGCAAACCACTTCAGTTGCCAAAGGGATCAATGGCACCAAAAAAGAAAGCTTTCAAAATTATCAGCCCCTGACCTAGAAAGTTGCAGTTTGTTGCCTCTCCCTTTCTTCTTGGTCAACTATTCATTTCATGGTTCAGATCCAGCCGAAGACACTTCCTAGCTGTGTGACCCTGGGAAAGTCACTTAACCCCATTTGCCTCAGTTCATCATCTGTAAAATGCACTAGAGAAGGAAATGGCAAGCCACTCCAGCATCTTTGCCAAGAAAACTCCAAAATGAGGGTCAGGGAGAATTGGATCAGACAACATTATTATTCAAATATTCCATGTCTTGTAGATTGATATAAATGGCTCCAGTAATTAGACCGAAACACAACTGACATGACCGAACAACAAAATAAAGGAGATCCTAATAGCACTGATCTTTAAATGTTGTTGTGAAGGTCAAATGAGATTCAGTGAGATAATATTCACTAAGCTCTTCGCACAGTTCCTGGCACATAGCAGGCATTCAATTAATGCTTATTCTTCCTCCAATCACTAACTAGGCTTTTACTTGGTAGATAAGTAAAAGGTGCTTACTAAATGGCCTTGCACAAATCACTTCCTAGAGATTGTCACAGGACTTTTAACTACTGAGCACCTTAGAAATTATCTTGTCCAAACTTTTCATCTTACAGATGAATAAACTGAGGTCCAGAAAAGTCCTCAGTTCCTGCGACTTGGCTCTCTAAAATAGTGAGAACTAGCTATCAAGTCTTATAATATCCAAATATGGAGAGAAATTACATTATAAAATATTAATACCAGGAACCCAGGCACTCTGCTTAAGCCCTGAAGCTACCTCTAATGGTTGAGAAACAGAGAGTAGGAAAAACAGTGGTTTCACTCATGAATTTATCCAAATTCTAGGAACCACCAACAAAGATCTCAGCAGTCAATCTGCTAACACAGAAAGAAATCAGGGCAGCTGGGCTGCAGGGGCTTGCAGGCAGCAGCTACAAGAATTGGCTGAAAGCTTCTCCACTACTCAGAGGCTGCTGGAAATAGCAGATAAAATCTGGGAGAGCTAGAATGTCTGGGCAAGTGACACAAGATGGCCCAATGGTTTTGCTGCCCTCTGAGAGGAAGAAGATCCAGGTGAGATGTACTTATGGCAGAAATGTATGCATGGCAGAGTTACGAGATTCCTGGGGTTTAGTGTCCAGGGTAGATTTCTCTGTGAATCTTGCTTTCTCACAGTAATCCCGTGTGCCATGCCATGCTGCAAGCCACCTGAGGGCATTAGGCACAAAAAAAGGGAGGGTTTGTGTGATGAGAGTTCTGTGTCACATAATACTCCCTCCCAATCCCTTTTAAATTCTTTCAGCTGTGTCTATGGGAGAAATCTTAAGGCATTGCATCAATCAACAAGTTTGGTTTGTTTTTGTTTTGTTATGTCTGGAGGGGCAGGTAGGAAGAAACTTTATAAAGCTACCTTTCAATCTTTTTTCTTATTCCCTTTGACAAACTCAACACTTCAACCAATACTGACTATTTTCTGCTCCCTAGACATTTGTTTTCTCACCTTTGTGGCTTTGTTCTTACCTTTATCTATGCCTAGAATGTTGTTCTCAGTCATCCTTTTTACTTACTGAATTTCTACCCATACCTTTAAGCTTAACTCGAAAACAGTTGATTTCTGAGGAATAAACTCTCACCCTGATAATCGAAGAGCCATTTTGGCTGGCTCTGGCACACCCCTGAGGTGAGGTTTGCTAATATGTTGGATGAAAGAGTTGGAATCCAAAACGAGCTCATTAATCAATCAATAAACATTTATTAAATACCTGTAATTCCCAGACCTTCCCTTCACTAGGGCCTGAGGATACAAATGCAAAGAATGAGAGCATCCTTACTCTCAAGTAACACACTCTAAGAAGCTAATGAGATAGACTGGAGTAGGGTAAAATTTAATAGGAATAAAAGTAAAGACCTGCATTTGACTTCAGACTTTCTACTGCCAGAATATAAGATAGGAGGTGATATATGGTTAGACAAAAATCTGTGTAAAAAAAAAAAACAACCAAAAAAAGCCCAATCTGTGGCTTTTGGAGGTCTACACATTCAGGAAAGATGTCAAGACAGCCAGAAAACAATGTGATTGTAGGCTGCATTAATAGATGTCGATTATCAAAATAAAAGTGGTGATTTTCCAACTGTACTCAATTCCATTGAAAGCCCATCTAGAGTTCTACTTTTAATTCTAAGTTGCTATATTTTGGGAAGAATCCCAATAAATTGTAGTGGGTCAAGAGGAGGGCCATTGGGACAGGAAGAGAAATGGAGACCATGATGTAGGAGAATCATTTGGAAGAACTGGCAATATTTAGTCTACAGAAAAAAAAAGACTTAAAAGATGTGGGAAGCCAATAAGAGAATAGATAAAAATCTGAGACTCCTTTTTTGACCCCTTTTGTGATCCTTGTGATATCTTGTTGAAAAGTATTGTGACCTTATTGAAAAGCTTTAAGTTCCTAGCAAACCTGAATTTAAAGGGTTAATACTGTTCCCCTTTGCCCAGGAATGCAGCTACAGCCAAGGCCAAAACTTTAGCAAGGGGCAATTCAACCCTGAGAAAAATACTCCCAACTTGGCTTTCTGATAAGAACCTATTCAAAATTCAGCCTTGGCCTTGGTGTATTCTGAAGCCAATGTTTTGTGTTTTGATGTGACATAATTTGTAACTTCTGTGCATCTGCAAAGTTTCAGGGGGGTTCTTTTGTGTGATATGAGTCTTGAAATATATATAATAAACTCCATGCTCCTAAAAGACACATGACTGCAGTCTTTATATACTTAAAAAGCTTGGTCTGTACTGCTTGGTTCCATAAGGCAGAACAAAGAAGGGCAGGTAGATATTGCAAATAAACTGATCTTTGGCTTAATGTGAGGAAAACAAGTTAGGGGACAAGCCAGTTTGCAATCAAGTGCTACATTCAATAGTTCAGAGAATTAGTGAGACAGGAATTCTGTTAACAGCATAAGATCACAAGCTTGAAAAGATTAATTGACCAATAATTTTTCCTGTTATTTAGCTACAGAAGGATGGAATAACTCAATTATAGCAGTGTCAGCACATTCTAAACTGAAACATCAAATAGATGTAAATTCTTTTGTTCCTTATATATAATTAATTTGGCCCCCATTGGAATGGTTCCCCCTTTTTTTCACCAAAGCTTCCTAAATATAGGTGGCCTTTATTCATCTGTTCCCATCTGTAGCTGAACATTTTTAGCTTGCTTCAGAATTAGTATTTGGTTAAAATTATTTTTATTAAATTTTTGCAAAAAAATTTTTGCATGGAAATAGTGGAAAAAATATTGAATTTGGAATCAGAGGGTATGGGTCCATATTCCAAATATATCTACTACTACCTGGGGAACAATGGTCAAATCTCTTAACCTCTCCAGGCCTTAGTTTTCTCACTTGAAAAATGAGAAAAATTGGTCCAGATGAGCTGGAAAGTTCCTTCCCACTCTAAATCTGTGATCTTCTGGTTGATCCAGAAAAGGCAATGATACCTGTCTCCCAGGATTCCTTGTTATACTGCTAAAACACTGAGTGGCACTTTTCTGGTTTCAAAGAAATCTTTGATACTCATCACTTGGGAAAAGGTTGGACAAACTGCAGTGTATGAATGTGATGGCCAGTTATCCAGCCTAAGAAATAACAAAGGGGAAAAGAATGGGGAAGAAAATAAGTGTTTATAGAGCATCTACTATATGCCAAGTATTGGGCTAAGTACTTACAAGTATCTTCTCATTTGATCTTTACAACCCAGAGAGGTAGGTGCTGTTATCATCCCCATTTTATAGTTGAGGAAACAGAGGCATGTAAAGGTTAAGTGACTTGATCAGCATCACTTATAGCCAATAAGTGACTGAGGCTCGAATTAAACTTGGGTTTTCTTGACTCCAACTAGAAACAATGCAACAGCAACAACTTGTTGACTCCAAGATCAGTTCTCTCTCTACTGAATCTCCTAGCTAGGAAGCATTCATGGAAACATGGGAGGAATTATCAGTTGATCAATAAACATTTATTAAAAGCTGTGTGGCCATATGAATTAATGTAGAACAAAGAGAACAGAACAAGAAGAAATGACACAATAACGTCCTGTGATGTCAACAAAAACAGCGCTGAAAGACATGGAGCCTTGAATCAATGCACTGATTTCAGTATCCTCATGGGGAAGCTCACCTCTTGCCTCCTGGACTACAGCTGGGGACTGAATATAGATTGTCAGCTGGAGCCAGGAGACTGGTTTGTTTGGCCTGGTTTTTGAGGAAGGAGAGAAAAGTCACAGGGAAGTAATAACAGGATCAAAAAAGGGCAATAAAATGCTTATTTCCTGTTTTAAAAGTCTTCAATGATTAAGTCCTTATCTTGAACCCACTGGTTTCCCTTTATACAGAGCTTTCTAACTTATGAAGAATTTTTCTTAACAATGAAAAGCAACATGGCAGGGTAAAGAGCCAGTCTTGGGGCCAAAAGGATCTGGGTTCAAATCCTGCCTCTGAAAAGATGGGGAAATAGGTTCGGTGAGGTTCCCAATCCTAATCCCTCTGAGCTGAGACACCAGATCACTGGGGTCTACTAAAGTCCTTCCTTGCAGATTGTTAGTTAATGAGTCCAGGATGAAGTCAGCTGGAAGTGGCGCTGTGTTTCCTTTATTTTATTAAATATAGTCATAGCTGTTTTAACAAGATTGAAGAAATGGGAATGAGATCATTTGGATTTCTGGGCAAATCTCTATAGATAACACTCCCCCAACTCTAGAGGCTTACCTCACCATGCACTCATTTTTCCACTTTTTTAAAATTGATTCCTTTCTTCCACTTTATTGATTTCAAAGTTCCAGGAGACAGTCTCATGTTGTGAAAGAGCCACAGATTTGGTGTCAAGACCCTTGGCTGTTGTCCTGGCTTTGCCCACTTACTACCTGTGTGACTTTGGACTCTTTGGACTTCGCCTTCCTCATCTGGAAAATAAAGTGATTGGACTAATTGACCTCTAATATCTGGAGTTCTACATAATGTCTAGACCAGTGATGGGCAAACTTTTTAAAGAGGGGGGACAAAGGAAAGGAAGTGCTCATCTGTCAGTCTGTTTCTAAGGCAACTCTTTTGAAGTTTCATTGTATTGTATCCTACTCATTGTATTTGTCAGATTAGGAATAATGTTCTGGGACTGGGATAGAACATTTCAGTGGGCCACATCTGGCCCGAGAGCTGTAGTTTGCCCATCACTGATCTAGATGGCTCCATGGATAGAGTACTAGGTCTGGAGTCAGGCAGACTTGAGTTAAAACACTTCCTAGCTATATGACCCTGGACAAGTCACTTAACCCTATTTGCCATAGTTTCCCCACCTGTTAAAAAAATGAGCTAGAGAAGGAAATGGCAAATCACTCCAGTATCTTCTTGTTTTTTTACCCTTACCTTCTGTCTTAAAATCAACACTGTATATTGGTTCCAAGGCAGAAGAACTTTAATGGCTAGGCAATGGGGGTTAAGTGACTTACCCAGGGTCACAGAGCTAGGAGGTATCTGAGGTCAGATTTGGAGGCACCTAGCTGTACCCTCTCCCCCACTCCAGTATCTTTGCCCCCCAAAAATCTCAAACAGGGTCATGAAGAGTCAGACATGACTGAAATGACTGAAAAACAACATAATTTCTCCTTTTCCCAAAATTATTTCATGGAATTATAAATCTCAGATTTAATGCCCTGGTCTAGTGTTTTGTTTTGTTTTTTTTTAACTTGAGTAATTATGCAAAGAACTTAGATCTGGGCTAGTTCAAACTTTATCCTGTGAGCAGAGCCAATATGCAGCCTCAAAACACAGCCTGTCTTGTCAACTTACAAGACTTCATGTTTTGACATTTGTTCCCAGCCATAGGCCAAGTCTGTTAAACGCAGCAAACCTCTCAGAGCCAAAGTTATATTTGGCACAGCAGTGAAAATGCAAGAACAGAGGATTTAGGAGTTAAAATGAACTTTTGAGCCTCACTAGCCCAAGCCCTTCATTTTCAGATGAATATACAGCAGTTAGCACAGTACCTGGCCCTTAATAATTGCTTATTGACTGTCATTCGCTTGTCCAACATCACACCGGTAATAAGAAAGTCAAGATTTGAATTCGAGTCCTCTGATTCCAAAGTGATATTCTTCTCCCTATGTTTTGTCCTATTTTTGGTTCATGACCTATTTTATGCTATTAAATCTGATAGTTTAAAATAAAGGGGGAAAGTGGGGACAGCTAGATGACTCAGTAAATAGAGTGCCAAACCTGGAGACAGGAAATCTTGGATTCAAATCTGGCCTCAAATATTTCTTAGCCGTTTGACCCTGCACAAGTCACTTAACCCCAGTATAAATTCTAAGACAGAAGGTAAGGATTATAAAAAGAAAAAGAAAAAAGTAAGAAATTTAGTCATAAAATGTGACTAAAGTCCTCTAACTTTTACTCAGTAGTCATATGATCCTGGACAAGTCAGCTTCCCTGGCTAGTCATCAGGGTATTCATCTGTAAAATGGGGATAATACTTGTCCTTCTGTCATTATGGGGTTAGGGATGATTTATTCATTTCACAAGCATTTATTAAAAATGTTTTATGTCAACTGTGTTGTATCAACTGCTGACAGAGACACTCAGATGTCTGAGACACTGTGGCTTCCAACATTTTGAATCCTACCTCATATACTATTACTTGTGAGACCTTGGGCAAGTCACAAACTCTCTAAACTTCATTTCTCTCATTCATAAATGGGGAGGGGGGGAGGTGGGGATAGTCATAGAACCTACCTCTGAAGTTATTGTATGGCTTAAATGAGGTACTAGATGTAATGTACCATGTAAATGTTAGCAATTGTAATAGCTAAAAACTAAGAAGAGATACATACATGACAGTGGGATGAGTTTGAAAGGCTTGTAGCAAGAAAGGGAGATGGGGAGGGTGTGCTTGGGAAGGAAGGATGACTTTGGAGTTATTGAACCTATGTTCAAATACTGACTTTACCACTTCCAACCTCTGTGACCTGAGGAATAGCCTTTAACCTCTCAAAGCCACAATTTTATTAGGGGGAAAGAAAGAAGTTTTTTCATTCTTTGTAGAGAACAGTGCCTAGAACATAACAAACATTTTCTGCCAGGGACCATCAAACCACCCTGTCTGACATGGTCACAGGGGGGAACCTCGAGGAAGTACATGGCAGCCTCAGGAAGGATAGAAACCCCTCATTCAGATACCCCTGTATGACTCTTCTCTTACTAACACTACTTATTATTGGAATCATTGTGATCAATATCCCTACTCAGCCCCAAGGAAAATCAAAAGGATTTTGCCCCCTACAAACTCCTAGGAAATTCCCACCTTTACATGTATTAATACAGAAATTCCCCTAAAAGTCACTTCATAACAAACCAGCAAATAGTGAGTTAATGTTTAAGATTTTAAACTCCAACAAACTGCACCTGAATTTTCCATTCCCATACACAGAAGCTTACATAATGAGAAGCCAGAAACAATAAGCCTCCTCCCCACCCCATCCCTAATTTGGTATGTTAAAATGGATGACAAATGGAAAAGTAACCTTCCATGTAAAGGTCAGTACATCCCTGAACTGTTCTCTCTCCACCCCATTGCCTGGGACACATATCAAAACATACCTTTGAAAAATACTGAAAGTCACTGAGGAATGAAGAGTTGTTAGTAACAAAGTTAATGTATGACTTACTCATTATCTCCAAGAAAAGATGTATATTGAAAATGAATTTCCATGCCAACATTATGTGTGATCTCAAAGCAAATAAAAAAGTGTATAAAAATAAACCTTACTCAAGGTAGACCAGAGCAGAATTCACAATACCTGCCTGGCTGAAGTTCAGACTGTCTCTCATTCATCTTAACATGCTGATACTGTCCCACCACCAAGATTTCCTGGACCTGTGGGAATTTTTTACTCCCACAACTTTCTCTATACTTGTTAATAGAATAATTCTAGCCCTAGACCTATAATCTCAGTTCCATTCTCATCTCTGCTATTTATGAGTTCCATAACCTTGGGGAGGTCACTTCCCTACCTCTCTTGGCTTCAGTTTCCTTCTTGCTAAGATGACAGGGGTGTATTAGATGACTCAAGAGGTCCCTTTGGTCCCTAAATCCTTTTATTTCAAGATACAAATAGGTGAATGAGAAGAGTGCAAAGGTCTATTAGACTGAGGAGGAAAGGATTTTTTTTTATAATTAAGGACACCTCCATACATGAAGGAACCCATAGCAGCCCCTTCTCTCATTGGTGAGTTCCTTCCAAGAACTTCATTTTGGAAACAGAAATCTGTCAGACTAATGAGGAAGACATCATTTACAATTAGGGGATCAAGGATACTTCCATTGAGGAAGGAACCATACCAGTCACTTCTCTTATTGGTAAATTCCTTTCAAGAACTCTATTTTGGAAACATTAGTCTATCAAACTGATAAGGAAGAAATAATTTATAATTAGGGGCCCAAAGATACCTCCATAGAATAAGGAACCACATTAGCCCCTTTTCTCATTGGTGAGTTCCTTCCAAGAATTCCATTCTGGGAATAGGTCCTGATCAGACATGCTTCATTCCTCTCCCAACTGTCTCTACCTTTTCAGCTCCCCTTTAAATGTTGACTTCCCTTATTAGAATAGAACCTCCTTTAGGACAGGGACAATTCACCTTCTTCTTAAATTGTGTGTATATCTTCAATACTCAGCACAATGCCCGGCACATCTTAAGCACTTAATAAATGTGTGTTGCTTTCTGCTTACCTGTAAGGTGACAAGTACACATCGTAGATAAATGATCCTATTATTTTCATTAACCCTAGAAATTCACTATCTCTGTTTTAGCTGGCTCTAAATTAACTACATCTGCATCTTAACAACTTTATCCACTCTCTAAGTCTTATAGTAGCCTTTGGCCAGAAGGTCATTTTAACCTGTGTTATTAAAACCTCATTTATGTGGAATAAACAAGGTTGAGTGCTTAGGACAACACTTCTTTAGTTAGTGGAGTAGCCACCTTGGTTTAAAAATAATAATAATTGAAGAACATATTCAAGACTTTTAGCTGAACTTTTAAAGAACACTAAACTTGGAGTCATAGAAGACCTAGATTCAAATCCTGACTTTGCTACTTATAATCTGCACAACTTGACATGTCCCTTTACTTCTCATTTGTCTCCTTTATAAAATGAAGGAGTTGACCTAGATATTCTTTCAAGTTCCCTTTAAGCATCCTTTCTGTGGATGGCCATCAAAGTCACTCAAATTCTGTGAGCCATGGTTTCATCATCTGTAAAATGAGGATTATTAAGAATATATGCCAGTAGTACATATCTCCTAGGGTTGTTGCTCTTCACCCAGGACTGGTGCCTTTGGTACTCCTCATGCCTCAAAGGCACTCTTTCTTCTTCTCTTCCTTATTTTCCTTGACTTCCTTCAAGAGTCCACTCAGATCCTGCCTTCCATAGGAGGGCTTTCTTAGTCTTCTCAGCTGCTAGTGTCTTCCCTTTGATATGATTATCCATTTCACATGGTATTTGCACACTGTGTATGTGTGTGTGTGTGTACGCACATGTATGGATGCATAAAAAGGTACATGAAGGGAGCACAAAGGTCTATGAGACTGATAAAAAAAGGGGTCATTTATAGTTAGGAGCCCAAGGACACCTCCATGGAGTAAAGAGTCCATGCCAACCCCTTCTCTCATTGGTGAGTTTCTATCCACACAGAGACAGACAGACAGACAGACAGACAGACACACACACACACACACACACACATATATATACAAAGTATATGTATAAATAGTATATATACATATTTATTGTATAATACAAATATATGTATATATATTTTTAATTTATCACAGTGTACATCTATTATGTTATATTGTATCTGTAGCATATTTGGGGGGTGTATAATAGTTTCCTAGCTGTTTTTAGTTATTTGCCTGTGGTTTCCACCTCTAGGATGTGAGCTCCTTTAAGTTAGGGCCATGCTTTTGCTTCTCTTTCTATCTCCATTGATTAACACAGCACCTGGTATTTTGTAAGCACATAATAAAGGCTTGTTGTCTAAATGTCTTTTAAATAATAATTAATAAGAATATTAATAATGACTAGCATTTCTATAATATGTTAATGTTTGGTAAGTGCTAGTATCTCATCTTGTCTTCAAGGTGCTATTATTATTCCCCATTTTATAGATGAGGATACTGAGAAAGATAGAGACAAAGGGACCGACTTGCCCAGGCTGACAGAGATAACGTGTCTGAGGCAGGATTTGAACTCATGTCTTCCTGATTCTAGATCCAACCCTTGATCAATTGTGCCTCCTGGTTATATAGTTATTTAGTTGCCAACTAGATGGCATAGTGGATAGAGCACTGGGTCTGGAATCAGCAAGACCTGAATTCAAATCTAGTCTCAGACATTGCCTAGCTGTGTGACCATGTTTGCCTCAGTTTTCTCATCTATAAAATGTTCTGGAGAAGGAAGTGACAACCACTCCAAGTATCTTTGCCAAGAAAACCCCAAATAAAGTCATAGAGAGTCAGTCACAACTCCTCAACATTATTATTCAAATGGTGTCTTTCTTCTAGACTGATACAAATGGCTCCACTAATTAGGGTGAGATTTTAATTTTAAAATCACAATTCATAGTAGACCTCCAGCACAGCATGGCTATAAAACAGCCTGGCACAAGAGAAAAGAAGGGAGTTTGGAAGTGAAGGACCTGAGTTCCAAACCTGACTCTGCCTGGTTCATTTACTCCCTATGTGACCTTAGGCAAATCTCTATACCACCATGGACCTCCGTTTTCCTTATCTGTAAAATAGGGAGTTAAAGGAAGGAGAGGAAAGTAAGTGACCTATAAAGTCTCCTCCATCTCTAGATCCATGTTCTTGGGAATAAAGTAATGAGACAGATAAAGTGAGATCTCCAAATAGGAGGTCACAGGGCAATAGGAAACACATAAAAAAGGTCTGCAATCCCAGAGCTGCTGAGATAATTACAATTTATTTCTATTTGTGTTTTTACCCCTTAAATCTAAGGGATCCAAAAAGCATAGGATTTTAGAGTTGGAAAAGACCTCAGAGTTCATTTTTGTTAACATGCTGGCAGTGACTCAAAGATACTAAAAGCACACAAGTGGGTATATTTATAGTTACAGGCAAGTTTGGTGTGTGTAAAAAAAAAGTTAAAAAGATCTGCTACAGATGGATTCTCACCTACACCCAGGGCTCCCAGAAATAACCTCACGTGGCATGCTTGGCATCCTTACTGATGCTGAGGCCCTGCAGTGTCATGGAGAGAATATTAGATTAAGAGTTGGGAAACCTGAGATCAATCCCCAGTTCCAGACCCAACTCTCTTTGAGACTTTGGGGCAATGATACTTGGGGGAGTTTGTCATATCTTTCTCTAGAACATTTTACAGATGAGGAAACTAAGGCAAACAGGGTTAAGTGGCTTGTCCAGGGTCACACGGCTAGGCAGTGGCTGAGGTCGAATTTGAATTCCAGTCTTTATTCTCTCAATGAGTCTCATTTTTACCCATTTACAAAATTAAAGAGTTATCTCAAATGATATCTATAATCCTTTCCAAAACATTCTGTTTTCCATGGCCCTTTCCCAATCTAATAGTTTTTGTTCTAAGATCCCTTCTGCCTTTGGAACAAGCATTTCTTAAACTCATGCTATATGCCAGACACTGTTAAGGGATTTACAAATACTGTCACATTTGATCTTTAACGTTTGGCTCTGACATTCTTTGTTCTAAGACTCCCTGTGGGTCTAGCATTTTGTGTCCTAAGGTCTCTCTCATCTCCTAATACTCTAGACCAGTGATGGGCAAACTACAGCCCATAGGCCAGATGTGGCCCTTCTCCTTCATAATCTTTCAGTCATTAATAGGGCTTAGAATCACAAAAAATACAAGAATTTTGTAAAATGTGTCACCGTTATTTTTTTAATAAATTATATTGGCCCAACTAAATTTTTTTTCCCATTCCTTGGCCCCCTCTTTAAAAAGTTTGCCCATCACTGCTCTGGACTGTAAAGTCTCTCCTAACTCCAACATTCTATCTCATAAGGTCGATTCCAACCCCATCTTTCTAGGTCCGAAGGCACCTTTCATCTTTAGCATTTGATCCTCCGAGGTCCTCTCCGGACCTAGCCTTCTCTGGTCTAGGGACACACCTCTCTCTGATAGTCTATCCTCCAGCATTCTGCTCTTTGCTCTCATGTCTCTCCCAGCTTAAAAGGACATGTTCTCAGGTCCCCTTCAGCCCTAGCATTTCTGTGATTCTATGCCTAAAGCCAACACCAACTCCTGATGGATACGGAAAAGTTATAAGAGGGAAATGGACTACTTCTTTTTCCTTATGTTTCCTAAGCGTGGTGCCTTCTGGCCATCCAGGGCCAGACTTGCATCCCAGGGGTGATTCAGGCCCATCAAGATGTGTACAAGCAGACGGCATGACAGGACCTGCAGGGAGCTGGCCAGCAGAGCAGAAAGGGAGGGAACAGGTGGTGAAGGCCTCCCTGAACCACGGGGGAAGCAGGTGCTCCGCCACGGGAGGTATCAGAGCTGGAGCCTGGCGAGGAAGGCAGGCCCAGTCATGGCACACTTCTGGTAGATTTCTGTGGGCTGGTTTTTTGTTTGTTTTCTCTTAATCCAAATGGTAACCTGAATTTTAGCTCGACCACAAAGAGGAGAACAGAGAGCTATAAATGGAAACTAAGGCAGAGGGTTTAACCTCTGCCTAAATGTTGGGAATTTTCCTAATTGGGGATTCCAAACAATTATTATTGCATTCATAATATTTTATCTAAAATAAGCTCTGAGCCCCTGAGGAAGAAACCACATGGACCTTAAGGAACATTATATTGTCCTCAGGATTCAAATGAGCTACTTGTTGTAAAAGGGTGTTATGTCTATGTTAGCGCATTTGATCCTAGCAAATAATCACGAAGTCGTTTCTATTATTAGATTTTTCTATTTCTAGAATATTTCTATTTTTCTATTATTTCTATTAATGACATTTTACAGATGTGGAAACTGCTGCTGAGACAGCTAAAATCATTTGCCCAGAGTAAAATAACTAACAATTGCTAAACTCTGTATCTAGCAACCCTGAAGAGGAAAATGAGGGCAGGATACCTTAAGCAACCCACTTGTTGTCCCAGAGCCAAGACGTGTTAAGACCAAGAGGGATTCAGGTGCCACCCCGTATTTCCTACCTTTGATCATGCCCTGGTATTTCAAACTTGTCTTCTAAATATTGAAAATAGGTCCAAATCTATTTTATTGAGTAAGTCAATAGAATCTAATGACCAGGGACAGCTGGGTGGCTCAGTGGAGAGAGAGCCAAGCCTAGAGAAAGGAGGTCCTGTGTTCAAATCTGACCTCAGACACCTAGCTGTGTGACACCAGGCTAGTCATTTTACCCCAATTGCCTAGCCCTTACCACTCTTCTGCCTTGGAACCACTACCTAGCATTGAGTCTAAGATGGAAAATAAGGGTGTAAGAAAAAAGAAACTTACGACCAAAAATGATTTTTATTTGATGACTGAGAATCTTATAAAGTGTCAAGTATATTTTGAAAATAATAATTCATCATTCATGCAGCTTGTTTTCTTTTTAACCCTTCCTTCTCTCTTAGAATCAATACAGTATATTGGTTCTAAGGCAAAAGAGCAGCAAGGGCCAGACAATGGGGGTTAAGTGACTTGTCCGAGGTCATATAAGCTAGGAAGGATCTGAGGCCAAATTTGAATCCAAGTACTACAGGCTCCAAGCCTGGCACTATATCTGTTCTGCCACTTAGCTACCCTGAAAGTTGATTTTCTTTACAAAGTTGTCCTCATTGTTCTGCTCACTCTGTTCCATATCAGTTTGTACAATTTTATCCATAATTCTTCGAAAAAAGTCTATGCCATTTCTTATGGTTCAATAATATACCATTACATTAACATATCACAATCTGTTCAGCCATTCCTGAGTTGAAGGGTACTCCCTTAGTTTCTTTTTTTTTTGCTACCACAAAAAAAGGATTTCTATAAACAATTTTGTACATATGAGCCTTCTTCCTTTTTTCTTTAATCTCAGTGGTTAATATGCCTGATAGTGGCATGACTGTGTAGATGTTTATCAAATTCCCTTCCTACAGGGCAGCACGTAGAACATATCATGCCTGATAAAATCAGAGAATGTTGTGGGAGGAATTAATGGTG
Source organism: Gracilinanus agilis (assembly GCF_016433145.1). Lineage (NCBI taxonomy): Eukaryota > Metazoa > Chordata > Mammalia > Didelphimorphia > Didelphidae > Gracilinanus > Gracilinanus agilis. The sequence goes on from NC_058135.1 coordinate 213,313,581, forward strand.
GAGCACAGTTTGCACAATATCAGGGTATCAATATCAAATACAAATAGGGACCATTCACCCATAATTAAGATCCCTGTGGCTCATATTTTGACTTGGTAAACCACATATTTACATATTTCTTAATTTTTAAAATATTTCAACATGTTCTTTAAGAACTACATTTTAATACAAATTAAAACAACTCTGAGGTACCACCTTACACCTAGCTGATTGGCCAATATGACAGCAAAGGAAAGCAATAAATGTTGGAGGGGATGTGGCAAAATTGGGACACTAATGCATTGCTGGTGGAGTTGTGAATTGGTCCAACCATTCTGGAGGGCAATTTGGAATTATGCCCAAAGGGCTTTAAAAGAATGCCTACCCTTTGACCCAGCCATACTACTACTGGGTTTGTATTCCAAAGAGATAATAAAGGAAAAGACTTGTACAAAAATATTCATAGTTGCATTCTTTGTGATGGCAAAAAATTGGAAACTGAGGGGGTGTTCATTAATTGGGGAATGGCTGAATAAATTGTGGTATCTGTTGGTGATAGAATATTATTGTGCTGAAAGGAATAAAGAAATGGAGGAATTCCATGTGAACTGGAAAGACCTTCAGGAATTGATGCAGAGTGAAAGGAACAGAACCAGGAGAACATTGTGCACTGAGGTTGATAGACTGTGGCACAATCGAATGTAATGGACTTCTCTACTAGCTGCAATGCAATAATCCAGGACAATCCAGAGGAACTTGGGAGAAAGAATGCCATCCACATCCAGAGAAAGAATTGTGGAAGCAGAAACACAGAAGAAAAATATATGATCGATTATGTAGTGTGATAGGGATATTATTAGGGTTTTGATGTTAAAGGATCACTACTGCAAATATGAATAACATGGAAATAGGTTTTGAACAATGATATATGTATAACCCAGTGGAACTGCTCGTTAGCTTTGGGAGCAGGGAGGAGGAATTGGGGCAGGGGATCACAAATCATGTAACCATGGAAAAAAATCTAAATAAAAATTTTTAAAAGGAACTACATTTTAATCTGGTTTTGGCCCTATGTTGGAGTGTTGTTGACTGAATATTTGATTGCTCTGAACTGGATGGATACTTTGAGGTCTGGGATCCTGAGAAGTATAAAAATAAAAAGGAGAGTCTAAAAATAAATGGGGAAAACTATGCAAATAAAGGTTCAAAACTGTTCAGATACTTTTGATAGTTTTAAACAAAAGTATCTTCAGTGAAAAAGTAGAGTGAAGCTCATAAATGAACTCTCTTCAGGGTCAGGTACAAGGATGCTAAAGAGACTCTTGTTATAAAAAATAAAATATTTATTGAAATATATAAGGTAAAAGGATTTCTTAACTCTTAGGGATTCTAATTCCACCCAAATAAAACTCCCTGGTTTCTCAAGGAGCCTCTTCTCCTATTTTCACAGTCTATACCAGTGATATATTTAGAATAGTAAAAATTTGCTTCCACAGTTCTTTCTCTGGATGTGGATGACATTCTTTCTCCCAAGTTCCTCTAGATTGTCCTGGATTATTGCATTGCTGCTAGTAGAGAAGTTCATTACATTCGATTGTGCCAGTCTATCAGCCTCAGTGTACAATGTTCTCCTGGTTCTGTTCCTTTCACTCTGGGCAAACTTTTTAAAGAGGAAATGCTCATCTGTCAGTCTGTTTCTAAGGCAACTCTTTCGAAGTTTCATTGCATTATATCCTACTCATTGTATTCATCAGATTAGGAATAATGTCGTGGGGCCAGATAAAACATTTCAGCCCCCCCACACACATCTGGCCCACAGGCCATAGTTTGCCCATCACTGGTCTATACTAATCCTCCTTGATCTGACTAACCCAAATTTTTACTATTCTAAATAAACTAACACTGTTATCCTTATAATTCTTAACTTTGCCTTCAAGTTATAAAAATAACAAAAGCTAACTGGTTGAGTCTCAACAAGAACCAAGTTAGGACTCTGAGCCTTAGCAGACTAAGAGTCCAAACCAAAGACCATGTCTTTCTTTGGTCTTGTCAGAGTTAAAGCAATCTATAAAAACAGTAATAGATAGTCACTAGGGTTACCCAAGTTGGGAAAGGAAAACACTAAGCTCCTTCAGGTCTTTCTCTCCTTTCCTTCTACCTCAGACAGGAGAGAGAGTCTGTACGTGACTCTGCCAACTGCCAGCGACCAACTGACCCTGCAACACTCAGAAAGAGTAACTGTCACAAAAAACCATTACAGCTGTCAGCATTTGAAATTGATACACTCTCTCAGCTCTGCTTCAAACTCCAATTCTTTCTCAAGCCAGCATCTTCATTTCTTATCTCTAAACTAGTATAACAAGACCTATTTTCTAATATCATCCTTATAGAAGTCCAGAGAAGGAAATGTGTTGCTTTTGTTCAGTCATTTAAGTCACGTCTGACTCTTTATGATCCCAACTAGGGTCTTCTTGGAAACAACACTGGAATTGTATAACATTTCCTTTTCTAGTTCGTTTTTTACAAATGAGGGAAATAGGATGAAGTGACTTGCCCAGGGTCCCATGATTACTAAGTGTCTGAGGTCATATTTGAACTCAGCTCTTCCTAACTCCAGATCTGACATTCTACCCACTGTAGCACTTAGCTACCTTTCAGAGAAGGGAAATGGTTTATTAAATATCATGCATATATTCAGTAGTAGAAATTAAAATGAAAGCTAGGTCTTCTGACTAACAATATCTATAGGTTCTTTTGACTCCACCCTAGTGCTTCAGATATGAGCCAAAAAGAGCACATCATTTCCTTTCTGTACTCCCTTTTTATTAAACAAAAGCCTTACATTCAATTTCCCTTTTTTTTATTTTAGTTTTCACATTACACTTCAGATTCTTATTGAGCTTATAGCTCAAAAAACTCTCAGTTTTCTTCACATAAATCCTTGTCTAGGTGCTTCTCCCCAGTTGCTATATTTGCTCAGTTCATTTTTTTAAATTCAACTGTAGGGCTTTAAATTTACCTATTCATTTCCATCTTTTCAGATTTGGTCAATCAGTCTGTCTAGCGGGCAGCTAGGTGGCTCAGTGGATTGAGAGTCAGACCCTGAAACGGGAGGTCCTGGGTTCAAATATGACCTCAGACACTTCCTAGCTATGTGAAGCAAGGGCAAGTCACTTAACCCCCATTGCCTGCCCTTATTGCTCTTCTGCCATGGAACCAATACACAGTATTGATACTAAGATGGAAGGTAAGGGATTTTTAAAAAATCAGTCTGTCTAATGTGTTGAGGGTTGTTTTTTTTTTTTATTACCACCCTTGTCCTTGTAATACGTTAGCTATTCCATGCACCTTTGTGTCCTCTGAAAGTCTGATAAGGAAACCATTTGTGCCTTTATTAGAGTTATTTATAACAGTATTGAACAGTGCAGAGACAAGGGCAAAACCACTGCACACACACACACACACACACACACACACACACACACACACACACACACACACGGAAGGATATATATGTATATTCCAGTAGAGACATCCTTCCAAGTTGACATCAGCTCACCAGTAATTTTTCTTTGAGTTGTATTACTTAGCTAGTTACTTCGTAACCTGTATCATCACTATTACTGAAGCATCACCACCACGTAGCTCACATCTCTCTTTCTTATTGAGGATACTCATGTGGAAGACCTTATCATATGCATAATTTGCTGAAATCCAGAAATATATTATCTGTGTAATTCTAGTAATTCTATCTTGAAAATAAAGGAAACTGATGTTAAAAATATTGATACAGAACCTCTCGTTGGAAGCTTCTTTGACTTCTTTTCTTTCTATACTACTTGTAGTTCCTGCCACAAACCTTTGTCTTAATTAAAATCTGACTTTTTTTTAAATCATCCTTTTAGGTAAGAAAGGGCCATGCAAAACTTCTAGTCCAGTCTCTTGCAATGGTGTATAGTTCTTGCTAACTGAGGTCTCCAGGCAGTGGAAATTTTATGGTATAGTATAGAATCTCAAAGGGATGTTAGTCATCTGGTAGCCTAACCCTGTTTTTTACAAGTGGGGAAACTGAGGCTAAGAGAGATTAAAGGATTTGGTAAATCTCTAAGTCATATAAACCAGCATATAGTAAAATCAGGATTCAAACTAAGATCCTCTGAGTTCAAATACTGTACTCATTCATCTACATCAACCTTGTCTCTCCATGTTGCATTCCGTGACTACAATTTCATACACACACACAAATACACACACATCCTTGGGGGAAAGGAATTCAAAGAGAGGTGGAGATGTAAGATCATAAGCCATTCTCAGCAGAAAGAGATGAGAAAATAACTTGTCAAGGGAATATCTTGCAGATGGTACAAGATTAAACATGTTGAACCTTATTTAGAAAAGTTGGGCCCTATGCCAAATCATGAAAGAGAATCACAGGACAGGTGAACATGAGTGTCAGGAATATATTAGTCTTGGGATCAAGGCTGTGATATCTTTCTACAGAGAGAAAAAAGTCACTGGGCAATTAACACCAAGGGATGGACATGGAACTAAAATGAATCAGTATGCACCTTGGGCCATGTGCATAAAGCTTTAAATGCAAAGCATTGCTCTGGGAGATTTGGTTTCTGGTCTCTGCTTAAAACCTGGTTCATTGTGTGATTCTGGACACATGACCTTCTCTCCCAATGTTTCCTAGAGTTATGTAGAAGGAAATATTTTCTAACAGGATTCTTCCAAAGTGAAAAGAGGTGCCTCCAGAGGCAGGGAGTTCCTTCTCCCTCCCTGTGAAGGCCTTCGAGATGAGGCTGGTTGACCATTTGTCAGATGTTATAGAACATAGTAGGCTCTTCATAAATATTTGTTAACTGACAAGAAAATTATTTTTTCAGGTATAGCTTAGATTAACTATGTAACCAAGTTCCCTTCCTTCACTTATATTATAGGATTCCCTGTGGAGAGAATGAGCAAAGAGAAATAGAATGATACACTGAAGAAAGTTTCTATCATAACCATGTTGAAAGTTGAAAAAGCTATCAAAAACCAGCCAAGGAACAGCTAGGTGGCACAGGGAATAGAGAGCCAGGCCTGATATAGACAATTCCTAACTATGTGACCCTGGGCAAGTCACTTAACCCCAATTGCCTAGCCCTTACTATCCTTCTGCCTTGGAACCAATACTTAGAATTGATTCTAAGACAGAATGTAAGGGTTAAAAAAAAACCAAATCCTTATTTTTAGAAGAGTAAACTAAGGTCTAGAAAGGAGAAATGACTTAGCCAAGATTACACAGAAGAGCATTTTACACCTAAAATCTAGGTCAATGGTGGGCAAACTATAGCCAGTGGGCTAGATGCTGCCCCCTGAAATGTTCTATCCAGCTGCACGATATTATTCCTAATCTGACTAATACAATGAGTAGGATACAATACAATGAAACTTCAAAAGAGTTTCCTTAGAAACATACTGACAGATGAGCATTTCCTTTCCTTTGGCCCCCTCTTTAAAAAGTTTGCCCATCACTGATCTAAGCAATCAGTGTAGGTTCAATGATCTGTCTACTCTACTGGTCTTCTTGCTGTTCCTCATACATGACACTCCATTGTCCTAATTCTGTTCCATTTTACTGCTAATTCTCCACAGCATGGATTTTTCTCCCTTCCATTTCTACCAAATGGTTATGATATAGATATAGATGAAATCGATATGGACACAGACATAGTCATCGAGATTGATAAAAATGAGAGACAGTCACTAAACATTTCTTATGCTCCTATTAAGTCCCAGGTGCTCTTCTAAGTGCTGGAGGAAAGGCAAATGACAATCTCAACCTTCAAGGAGTTCAAAATCTAATGGGGGTGGGCAACATGGGAAAAGAAACTGAAAAGCTAAGGATGGGGAGTAGGAGAGAGAAGGAGGGAAGGGAGAGGGATGAGGGAAGGAATTTATTGGCATGATGAGACAGCTGCTCTGGACATTTAAAGAGAAGAACTGGAAGGAACATCTCTAATGTCCACCCTCTGTCCTATCCATTCAGAAAGGGAAGAGGGATACTGAGAAGACCATCTATGTATATAGTTATTTGAATATTACTTTTCCCATTAGAATGTGAACTCCTTGTGGGCATAAACTATGATTTTTTGGTATCTCTGGCACTTAGCACAGAGCCTGGCATATAGTAAATGCTTAATTAATGTTTATTGATTGACATACTAACTGGCATAGCTTCATTGATCATGTTCTTCCCATTAGTTCTGACCTCTTCCTAAGAGGCACATTATTGGGAGAGAACTGGGCCAAGAGTGAATCTAAAGCCAAAGGGCAAAGCAAAGAATCTCAGCTTTAGAAGATAAATAGTCAGTCCTGGAAGGGACTTTGGAATAGAGAATATTGAAGCTAGAGGAACAGAACAACACTGATGACAACATGTCTAAAATGGAAGGAAATCAGAATGTGAGAGCTGGAAGGAGTGGTAGACCATAGAACAAAGATGTCCAATAGCCCAAAAAGAACTTAAAACACAGAGTTAGAGCTGGAAGTGACACTAGAGGTCATTTTGTCCAGCCTCCTAATTACTCAGAAGAAAAATTCTGGAATTATAAGGAAACATGGCTTTTGCTGATAAGGAGCCAGAAGAAAGCCAAAGAAGAAAAGATTGGGATCAAAGTGAACAAAATATGTCAGTTCTTAAAACTGTCATGTTCTGACAGAATATCAGGTGACACAAGTACAATAAAATCAAGGTCAACTGAGACTAAGGATCTTTGTCTTCCCCTTTGGGGGACTATAATGGTCTTTTCAATTAAAAAAATTGTTGGCGTGCTTCTTCACAACTTTTCAGGTATCAGGAATGGGAGAAAGATGTAGACAAAAGCTTACGGCTTCAAATTGGATCCCTAGAAATCCTGGCTGTTAGGACCTCATGCATTATATTACCTGGCATGTGACAGATGCTTAATAAATCACTGTTGAATGAACAAATACATGAGAGAGTTCTGGCAGAACTATAGGAAAACAGGTACACACTCATTCACCTCGGGGGGAATTGTAAACTTGTAGAAACCTTTCCAAATAGTCTAGAGCAGTGATGGGCAAACTTTTTAAAGAGAGGGCCAAAGGAAAAGAAATGCTCATCCATCAGTGTGTTTCTAAGGCAACTCTTTCGAAGTTTCATTGTATTGTATCTTACTCATTGTATTTATCAGATTAGGAATAATGTCCTGCTGCTGGATAGAACATTTCAGGGGGCAGCATCTGGCCCGCGGAGTTTGCCCATCAATGGTCTAGAGGCAAATAGTAAAAGTTGCAAAAATAATTATATTCTTTGACCTGATAACTCCATTGTCAGTAATATACTCTGAAAGTGTTATTTTAAATTTAATATAGGGGCATCTAGGTGGCTCAGTAGATAGAGAGCCAGGTGTGGAGATGAGAGGTCCTGGGTTCAAATCTGGTCTCAGACACTTCCTAGCTATGTGATCCTGGGCAAGTTCCTTAATTCCCATTGCCTAGCCTTTACTGCTTTTTGGCCTTAAAACAAATATATAGGGAATAACTGGGGTAGTTTGGTGGATTGAGAGCCAGGCCTAGAGAAGGGAAGTCCTGGGTTCAAACTTGACCTCAGACACTTCCCAGCTGTGTGACCCTGGGCAAGTCACTTACCCCCATTGCCTAGCTCTTACCACTCTTCTGCCTTGGAATAAATACATAGTATTTATTCTAAGTTGGAAGGTAAGAGTATAGAAAAAAAGAACAAATACATAAAATTGGTTGTCAGACAGAAGGTAAAGGTTTTTAATTTTTACATATATAGCTATATATGCTTGTATATGTATACACATATGTATGTTCAAATTTTTTTATAACAGCATTATTTTTCATTGCAATAACGCACAAACACAAAACTGGAAACAACCTAAATGTCCAACAGTAGAACATGGTTCAGAAAATTGTGCTATATTCATGCAGTGGAATATTACAACACAATGAAAATAGGCAAATATGATGAATATAAAGAAACATGGAAAGACCTTCATAAAAAATGCAAAGAATGTAGAACAAGGAGAAAAGAGCATGTACTACAATCACATATGAGGAAAGGGGAAGGGGAATAAATGAAAAAAAAAGAATCTTTATGGAGATTTTGAAGAAATAAGTAAAAATTATGACATTTTGTACAAGGAAATCCACTTATTGAAATATAAATAGTTGCAGAGAAAGCTTAGCTGATTGTTTTTTGCTTAAAATCTCTATACGAAGTCATGTTAAGATATTACTGGTGACTTGGAAGAGAGAAACGATCGTTAAGTGGAGACAATACATTTGGAGTCAAGCGACTTGGGTACAGAATACTAGCGAGCCTACTCCTACTTCTCTGACCTTGATCAAGTCCCTTAACCTCTATTATCCTCAATTTCTTTACTTGTAAAACAAGAGTCAGAATTATATGTAAGATCCTTGAGCTGAAGGGCTGTTAATTTTTTTCTTTGAATTACCAGTGCTTAGCCTAGTGTCTGCTATATAATAGATGCTTCATAAGCATTTTTTTATTTTTAATTTTGAATATTTTCCCATAGTTACATGTTTCATGTTCTTTCCCTTTCCCCCAACCCCCTCACCCCCACTTAGCCAATGCACAATACCACTGGGTTTTATATGTATCATTGATTAAGACCTAATTCCATATTATTGATAGTTGGACTAGAGTGATCGTTTAGTGTCTACATCTGCAGTAATATCCCCATCAGCCCATGTGTTCAAGCAGTTGTTTTTCTTCTGTGTTTCTCCTCCCACAGTTCTTCCTCTGAATGTGGCTAGTTTTCTTTCTCATAAGTCCCTCAGGATTGTTCTGGATCCTTGCATTGCTGCTAGTAGAGAAGTCTGTTATGTTCGATTGTACCACAGTGTATCAGTCTCTGTGTATAATGTTCTCCTGGATTTGCTCCTTTCACTCTGCATCAATTCCCAATAAATATAGCAATCTAGGTGATATGGAGGAATATTTATAAAAATATAAATTGCCTAGATTAACAGTAGAAGAAATATAATATTTAAATAATCCCATATCTGAAAAAGAAATTGAACAAGCCATCAAAGAACTCCCTAAGAAAAAATCCCCAGGACCAGATGGATTCACAAGTGAATTCCATCAAACCTTCAAAGAACAACTAATCCCAGTACTATAAAAACTATTTGGCATAATAAGCAAAGAAGGAGTCCTATCAAACTCCTTTTATGACATAAATATGGTACTGATCCCAAGGCCAGGTAGATCAAAAAAAGAGGAAAAAAACTACAGACCAATCGCCTTAATGAACATAGATGCAAAAACATTAAACAGGATACTAGCAAAAAGACTTCAGCAAGTGATCACGATAGTTATTCATTATGATCAGGTAGAATTTATACCAGGAATGCAGGGATGGTTCAATATTAGGAAAACCATCCACATAATAGACCATATCAACAAGGAAACCAACAAAAATGACATGATTATCTCAATAGATGCTGAAAAAGCCTTTGACAAAATACAACATTCATTCCTATTGAAAACACTAGAAAGTATAGGAATAGAAGGGCCTTTCCTAAAAATAATAAACAGTATTTATCTAAAACCATCAACAAGCATCATATGCAATGGGGATAAATTAGAAACCTTCCCAATAAGATCAGGAGTGAAACAAGGATGCCCATTGTCACCTCTATTATTTAACATTGTACTAGAAACACTAGCAGTAGCAATTAGAGAAGAAAAAGAAATTGAAGGTATTAAAATAGGCAATGAGGAGAACAAGCTATCACTCTTTACAGATGATATGATGATCTACTTAAAGAATCCTAGAGAATCAACTAAAAAGCTAGAGGAGCATAAGCATTTATTGAATTGAATCAGATGGCTTTAAAATCCTTTTGAGTTCAAAATAGCGTGATGTTGGAGTACAGAAATAATGTGGATAAATAAAATCCACAGCGAGTCTAAAAACCAGATTTCAGGGTGTTGAGGAATGAGTGGGCAGTGAGGAAGCAGAAGCAGCAAAGACAGACTATTTTTTCTTGAAGTTTAGCAGTGCAGAGGAAGAATGCAGAGAGAGAACAAGAGTTGCAAGGGTTAACAGGGTTAAGAGAAGGGAAGACCACCTTGCTTAGGTGCTGAAATATCTCTCCAGTAAATTTCTTGCCTCTTTCCCTGTTACCTACTAAAGTCATGCCTAGGTAACTGTCAGTTAGGTAAGGTCTGCCATCTTAGCTGCCACTCTTTCAAGTCCCACCATGCATTTTCCTGCCATAACTCTCTCCCTCAGATTTACGTTCTTTCTTAGTGTTGTTTTAGGGTCAATATCTCTGGACTGAGTGCCAAAAGACTATCACAATATGCCTTCCACTTCCCTGGGTGATATCAAAAGGGGCTGCTCCCATAACAGAGAAATTTCTTTCATTTCCATTCCTCCACAATGGGCGTACCCAGCCCTCATACAAGTCCTTTTTATTACTTCTTGGCTTTCTACATTCAGGCCTCTTCCCTCAATTATATTTCCTTCTGCCCCTCTCTTAAACTGGGGATAAGCTCAGTCATCTTTATATGTACCTCTCTATAACCATCAATGCCTTCCTGATTAACTAGTATCTGGTCTTGAGTAGGGTAGCAATAGAGGGCAGAATTTAACTGTATCTGCTAACACTCCTGTCACCTTTTCTTTTCTTTTTTTTAATTAAAACACTTACCTTCTGTCTTAGAATTGATATTATATAGTATGTGTTGATTCTAAGGCAGAAAAGAAGTCAAGCGGTTGGAGTTAAGTGACTTACCCAGGGTCGCAAAGCTAGGAAATATCTGAGATCATATTTGAACCCAGATATTTCCAACTCTAGGTCTGGCATTTTATTCTCTGTGTTACCTAGCTACCCTCTGCCACCTTCTCTATTTACATTTCCAATCATAATCCTTCCACCAAGCTTCAGCTCCACATTTCCAACTACCTGTAAGACATGCCCATTTGGACATGCACCTGCCACTCAGTATTTTCAAAACTGAACTCAATATCTTTCCTCCAAATCTCACCTTATCCTCTCCTATCTTTGCTGATGACATTCTCTCAGTCTCTCAGGTTCGTGAAACATGAGAGCCAAGAATGACTCATACCCACCACATCCAATCAATAACCAAGTCATGATGGCTTCTCCACCGTAACATCTCTTGAATAGATCTTCTCCTTTAAAAACACAAGTCCAGGCTCTCATTAGAGACAATGGATCATAGATCTAGAGAAAAAAGTCATCCTGTCCAATGCACTCATTTTATAGATGAGGAAACTGAGGCCCAGTGAGGTTAAGTGATGGGACTAAGCCCACCCAGATCATCGGTGATAGATCTGGTTCTTAAGTTTGGGTCCTCTTACACTAAATCCTTTACTCTTTCTACTTTTTTCTGGACTTTTTTACCTAGGACATCTGAAATGATTATTTTTAGACTTTTGGCACAGAAGAAACATGATGGCTATGGAATAAAGCCACAGTAATACCGGGAAAATTCAATCATGACACACACAGAGGGAAAAGAGGAAACAGCACTAAGACCTCAAAACCAGAACTAAATTTCCATGCAGAAACTAAATTTATGAGGACAGGGTGCAAGAAAGAAAATATGTGGAGTCAAGATTTCATAGGCTCCCTATACATTCAAAAGAGGAGGTTATGCTCAGGGTCCACACTGATGCCCATGAGCCTGACACAGCTCAGCCCTCAGGAGGAGTTTGATATAGGCCACAGCTAGAAAATCTGGATCCACCTTCAGGTCTGCTGCACCAAGTGTACTTTTTTTTTAAAACCCTTAACTTCTGTGTATTGGTTCCTTGGTGGAAGATTGGTAAGGGTGGGCAATGGGGGTCAAGTGACTTGCCCAGGGTCACACAGCTGGGAAGTGTCTGAGGTCAGATTTGAACCCAGGACCTCCCATCTCTGTGCCTGGCTCTCAATCCACTGAGCCACCCAGCTGCCCCTGAACTGTAGATTCTTAACGTCATCTTCTATTCTATTTTCTTACCTCTAAACTTCTTCTCAGGCCAATTCCCCTATCTGGAAAGTTCTCTCTCTACATCTCTGCCTATTGAAATCCTTTACTTTCTTCAAGGATTGGCTCAGATTTATCTTTTTAACCCATACCATTCCACTCTCCAAAGTGTTCTTTTCCCCCTCAAATTTTCCTAGACTACTTTCTCTGGATCTCACTTTTGTCCCAAACATATCCTACCTTAATATCATATGCATCTGCATTTATATAGTATATAGTATGGGCAGTTGGGTGGCACAGTGAGTAGAGGGGTATGCCTGGAGTCAGGAAGACTCCTCTTCCTGAGTTCAAATATATATATATATATATATATATATATATATATATATACATATACATAAACTAGGGACCCTGGGCCAGTTACTTAACTTTCTTTGCCTCAGTTTCCTCATCTATAAAATGAGCTAGAGAAGGAAATGGCAAACCACTCCAGAATCTTTGCCAAGACAACTCCAAATGGAGTTAAAAAGGGTTGGACATAACTGAAAATAATAGAACAACAGCACATGTAGTATCCTCTCTATAGCCATTAGAATGTAAGCTCCTTGAAGGCAGGGACCACTTTCCCAGAATGTCAGAGCTATAAAGGAACTCTGAAGCTACTAATCTAACCAGAATCTGAACAAGAATCCCTTCCACATCATAGCAGAGAAGGAGTTGTCCAAGGTTGGCTTGAAGTGCTTCAGGGAGAGAGAACCTTCTTCCTCCTGAGGAGGCCCATTGCATTTTTAGATTACACTAATGATTAGGAAAGTTTTCTTTAAATGAAACCCAAATTTGCCTCTTTTTAAAAATCAACACTTGTCTTCTACCTTAGGATCAGTACTATGTATTGGTTCTAAGGCAGAAGAGTAGTAAGGGCTAGGCATTGGGGAAGTCAACTAGAAAAGTGTGAAACCAAATTTGAACCTAAGACCTTTCATCTCTGGGCCTCACTCTATCCACTGAGCCACCTAGCTGCCCCCAAGCTTGCCTCTTCAGAACCAGCATTGCTCTAGTTCTCTCCAGGATCACACAAAACAAGCCCAACCTTTTTCCATATTTCAGCCCTTCAGATACTTGAAAAAATTCCTCTTTCTTCCTCTAAATCTTCTCAGCTCTAAGCTAAATATAGCATATAGTTAGTGCTTAATGCATGTTCTATTTTCACTTTTTATATAACCAAGTACACAGTTCCTTGCATACAATAAGCAGTTAATCCATGTCTGTTGAATTATGGGAGACATCACCTAGTGGGAAACCTTCTGGAAAGGGGCCTCTCCACCCTGAGCAAAGTAAAATGGATTGCTAATAGAATCACTTCCAACTAAAGTTTCAGTTCAGTCCTCAATGTGGTAATGGATAGTGGATGTAATCTCCCTGCCAAGGTATGTCTGCCTCCCTGTTAATAATAGAGTAACAATGCAAATAATCACTTATGCTTATAATTACAAACAGATCAATAATTCATGGGAAAATAATGTATGTGAAAGGGCATTACATGCTCCAAAGGGCTCTCATCTAAATTATTCCTTTCAGGGGCAGCGCCATGGAAAGAGTGCCAAGCCTGGCATTGAGAGGACTCAGACACTTCCCAGCTCTATGACCCTGGGAGAGTCACTTAATCCCATTTTCTCTTTGCCATTTAGTTTAAAAAATTAAAATTTAAAATACATAAATAAATTGTTTCTAGTATAGACCCCTTTGGCAGTCCAGTAAAGGTTTGTAAACCCCTTCTTCAAATCATATTTTTAATGTATAATCTTAAGAAATTCTAAATTTCAATTAGAGGTTAGGGAAAATAAACATGTAATTTTTCTCCTTCCGAGTTCACAGGCCCTATAAAATCTATCCATAGAGCATTTGGGGGTCCATTGATCCTAGGTGAAAATACCCCAGAGGTTGAAGCCTCAAGTTCCTCTAATACTCACCTATCCTGGTCTCCAGCTTCATAATTAGGTTCTCCTATAAGCTTTTCCTTTGTTCCCATGAAACTGCTGCCGTTTCCAAATTTCTTTCAGAAAAGGGCATCGCCACCCATGGTCCTTGGTACCACAATTCTAATTATGACTCGGCACTGATGAGGTGACAAGGCATTCAACCCAATCTGATTTATCGGAAGTGTCTCAGGAATACAAATGTGCCAAATGCAGTATCTTCCTTCAGCTGACAGAAGTTAATGAAATGTGTTCAGACTCCTTCCCACATCAGGCTGTCCCCTCAGTGTTGTATTTCTTAATCATGCTCTGCTTTAGTGCAAGCTATAAACACGAACATCTGGGCACAGTGGAAAGAGCACCGGACTGTGAGTCAGGATGCCTGGGTCCTAGTCCCGTTTCTGCCGCTCGCTCATCACGTGGCCCTAAGCACTTCATTTCCCCATCCTGGGACCTCAGTTTCCTCTTCTGTTAAAATGAGCTGGCACCTCTAGATAGTCTCTAGGTCATGTCCAGCTCTATTTTGCTCCAGCATCCCTTTTGGTTTTAACATTTAACATTTAACATTTGGTTTTAACCTTTCAGCTCTAACATTCTGAATTTTGTGTTCTGAGCTCCCTTCCAGATTAGTATTTGTCTCAACTTATACTTATCTGTCAAAATAATAAGTTTAGCAGCTCAGATTGTTATAGAACTTCCTGTTTTTTAAAAGTACTTTCTTCAAATCTGGTCTCGAGCACTTCTAGCTGTGTGACCCTGGGCAAGTCATTTAATCTATTTGCCTAGCCCTTACCGTTCTTCTGCCTTGGAACCAACACTAAAGTTAAGGGTTTAAAAACAGTACTTTCTTCTAAATATCCCTGTGAGGGCAGTACAGTAAATCATCATCTTCATTTTACAGATCAAAAACCTACAAAGAGGTTTCTCGAGGCTTCAAATGCAGGTTTTCTGATCCTGTGCCCTTCCTTTCTTTATAGGATATTATTTTTTAACATTTAACATTTAACAAATGGGGAAAAGGGGAGGAGAAGGAGAGGAGAGGAGAACAGAGACTTGACTACATTCAAAGCACACCATTTTCTGCAGCATTCAGAATCCTCAGACAGAGGGGTGGACCTGCTTTTATTAAGAGGAGTTATTGAAGGCAAGTGGTAGGTGGGATGGTCTACAGACATAAAATAGAGTGAGAGACTTGAACAGACACAATGAGACAGCAGCAAAGTGGGAGCTATAATAAGCAAATGAATTTCCGGAAACCAATACTGCTAAATGCTGCCCTGCAGTTCTTTCAAAGAGCCTTCTAAAGCACACATTCATTGTGATGAATTCAGAATTAGCTACTTGGTGATTATCCATGGAGCTTAAGACATTTCCACATGCCACAAGAAGAAATGTGTCAAAAACAAAATCTCAAATAGAATATTCTTTCATGTGGCCTCTGCCAACTCTTTCTTTCCCAGTGATGGGAAAGAGACCGAAAGATTTAATCATTTGACACGTATCCACTGTTTGCTCCACACCAAGCTAGAAGCAATGGGGATGAGGGTGAGGATACAAATGAATACATGGACCGAGCAGTCTTACTGTCATGTAAGTTTAAAGGTAGAAGGGACCGCAGAGATCAATCGTCTGGTCAGACCTCATTCCACCACCATTTATAGAGAAGGAAATGAGTTGGCCAAAGTTACAAGTGGAACTGAGATTTGGATCCAGCCCTCCAGACTCCAAATCCAATGTTCTTTATCCAATACCACTGCCTCACAGGACTAACAACTTGTACTCATGCATCTCTTGGAAAGTTACAATGAGGAACCTATTCCAAAAATCTTGGTGCAGGTTTAAGCTTTTATAGTTTTAAGTCACATCAAACTTTTTGGAATACCCTGTATTTTCCTCCCAACAACCATGTGAAGAAGATTGCACGAGAACTCATGAATTCATAGATTTTGAGCTGAAATAAATTTTAGAATTATCCAGTCAAATTGCATTTTGAACATACAGAAAGCCTGATGCACAAGGAGGTTCAATAACTTGCCCAAGGTAATAAATTGCAGTGCCAGACTTCAAACCTAAGTCTTCAAACTCTGAATCCAGTGGTTTTTCTTTCTTCTTATATACCAATCTTAGATTGGTGGGATGGGGGAGAGCAATAATAATGATGCCAAAAAAGAAAAGGAAAGAGAATTAAAGGACCATTTGTGAAATACACAAAATAGAGCAGAGGGATATTCAGAAAGAGACATAGACAAGTAAGACAGTATTAAAATTCTAGCATTAAATATACATATATATATATATACACGTTTTTAATGCATATAGTCAAGATTCACAGTTTTCGATGGAATTCTTTTTTTCCTTTCTGCTTTGGACATGGAAAGCATCATGTTTGTGGATGGTGGTACAAGTTTCTAATAAAACAATTTGTTGGGAAGCAAGAAGAAAGGTTAAAGATGAGAAGATACTATGAACAGGTATGACAACTTCAAATAGACCAGTTCACTTGGGGAGGGGAGGGGAAGAAGTTAAAATGCAAAGGTATTTACCATATTACTATTTCTCACCAAAAAGGAAAGCAGTCATGAAAACAAAGAGGCTAAAAAGATCTCAAAGGTTGCCTTAGTCAGCCAGCGATATAAGTAGGATAATATGTGGTAAGGACTGGGAAGAAGGGAAGGGCATGAATCTCACCTGGGATTGCTGGGGAAGAGGCAGAAAATAAATGCCTCAATATATTGCTCTCAATGGCTTCTAACTTTCAGCACCATTAGGCAAAGCCTCAGTCATCCAGACCTGATGATCATCAAAGATTCCACTGGTTTGGAATACAATTTCACAAATAAAACACTGAGGAGTGGAATGGTGAGGGCTTCTAAATAACACTGGACTTCGTAAAACAAAAATACCAAGAAAAGCAAAAGCAAGCCTATAAAAAGATCACTGTGGATCTTAACTGAGCCAGACTATCCTAATTGCATTCATAAATGAAACTGGCAGGAAGACAAGGAATATATTCAAAAGGGAATAAATTTGGCAAAGTATCTACAGTGATCTATTTTCATCATAAGTAATATAGGAGCCACTACATTTGGACCCAACAACTTCAGTTATCAATATGCTATATGAGGAAGTATCAATGGTATTTAAGAAGACCAAGTCAGGAAAGATTAGAGAAGACCAAAAAATCCTTATAGGAAGTGGAAAAATCTTAAAAGCACGAAAGAATAATTTTACAAGGTATCTTAAATATGGGGAGACACTAGAAGAATGGAAAAAAATTATGGATGATATTATTACCCAAAAGAAGGTTACTGACAAAACATCCATAATAACAAATTAATATTCCAACTTTCTTATTTTAAAAAATATTTATTAGAATGATCTACCTGTCAAAGATACCTTGATGAAATCACATGAAAGGAATAGGCAATTTTTCACAAATTAGTCTCTATAGCAGGCCACACCTCTACAGTCACATAAATGACTAAAAAGCATAGTTAATAAGTCTTGCTAGGCTTGGTGTTTGTTGGGATTTTTTAAGACATTTTAGGAAATAAGAAGAAGAGGCACAGGTAGGTAGCACAGTAGATAGGGTACCAGACCTAGAGTCAGGGAGGACCAGGGTTCAAATCTAACTTAAGATGCTTCCTAGCTGTGTGACCCTGTGTGAGTTGCTTAAGCCCAATTAGCTAGCCCTTGCTGTTCTTCTGTCAAAACTGAGACAGAAGATAAGTGTTTTAAGAAAGGAAGAGGAAGAGAAGAAACGGCCACTCGGACCAGATTGCTTGATAAATACAACCAGATGACTATTAGATAACCCTCTGTTTTCCATAAATGAAAGCGAGACATAAAACAGAAAGATGTATAATTGCCATAGGTATTCTCCATGGTCCCATTTGTTGTCCTGCAGAGTTCTTATAGAAGAATGATTCTCTATAAATGGAGACCCATTAGCTCCTGACAATGCTGATTACACATGCCAGACCCCAGAACATTTTAAGGACTCTTCAGTGAGATCCACAATTACTCCAAAGATCAAAATATAACTCTACAAATGGGAAAATATTAATGGATGAAGATGCCTATTACCAAATTGATCTGCAGCTAGTCCACTGACTTAGCACAACACTTCATACATCTGAGGCCAACACTGCATATTGACAATGGGTTCAGCCCAGAAATGAAAAGAAGAAAATGCCTGGATTGTTTCTAGGTAATATGCAGCAGTTTTAATGTTTTAATGATTCCAAGTTATTCAACCATCTAAAAACTCATCTTTTTAAGGTAAATGGTTTTTTCCCCCTTGGCAAAGCTACATGGTGGCACCATATTCTCCAAAGAATCAAAATGGATGACTCACGAAACAATGGATAAATAAATGGTAGATATAAGTAGACTATAGTGGAAATGATGATGACCCCCATGCAACATGTTATAGAATTGAGGAACTGAGTTACATAAGATTATAGCACTGAGGAAATAAATGATTAGAAAAAGAGGCTGGCCAATCGTGGAGGAAGAATAAGAAATAATAGACTGACATATAAGATGTTGTTCTAATAACTATGAAACAGCAAAAGACCTAGAAAATGGCTTCTGGTGTATCGGTGGATCTGTTCTAGAAAATCAGTGGCAGAAGATTACAAGGATTTCATTGGAATGAGTAGGAACGAGTGACATAGTAGATGTGCCGCTGTTGTTTAGTCATTTCAGTCATGCCGAGCTCTTCACCCCATCTTGGCAAAGATATCGTAATGGTTTGCCATTTCTTCCTCCAGCTCATTTTATGGATGAGGGAACTGAGGCAAACAGGGTTAAGTGACTTGTCCAAGGTCACATAGCTAGCAAGTGTCTGAGGCTGGATACAAATTCAGGAAGAGGAGTCTTCCTCACCCCAGACCTGGCACTCTATCCATTGCCCACCTAGCTGCCTGTATGCTATATGTGTCAATAGACTAGGGAAGGAAGGGTAGAAAGGATAAATCTAGGAAGTCTTCAAGTTGGAGGCATAGAAAAATTTTTTCAAGGAGAAAATCGAACCTGATCTGGGTTTGTAAGTATGGCTTGGATTTTCAACAGGCATGCTGGGCATAAGGAAGCGTCCTAGGCATTTATTTTCTTTTCTTGCTTTATACCCTCTCTCTTTGTCTCATAGCCTCCTATGAGTTCTATTGTCATTTATAAGCAAAAGATTCCCAAATCTAGCCATCCATCCCTGGTCTACTTCAAGGGTTCCACTACTATATCACTAACTGCCTGTTGGACAACAAGATGTCTTGTTTGAATTCATATCAAACTCACCATATCCAAAATGGAGCATTGTTGTCTTTCCGCAAAAAAAAAAAAAGCCCCCCATTTCCCTCACTTTCTTATGTCTGTTAAGGGCATCACCACCCTTCTAGTTATATAGGGCTTAAGCTTAGTATCATCCACAGCTTCTCCCGCTTTTTCAACTATAAAATCCTATCAGTTGCCAAAACTTGTGGAATTCCCTCCCCCAAACATCCTATGAATTCATATGGCCACCAAAGTAATTCACCCCAATCACTTCTTGTCTGTACTATTCAATTACCTTTTAATTCTTCTTCCTGCCCCCAATTTCTTCCCCCCCCCCCAATACATCTTCTAATGAGATGGACAAACTCAAGGTCTGTAGAACACAATCACCAGCAAAACTCCTGAGCAGCCCAAATCAGATTAAAATGTAACTAGGAAATGCTTAACAAAGTAAATAAACTGATACAACATCTCTTATGTAAATTTGTAGTTTTCTATTGATCTCTACCCTTTAAGGATCACTTTCTATTTGAATTCTAAGACTGAAACTGAATTCTAAAATTGAAAACTAAAATTCCTAAAGCACAGTTCTGGCCACATCATTTGCCAACCTAAGAAACTTATTTCAGAGGGAAGGTGCTAGCAGTGGGATGGAAACTGGGCAGATCTTTAGAAGAAGGTGGAATCTTAACTGCTTTAAAGGAAGCCAAGAAAGCCAGGAAGTGGAGGTGAGGAGGTAGTGCATTCCAGGCATGGGAGACAACCATAAAAAGGAATCAATACATGGAGTGTCCTTTTTCCAGAACGACTTCAAACTATTCCCCCTCAAGTCCTCTGTATTAAAGCAAAATTGAGCTACTTCCTGTTCTTCATGCCACCTTCTACTTCTACTTCGATGAATGACACAGGCTATCCCCCATACATGGAAGACCCTCATTCTCTGCATCTATCTCTTCAACTTCAAATAATAAGTACTTACTACAGGTTAATTTAATAAATGAATTCATGGAAGCAGGAAAGGACAGGGCTATTTTCTTTGTTTATTATAGAAGGAGCTCTAGGGAAAGATAAATCATCCAGTTTATCAGGAAAATACATGAAGTAGGAGGGTATAAAATAAGTCTGGGGAAGTAGGCTGAAGCCAAACTGGAAGCTTTTGAATGCCAAAACTTAATTCACATTTCTATAATACTTTCAGCATCTTAAAATAACTCTATGAGATAGGCAGTACAAGCAGTTTTATCCCCATTTCACAGAGAAGGAAACTGAGGCTGAGGAAAATTAAGTGATTACCCCGGTCACATAGCTGGTGATTGTACCAAGTCCAGTGTCCTTTTCACAAAAATCTTCTTCACTAACTTTTGGGTAGTGAGGTAAAAGACCCAAGTACATATCCCTTTCAATTATCTAGATGCATTTGAATTGCAGCATACACACACCAGTGAAGCTCTAGCTTTGACGTCTGCAATACCCTTCAGTTCTGGAGCTGTAAAAATAGAACTCATAAAAGTGTCTCCCCTCCTACTCCACCCTAGGATTGCCCCTATGATTATTCAAGTGCCCTATCCAAGATGTGAATAAATAGATTTTCTTCACACTCCACCTCCTGTTTGGCACCCCTACCACCACCACCACCAATTTATCTTTGATCTAAGAAAAAATCTGAAAAATTTCAGAACAATACATAATTAGAGCTCATCCCAAATGAACTCAGCTGCAAAAATAGGGTCTTCCCACTGACAATGGTGTCTCCACCAAAACTCTATTTAAAGACTAAAGGGGAAATTCATTCTAGTGAGAACATCAGGAGTCAAAATACAAGCTGTGGTTGCCAAGTTCTGTAAGTTCTCCCTCAGAGATAGATCCCTCTCACATCTGTTGTCTCCTCTCTACTTCACCCTATCTACAATCCAACCAAAGAAGTCTACGAACAGCCATTCCCTGATTGCCACTTGTGCTCCTGAATCTTCCTACAGGCACACAGACCATTCCTCATGCCTTGAATTCATATCCTCTACTTCTCTTTTTGTTGGAATCTGCCACATTTTCCCATGGACCCTAAACAACCTCTGCTCAAAGCAAGCCAATGGCTTCCCAGTGGCTGCCTCAAGAAGCTCCAAATATAAATTAGCCTTCAAATCTCCTCTATTCCTTGCTGTTCCCCATCTTGCCGTGTCTTCCCCACAACTTCCAAAGCCTGGATATCATTTTCCTTGCATGTGCTCCCTGATAGTCCTAATCCCACTCAGAGAATTTAGAGCTAGAAGCATCCTTAGAGAACATCTAGTCCATTAGTTGTGCGCTGTAAACTTCTGGGGGATGGAGAAGTGGGGTTTGAAGGGAATGCAAAGGATCTATGAATCTATATTAACAGGAGATATACCTTCAATAGACAAAATGTCTAGTACATTTATGGATATGACTATGTTTAAAATGTTTACAGTTTGGGGGTTTTTAACATAAAAAATGTTATATTTGAAAATGTTGGGAAATAAAAGCCCAGGCCTCTCTATACAGAAAATCTGAGGCATCAAGTAGGGAAGGTACTTACCCAAGATTATAAAGCTAATAAGTGGCAGAACCAGGACTCGAACTCAGTTCTTTTAACTCCCGTTGTCTATACTATCTCTCCATCCACCAATCATTCAAGACCAAATTAAAATGTCACCTTCACTATGAAGTCTTTCACAATTATTCCTAGCTAGAAATTAACTTTCCTTCCTTGGATACAAACAAAACAATCATTGGCCATATGTGGCCCCCTGAAATGTTCCATCTGGCCACCTGACATTATTCCTAATCTAACGAATACAATGAATGGGATACAATACAATGAAACTTCGAAAGAGTTGCCTTAGAAATAGACTGATAGATGAGCATTTCCTTTCCTTTGGCCCCCTCTTTAAGAATCTTGCCCATCACTGGTCTATACCCATGTTGGCAAATCAATGACACATGTGCCAGAGGGGGCTGCTCCTTTCCCCCCTCCGCTGTGCCTGAGGACATTTTTCATTTCAGTGACTCCTCTACCCAGCAGCCCAAACGGAGTGCTTCTTCCCTTCCCTATCTGGGTAAGAGGGTAACTCATGTGTGATGTGAGGATTCAATTTGGGCACTCAGTCTCTAAAAGGTTTGCCATCACTGGTCTATACTATCTTGGACAACCCACTTCTCACCATTCTGTGGCTCCTTACTCAGATTTATAATGGAGAGACGTTTGGGAAGAGGCCTGTGGTTTTCTAATAAACATAGTCTTTCAAAGAATATTCTAGTTATGGAAGTGCTAAAAAAATTCTTTACTTTATAAATAAAGCAGAGACATGGTATTTGGAATCAGAGGGTCTAGCCACTCTAGGTTCATATCCTAGGTCTGTTGTGATTTTATCCCAATGTGTATGGCCTTAGGCAAATGATTTTCTTTCTC
Source organism: Gracilinanus agilis (assembly GCF_016433145.1). NCBI lineage: Eukaryota > Metazoa > Chordata > Mammalia > Didelphimorphia > Didelphidae > Gracilinanus > Gracilinanus agilis. The sequence continues at coordinate 213,336,238 of NC_058135.1, forward strand.
TCTCAGTTTCTTCAAGTAAAGGAACTGGCCTAGATGATCTTGAAGGTCCATTTCAGTTCAAATTATATGAAATAATGGATTATTTGCCATTCTTTTTCAGTACAACAGTACTTTTGCACCTCGGTGTCTTTGTTCACATAGCTCCTAGGTGAGCAATGCCCTTCTCCAATCTCACCCTCATTTTGACCTGCTAAAATTGTATACCTCCTTAAATGACCTAAATATAAAGAGGGAAATTATAAGTAAATGAGGGGAATATAGAAAAGTATACTTGTCAGATCTATGAGAAAGGAAGGAATTTAAGACCAAGCAAAAAATAAAGAACATTACAAGTTATAAAACAAATAATTTTGATTATATTAAATTAAAAAGGGTTGTACAAACAAAAGCAATGCAACTGAAATTAGAATGGAAGCCACAAACTGGGGGGGGGGGAATTTTATAACAAAAATCTCTGACAAAGGTCTAATTTCAAAAATTTATAAGGAACTAAATCAAATGTATAGGAAATCAAGCCATTCCCCAGTTGACAAATAGTCAAGGGATATGAATAGACAGTTTTCAGAAAAAGAAATCAAAACTATCAACAATCACATGAAAAAGTATTCCAAATCCCTCCTGATTAGAGAAATGCAAATCAAAACAATTCTGAGGTACTACCTCACACCTAACAGATTGGCCAATACAACAGTAAAGGAAAATAATAAATGTTGGAGGGGGTGTGGCAAAATTGGGACACTAATGCATTGCTGGTGGAGTTGTGAATTGATCCAACCATTTTGGAAGGCAATTTGGAATTATGCCCAACTGGCTTTTTTTTTTAAACCCTTACCTTTTGTCTTAGAATCAATCCTGTGTATTGGTTCTAAGGCAGATGAGTGGTAAGGGCTAGGCAATGGGGGTTAAGTGACTTGCCCAGGGTCACACAGCTAGGAAGTGTCTGAGGCCAGATTTAAACCCAGGACTTCCAATCTCTAGGCCTGGCTCTCAATCCACTGAGCAACCCAGCTGCCTCCCCCCCTCCCCAAAGGGCTTTAAAAGAATGCATGCCCTTTGATCCAGCAATATCACTACTAGGTTTGTACCCTAAAGAGATAATTAAAGATGGCTATACAAAAATATTCTTAGCTAAGCTCTTTGCAGTGGCAAAAAAACTTGAAAACAAAGGGGTGTCCTTTGATTGGGAAATGGCTGGACAAATTGTAGTACATGAGGGTGATGGAATACTATTATGCTATAAGGAATGATGAACTGTTTGATTTCTATATGAATTGGAAAAACCTACATGAACTGATGCAGAGTAAAAGGAGCAGAACCAGGAGGACATTGTACACAGTAACTGAAACATTGTGGGACAATGAAATGTAATATAGACTGCTACTAATAGCAATGCAATGATCCAGGACAGTCCCAAGAGACTTATGAGAAAGAACACTATCCATATTGAGAGGAAAAACACAGAAGAAAAACATGATTTGTCCCTTGTTTATATGGGTATATGATTGGGATTTTGGTTTTTTTTGTTTTTTGTTTTTTTTTTTAACCCTTGTACTTCGGTGTATTGTCTCATAGGTGGAAGAGTGGTAAGGGTGGGCAATGGGGGTTAAGTGACTTGCCCAGGGTCACACAGCTGGGAAGTGGCTGAGGCCAGGTTTGAACCTAGGACCTCCTGTCTCTAGGCCTGGCTCTCACTCCACTGAGCTACCTAGCTGCCCGGGATTTTGGTTTTTAAAGATTACTACATTACAAAAATGAGTAATATGGAAATAGGTATCAAATGATCATACATGCATAACCCAGTAGAATTGCTTGTCAATTCTAGGAGGGGGAGGAAGAGAACATGAATCATGTAAGCATGGAAAAATATTTTTAAAATAATGAAAAAAATTGTACCCCTCTTTCAAAGCCTAGCTCAAATTGCTCTTCATTTGAAGCCTTACCCAAGCCCCTAGGTGGAAGTGATATCTATCTCCATTATCTAAACTCACAGAACTTCGAATCTCTCTTATGTACTTATCATGTGTTACACTTTTGCATATATATATATATACATATATATATATATATGAAATTGTAGAACAGGAAAGCAATTTTCCTAAAATCATTTTCCTAACTGAGCAGTAGCAAGCCAGAACAAGAACCTAGATCTCCTGAACCCTAGTCCAGGGCTCTCTCTATGTGAGAACCTAAAAAATGTTTTAAAAAATCATATTACTCCCATCACAGAAAGAATTATAAATTTATTCTTCTCTACAAAGTGTAATATATCAACTGGCCATAGAAATCAATAACAATACTAAGTTTCAATACCATAATAACAATAGCCAAATCTACCCATTGTTTGGGACTGAACTCATCTTCTCTCTTCTATACAGTCTTTTCTGATCACTCCAGTCATCAGTGTTCTCAGGCTTCTTTTGATATATTGTATATATCATTATAAAATAAACTATTTCATACTTATGCAATGTGATACATATTATAAAGAAAATACTAGAGAGAGAGAGAGAGAGAGAGAGAGAGAGATTTACATGAAAGGACTGCAGATTCCATTTCCTTCCTCTACTGAGAAGAGTTGGAAGTAGTGGATGAAAAGAAAACAGAGAGAGGCAGAGTATGAATAACTGGAATACATGACAAGGCTGAATGATAGTTTGATTTGCTAGTAGCAGATCCATCCTGAGCCCATCCTCAAAGCCCTCCCCTCTCATCCTTGCATCTTCTTTCTTTCTTCAAGGACAGTTGAAAGCAAAAGTTGTGATTACAAAGACAGCAGTACGGTCACAAGCATGTGCCCACATTTAATAATGCCTAGACAGTGACGGCTTATAGCAAGAAAGCGATGCTCCAGCGGGCACTGCAAACAGTGATGATTGACAGCGACACACCGCGTCGGAAGCCACAGACGGGGAACATTATTGTCAACGTGGTCATTCTCCCAGCCCTTGGGAGCTGCCACAGTCCCTGTAATTGTATAATTCCAGGCCTGCTCAATATGCATTTTTTCTAGACATCGCATTTCTGACATTGCTCCACACAGGGCAGATTTAATTCCTGTCTCTTTTCAGCCAATGAACTCATTCGGCTGTCACCGGCCAGACAGCCCAGTGCTGCCTCCTCAGCTCTTCGCCCTCTCTCGGTCCGTGTGACAGCGCTGCAGTGTCGTCCAGGTGAGATGTGATTGATATCTCAACACAGACACAAACATTTGCTGACATTGACCCCCAGCGGAACTTTTCAGGGTGAATGGCCGCAAGCCCACTCTGTGTTCTGGCCCCAGACTCACACTTACAAAGCATTTACACATGATAATAAAAGCTCATGTTTATAGAGTACCTTCCTGTCAAGCTGTTTTCCTCACAGAGACCCAATAAGGGAAGTAGGGCACGTATCATCAGCATCCTTTTACAGACGGGTAAACTAAGGCTTGAAGAAAAAACTGGACCCTATAGCTCCAACGTTATTCACACTGCATCTGTTTTCCTGACTGAAGATTGTCTTCTTTCTCTCCCTCTACTCTACCAGGGGCGTGCTGGACTTACTCATGAGAGCCAAATGTTCAATTTCACATTGGAAATCAGCAAATGCTACAGATCTGAATTGGGTTGGTTTATTAATTGCTTCAATTTAAGAATATAAAAGAGAAAATGTTCATGTAGGTTAAACTTAAAAGTGTATCATGCATACATTTTTTCAGAGAGTTGATTAACTATTTACTGGCAGACTCCTTATAATGATACAAGTGGAAAGTACCCTACATTTAGAATGTGATGAATTGGATTCAAATCTCATAGGTTGGGGTGATCTTTTTTTTTAACCCTTACCTTCTGTCTTGGAATCAATACTAAGTATGAATTCCAAGGTAGAAGAACCATAAGGGCTAAGCAATAGGGGTTAAGTGACTTGCCCAGGGTCACAAAACTAGGAAGTATCTGAGGTCACACCTCTGGGTCTGGCTTTCAAATCACTGAGTCACTGACTTCCTCCATTGGTAAGATCTTTAACAAGACAGTTCTATTCTCAGGGTCTCAATTTCTTTATGTGTAGAATCCAGGATTTTAATTAATTAATCCAATTAGATTACTCCCTAGGGTCCTTTCCAGCTCAAATTTGCTAAGTATCTATGTCTTGCATCACACTTGATTCTGAAAACTTTCCTGCAGGATGGCATGAGCATTATTATGCCCATTTTTCAAAAGGAAGAACTGAGGGTCAGAAGAGAAACTACAGGACTAAACTTAAATCTCAAGATGTCTTAATTCAAATGTTTAAACAAACAAATAGTTCTGAATGTGTTGGCAGACTTCAATTCATTAGCAACCTTTAGAAATTTTCAGATTTTTCCTTAAAATCTCCTATTTAACTTTGTAGACTTGCTAGTTCAGTCATCCATCTCTGAAGCAATGGATAGACTCTTAACAGGTAAAAAAAGTACAATCCACATTTTTTTGAGGAGAATCAATTTTCTGTTTTTTGTTCTCTTTAGACAACACAATAAAAAAGTTATTTATTTTGAACATGATAGCATTCTTGGAATTGTAGAATTTTAGAGCTGGAAAGAACCTTGGAAATCATCTAGTTCAACTCCCTTCTTTTCCAGATGAGAAAACAAACTTAGAAAGGTCATGTAATCTTGTCCAAGCTTACCCAGCTAGTTAGTGGCAAATAAAACTAGGAATCATAGGAGTCCAAGCTGGAAAGAACGTTGGAGGCCATCTGGTCCAACTCTCTAATTTTCCAATGAGGAAATTAAATTACCAAGAGGGGAAAGGATTTTCCTAAAATCATTTTCCTAATTGACCAATAGCAAGCCAGAAAAAGAACCTAGGTCTCTTGACCTAGTCCAGGGCTTTCTCTATGTGCACATTCAAAAAATCATATCACTTCCATCACAAAAAGAGTTCTAATCTCCTTCTCTACATAGCCAAACCCATCCATCCTTTGAGATGCAGCTCACCCTCCCTCTTCCAAAAAATCTTTCCTGACTCCTCTGGTCACCAATGATCTTGAGCTTCTTTTAACATGCTTACACTATGTATTATTTTTTACACTTATAACAACTACTATTGTCATTTATCTTTTCATATGTGTTATATATCCCCTCCTAAACTATCCCCTTCAAAGAGACAGCATAGTATTGTGGATAAAGCTGACCTTAGAATCAGGAAGACCTAGGTTCAAGTGTTGCTCCTAACATATATTGACTGTATGATTCTGGGCAAGCCATTTAACCTCGCAGTGTTTCAAGCAACTCTCTAATACCATTGATCTTTGGGGAAGTTTACTGTCTACTCTGATTGAAGGAGTTTTATCATCTGGAAGTTCCCTGTATTGATGAAATCACAGGTCCTGTCCACACCCCCTATCCCCAGTCTACAAAAGCCCTAAGGTCAAGGAAATCTGAATATTTAGGCTCAAGTCCCAACTAATTTAATATGTAATCTTGGGAAATTCACTTTCCCTCTCTAGACCTCAGTTTCCACATTTGTAAAATTAAGGATTTGGACTAGATTATTTGTGAAGTCCTTCCTATTCCTTCTATTTTATATTTATTCTATGTTCTAAAGACCCTTCTATCACCTACATTTTATGTTGAGATTGTTTCTAGTTCTAACATTTTGTGTTCTAACTCTTCCCCTAAATTAGCTTGTTTTTATAACTTCTTACAAAGCCTACCATGATATACCGTCAGTAGTGGGTAACCAGTTCATATTTGGTGACTAAGTGATTGATATCCTCACATGATAGACAGTGTAAGATTTAAATTAAAATCCAATAACTCCAAGTATTATATTTTATAAAGTTTATTAATAATCACTTAAAGTAGAAGAAATAAAAAGAAGAAAAGTAAAAGCCTGAGTAAAAAACACACAAGTAAAATTCTCCTGCCTGGCACTCACCCCACCACTATAGTCGAGTTTCTGGGAGAAGAGAGAGAGAGGGAGGAGCTACACAAAAATATATCCTCCCTACATTAACATATAACATGAGAAGGAACATGGGAAGCTGGAAGAGAGAGTTCTGGGGAGCAAAATTCTAATTATACAACAGGGATTGAAAAGAAAAGAACTATATCACATGGTTTGGCAGCGAGGTGGCACTGTGAGTGGACAGAGCACTGGTCCTTCAGTCAAGAGGACATGAGTTCACATCCCATCTCAGATATTTAATTGTGAGATGGTAGGCAAGTCACTCAACTTCTGGATACCTCATTTTCTTCATTTCTAAACTGCTGATGACAATAATATTGGGAATGTTTATAATTGTAATATAAAGTGTTTGCAAACCTTAGAGTCCTATAAAGGCTAACTATGACTATTTCTATTATTTCTATTTTTTCTATTATTATTGTTGTTTCTATTTATTAGTATATTATTTATTTCTATTTTTATTTCTTTTATTATTGTTATTACGGTTTGATGGAAAGTGGCATTTGAGCTAAATTTTAAAATATGGGTAGGCTTCTAATGAGCAGCAAGCAAGGAAAGGGAGAAGAGAAGGAAAGTATTCTGAGAATTAAAGAATGCATCAAGCAAATGCTTTCATCTCACACCAGGGATGATAATTCATTCATATGAAAACACCCAGAATAATGACAAAATGGAGGGGCTAAACTAATGTTTACTCTGGCAACTGAAATATGAAGAGAGAGATAATGTACTCCTAGCCCTTCCCTATTACAGATATGAGATCATTAGAGTAATACTTGTATAGCTATGTATGACTGCTTATATAATTCAAGCAGCAGCCTTCCATATTATTATTATTTCATCTCTGAGGCTCTGTGGACCTCTTTAAGAGGCTCGCTCATGCCATCTCTGCTTTGCCTTAAAATCTATTCCAGTCAATCCCTACCTCCTGAGTAGGTTAAACACACTTCAGCTGATCTTTTATGCATTTTGCTCCTACTGAATGCCACTCATCAGCAGGTCCCTCCTGCCTTCTGAGGTCAATGGAAACATTGTTGACCTCTTTCTTTGCCCATTCTTCCTAACAGCAGTCAGGGAAGAAAAGGGAGGCAGAAAATTGTTGTTCGATGCCAGGCCCATTATTTAAAATATCTTGGAATGCCAAGTTATTAATCTTTGGTGTATCCAGCTGGTCTCTGATAATTTTTTCTCCAGATTAATTTTCTTTGGGATTGAAAATTGAAGTAATTTTATTCAGAACTATTTCACTGACAAAATCCGTATCTGTAGCTATTGATTCCTGAGGCAAACAAGCACATAATACGTGAACACTTAAAAATGGATCAATACTTCCTGAGGAAAGTTACCTTTGGTTCTCAAACATATTTGAGTAACTAGGGAATGTCATTTCATCCTCTAAGCCTTTATCGGCCTCAAATTTTCTTAGAATATGGAGGATTCATGTAGTGTTCAAGCTGGAAGAAACTTTATGACATAAAAGTTTGGCATCAGGAAAGGAATTTAGAAGTATAAAGCAACCTCTTTTATTTAACTGAGAAAACTGAGGCTCAGAGGAGCACAGTGTAGCTGAAGGTGATACAGCCAGTGAGTTGTGGAGGTCAGATTTGGACCTCGGTTTCTCGATTCCCCTTCCATATTATACCAGGCTTCCTCCCTACCTAAACCCTATCATTACAGAAGCAGGAAAGAGCACTAATGATGCTCATGTTTCAGTCAGCAGAAAAAGTAGGGAGAAGACAGAGAGATGGCTTATTCAGAAGTGTTTAGAAGCTCTAAGTCTCTTCTTCCTTTGGAATAAATATTTTAAAACATACAGTTTGAATTAACTCATTTGGAGAAGACAATGTTCAAATAACTCCTTGGCAATGTTCATTAAAAATACAGTTAAGCTGAATTTTCTGCTATTGCATCTAAAACAACAAACATCCTATGAAGAAGCCAGGTTTGATTGGAAAAGGTTAGAGAGTTCCTACTAAACAAAAAATTCTAGCTTTCACTAAATAGTTCACAGAATCAGAATCTCAGCTTATCAGAGTTAGAAAGGATCTTCAAGGTCATCCAACCCATATCTCAACAGGAACGTGCTCTACAGCCCACCCAACAAATGATCCTCTGAGCTTTTCTTGCAACCCACTACCTCCTAAGACCTTCATTCCAGTTTGAGATAACTACAATTGGTTTTCTTGACATTAAGGTTAAATCTCCATCTTTATTATTTTTATTCATTGTTCCTAGTCCCTCCCATAGGGGCTATCATCATTAACAGCCCTCCAAATACTCAACTATAGCTATTATGTCTCCACGGAGTCTTCCCATCTCCAGGATCAACATACCTGATTTCTTCAAAGTAACCTTTGTTTGACACAACTTCAAAAACCTTCATCATACCAGTCATTGTCCTTGGGATTCTTTCCAGCTTATTAATGTCCTTTCAGAAAACAGATGTGATCCCAAACACAGTGGTCCCAATCTGATAGAAAGGTTTATATCATACTGTTGAGACCTGAATTTTGTTCTAGACTATAGACCTCTAACATCCCCATTGTGGCAAGTGGCAGACACCTTGCTCCAGATCTCTTATGTCAGTTTAAATAAAGTAGGGAAATGCTATATATATATATATATATAGCATTTCCCTACTTTATTTAAATATATATATATTAGTAGAAAGAGTACTAGACTGGGATGCAAAAGATCCAGGTCTTATTCTTGACTTGGACAAGATATTTTATTTTTCTGAGTCTCAAATTTTCATCTTAAAAAAGGTGATTGGAATAGATAGGTGGACTCTAATATCTTTTCTAGCTCTATCATTCTATGGTCTAAGTCTTCCAATTCCAATAATCTATCTTATAAGGTTTCTTCCAGCTCTAATATTCCAAACACAGTAGCTATAAACCAAAACCTCCTGAAAACCATCCTATTCTGTATGTCTTGCCATTGTTCAGTTGTGTCCTACTTTTTCTGACATGGACACCAATACTGTCCACGAGGTTTTCTTCCCAAAGATATTTAAATGCTTTACCATTTCCTTTTCCAGTGCATCAAGGCAAACAAAATCAAAGTGACTTGCCCACAGTCCCAGAGCTAATAAGTGTCTGAGGTAAAATTTGAACTCGAGCCTTCCTGACTCCACCATTCATGATGATGGGTGTGCAGTTCTAAATTATCATAAGCCCTGGGAGACTACATCTCCTAGGGATCCCTGCTACAACTTCCCCCCAACACTTCCCACTTCCTTTGTGGGAGGTGTCGGAGAAAGTATAAAAAAAGAAAGTTTGACACCTTTTCCCTCTCTGCTCTCTGGGAAACCTGGAGGCTGGCTGAAGCTCTCTACCCTGATCTCTCTCTCAGCACCTTTTTCCCTTTCTTCCTAACTCCTAGTTTTCCCTAGACCTTCCCCTTTCTAATTTAAATAAAACCTAGCTATTCTCAACACCAAGTTGCTCTCAGATCTTTTATTTGAGCCAGAAGGGCTCTGGTCAATTTCCCCCTGCCGGAGCTGGGACCGCTTACCTTCCTTTCCCTTCCTCTCTCCTTTCTCCCATCCATCCTACCTTCCTATCTACCTTCCCTTCACCCCCTCTCATGGGGATATTAGGGGTCTATTGGCTAAGAACGGGGATATTAGGGGTCTATTGGCTAAGAACAAAAGCTAAGTCTCGAAAGTGTAATATAATAAATATATATAATAAAATAATAATAAATGCCTTGACATAGGTTCACTTTATTGAAGATTACACTGGTTGCCCCCAAAATGCCTTATATATAACTAAGGTTTATGAGTTTATGCAAATTGTGAATTAATTAATTAGGTTTACCCCTCCCAGAGTTTAATGAAATGAAGCCTCCATAAGTGTGCAGTATTATACAAAAAGCAGTTGAAGTAAAAAAGCCTACTAAAGACTGCAAATATCTGACTTTTATGGACTAATCCTAAAACATAAAGGAAGGGGGGGGGAACCACAGCACAGGAAAAAGTACACTTCAAATAACCTTTGTTTCAATTACTCACAGTCAGTGGTATATACAAAATTGGGGCACCTGGGTTTAAATTCAAGGATTGCTATTTAGTACTTACTCCCTGGACCTCACTTGCCTTTTCTATAAATTTCTACAAATATAAATATAAAATATTTTTTTCTATAAATTGAGTATTTGGATGGTCTGCATGACTTCTCAGGTGCCTTCTAGCTCTCAATGCTTTGATCCCAGCTCTACTAATATTTGATAAATATGGTTTACAACACAGAACCCAAAGATGGACAGATTCTCTGTCTGTGCATGTGTGTGTGCAAGCGTGAATGTGTTCTTATGTGTACTAGGATTTCTACTAGAAGAGCAATAGAAACATTTTCCACAGAAGGAAGCATAAAGAGATCAGGGTTGCACAGTGGGGAGTGGATTAAAACCTAAGGAATCTTGAGAGCTCAAACTAAATATGCCCCAAAGCACGCCAGATCAGAGCAGGCAATAAGAAGATAATGCCAGTTTACCATGTAATGACCTGTGGGGTTTCTTATCGGCACAGTTTAAGGGGTAAGGGGAAAAGCAAATATTCAGTGGCAGAATGAATACTATACATAAAAGGGTGAATAAAGCATCAAGTGTTAAAATTCAGACTGATGAGAATTTAGGTCATCCCTGAATATAGGCCACCTCCTCCCCACTTCACCCCCCCCCCATACACTAAAATGGGATTCTTTGGAAAGGAAAAATATTTTGGGTATATACTGGATATGTTTATACAAAATGAGAAATGTTAAAAACATATTTCCCATACCTTTACACTTACTTCCATTCAAAAAAGATGTGTTTATTCATTTTAATATGATTCCTCTCTCTATCTTTGTCATTTTCAATACCTTATTCTATTTCCTGTCTCCTCAACAAGTCATCTTTACTACCTCTCATTACATTAGAGGGAAAAGGTGTTATTAGACAACAGAAATTTATTTAATGTCCAGTGTGTGTACAGCTCTGAGCTGAGTTTTGAAGTATAACTGTGGCGAAGAAGCCAACCTGTCTCAGTGGAAAGAATACTTAACCGGCTTTGGAGTGAAAGACTATAGTTCAGTTCTTACTTAATGCCTGTGTAATCTTGGGCAAGTTTTCTAGGCTTCAAGCTTATATATAAAATAAAGGAGTTGGACTAGAAAATCTCTAAGGTTCCTTCCTGATATAAAACTATAATCCCATCATCCTAAGATTCTGGAAAGATTCTTTCCTTAACACTTAGAATATCATCATTATCAATCAATATATATCATTATCCACACAATCCAAACCAACCAAAGCACTTTCTTTAGTATCTGGAATACAATTCAAGGCTATACCTGGTTTTTATAGGAGCTAGATTGAGGTGTGGAGAAGGCGAAGAGACAAAGGATGACCTATATATTTGGATCAATATGGCATATCAAAGAATATAGTCAAAGAGAGAATGATAACATCTCAAAGTGAGAAGGGGCTTCAAAGACCATCTAGTTCAACCTCTGTTCATGGAGTCTTCTTTACAACAAAACCAATACAAATTCACCCAGCTTCTTCACAGACAACTTCAGTAAACAAGGAATGGAAAAATTATAAGCAGGGCAGCTGAATCAGAAGTTCTGGCTGGGTTCAAGTTTCAGCTTCATATTTACTAGTTGGCTGGCTCTGGAAAGCTGCCTTCATTCTGAGATCTGTGCAACAGAGTGGGCAGAATGTTTAACTTGGAAGGGGGAAAATATGGATTTAAGTCCTGCCTCTGAAATGTGACTCTGAAAGAGCTACTTCAATTTTGTGAGCCTTGATTTCCCCATCTGTAAATTATGAAGAATACATCTAGCACCACTCTCATAGAGTAGTCACGAGGCTCAAATGAGACCATATTTGTCAAATTCTTTGAAATATTTAGAGATATATATGTAAACACAAATATATGTATATATTTGCATATACATATGTAGGTATATATATATGTACATATATATTAATAATTAGAATTCTTCTCAGAAGCTCATGTGCCATTTTAAATGTGGGTAACAATAAATATTTGTACCGCCTGCATCACAGGGCTAGTGTCAGCTTTGTAACTCATGATAAAGACAACACAGAATCACATTTTTGTCTCCCATAGCAGACCATTTAGGTTGTACATAATTCCAACTGTCAGCAAATTTTTCCTTATGCCCTCCAGAAAAGGGAATAATTACAGAAAATGTGCTCTCTCTGGGATGGCCCAAATTGACCATAAGTCTAATGCTAAAATTTAAAGCGTAAAAATTCGAAAATTTAGTTCTACTTATATGAGAATCCAGCCCTCATTCTGTTTTCTGTCTCCAAGAAGGCTCTGCTGTAGCTTCGGATGGGCTCTTAGCCTCTGGTATTATACAATTTTAGTGTTAGAAGAAAACTTAGAGGTCATTTAATTCAGGGGCTCTTGACTTTTTTAATGCCATGGATCTCCATGACAGCCTGGAGAAGCCTATAAACACTTCAGAATAATGTTTCTAGCTGCACAAAATAAAATAGAAGATCAGAAACCAATTATATTGAAATAAAATTATTAAAATTTTAAAAACAAGTAGAATGGTTCAAGTTCATAACATTAACTTAAGGCAAGTCATTTCTCTCTCTCAGCTTCAATTTCTTCCACTGTAAAAAACCAAGAGGATGGATCAGGAGAATATTTCAATCCTTTCCACTGCTGTCAAAGCCTCCAGGCTCCTGGTGATCAATGCGATTGAGAGCCTGCTCAATTTCAGAACCAGAGAAGAAAAAAGAAATCATGCAACAGTATTGAAACATTGACCTTGGTGACTCTAGGCAGGGCCATACTAGGTGGTGACAAGTCCAAGGAGACATGGTGACAGATTTGGTCATAAAAAAAAAAAAACAAATCACCATTCTTGGTTTTATTACTTGTCAGTTATCACAAATATTAAAAAAAAAAAAGCCTCTAAGCCTCTCTCCTTTGGGTGCCCTGTGGAGAGCAATTTAATAGGCATTTCAACATTCCCCATATTGAGGATAAAAGTGTGATCCTACGCAAAATCCCACATGGAAAGGGAAATAAATAGGGAAAGATCTAGTGGCTGCCTCGTGACCACTTGCCCCTGCCAGTAATTCATGGTCATTCCCTGTGGAAACTATTGTCCTGTCATCTTGAGCTGATGCGAAATAAGCAGACACTGGATGTGTAGAAATCTCCACCCTAATTTCAAGGTCAAACAATTGCTTTTTATGGATGGTTAAAATCCTCCATTCTGATTTTGGACAAAGCCACAGAGGAAATCAAGGCTTCAGAGAATCATACTAATAAATCAAATGCTGTGAATCTCATCCAAGGTATCTCTTACTTTTACTCTCTGGTCCCTTTAACCTTAGAACTGATAGATGTGGGTAAATTCTAAAACACACGTGTCCATTCTTGCCATAAAAGCTGAAATTTGAATTGTAAGTTTTATGGTCTGAAAGAGAAAGGCAGCAGTGAACAGAAGAAAAGATTTAGAATCAGACTGGGTTCGAATTCCAACCCTTCCAACTACTACCAATTTGGTCATAGGCAACTTCTGAGCATATTTCTTCATCTCTAAAATGAGGGGATTACCCTAGACAGCCCCAGAATCTGCAATCCTATTATTGAGTTCAACTTCATCATTTTATAGATGATGGAAATGAAAATCCGGAATGGGCAAGTGACTTACCCAAGGTCACCCAGGCAGTAATTAGCAGATCTGGACTTCTCCAGGATCACACAGCTAGTATGTTGTCAAATCAGAGGTGGAACTTGAGTTCTGGTCTATCTGGCTTTCTCTCTATACTAAGCTACTCTGCCTCTCATAGAGTAAAAAAGATATATTCAAATACCATCCTCCCCTTTTCAAATGAGCCTTGCATTAATTCATCCCTTTTAGTGAGGATCCAATCTCTGTCTTTTCATTACTAAACACCTCTGAAGTTCTATACAGAGTGTCCTCAACTGGTTCAATCTGATTAATTTGAGAGTAATGGAATTTTATATTTGAAAGGAACATTGAGGGTGATGTAGCTTCAAATCCCACATTTCAGGAAGGTGACCATGTTTCCTCTGCTTGATCCCTCATTGGTGAGGAACGTGGTCCCTGCAAGGTAGAGCATTTCATTGCCGAACAGCTATCAATATTAAGGAATTATTCCTTAGAGTGAATAAAAATCTAGCTCCCAGAAACTTCTGGCTCTGAGTCCTGGTCTTAGGCATGAGCTTCATATTTTTTTGGTGTTTACCCAGAAAAATTTTAAGTGAATATTTGTTGAAAATTCAGTCATAAAGGTATTTATTTTTATTCATCAAAAAGATGAAATACTAAAACTTAACTAAACGTAAGCATAATACTTATAGTTCAAAATCTATACTTTAAAAATAATTTTAAGCCATGCAATTAAATTACAATGCAAGGCTATTTTTTTTTGGAGACATTAGCATGGACCAGAATATATCTGGCAAATCCAGGCATACCCATCTGTATATATATGGTCCCATTTCTGCCTTCTAGAACTACATAGAAAAAAAAAGCATGTTCTCTATTATACATGTCAAAATTTCAAATATCTGAAGATAGTTATTATATCTTCCCAAATCTTATCTTCCCCAGGCCAAATAGCTCATATGCCACATATAAGATGACTTTGGGACCTAGCAACATTTTGGTGGCAAAGCTCGGGATTCCCTCCAGCTTTCAATGATCTTGGCAAAATGGGATGATCAGGATTTAACACAGTGCTCCAGGTATTATCTGGCTAGGGCAGGGGACAATATATTCATCTATCATTCATCTCATTGGCAAAAACTCAAGATGTTTTTCAAAGAGACTTGTTCAAATGCTTCCTGAAATGAAGATGTCATTAAGAGATGCTCTAGCATTCCATAGATTTACCAGGCTAGTAACTGCAAAAAGAAAAAAAGATGAGTTATTTGGCAACATTTATCTTTAATAAACCCATATTGGCTCCTAGCAATCAATGCCTTGCTCTCTCTATTTTTTCCCCAAACTCTTACCTTCTTTCCTAGTACCATTTCTAAGAAAGAGAAGCATCAAGAGCTAGGCCTAGGGTCACATAGCTAGAAAGTATCTGAGGCTCCCAATACCAAGGATTTTACAGAAATTTTCCCAGTTTTCCCCTTTCCTTCTAGTCTTGACTTCATTGGTTTTAGTTGTGCAAAAACTTTTTAATGTACTAAGAATACATTTCACTGACTCCCCAGCTTCCTCTCTTTTAAAAAATATTTTATTTTTCCATTTACATGTAAAAACAATCTTTAAGATGAATTTTTTAAAAAAAGGTTGAGTTCTAAATTCTCTCCCTCCCTGACCTCTCCCATCACCAAGAAGGCAGGCAATTTGATATGGGTTAAACATGTGCAGTCACACTAAACATTGCCATACTAGTCATGTTGTGGAAGAAAACAGGGACCCAAATAAAAAAAAAAATAAAATTTTTAAAAATATACTTTGATCTGTATTTAGACTCCAGCAGTTCTTTCTCTGAAGATGGATAGCATTTTTCACCATGAGTTCTTCAGAATTGTCTCAGGTTGTCACATTGCTGATAAGAGTTAAGTCATTCATAGTTGATTATCTTACAATATCACTCTTAATGTGTAGAATATTCTCCTGGTTCTGTTCACTTCGCTTTGCATCAGTTGACGTAAGGCTTTCCATATTTTTCTGAGAGCAGTTAACATTTTTCCAATTGTTTATATGTGACTTTATTTGTGTGAAAAATATTTTATAATAATTGTGTTCATATAGTTCCTGTTTTGTCTAGACAAATAGACTTTTAAGTATTTTATACTTTTTATGTTATGTTACTTTCTAAATGTACATAATCAGTCTCATACCAGGAAGTTTGGTGGTTCAGGAGTAAAAAGGGTTGGTGAACCCCTGGCAATTGTGCCAAAGAAATTTAAGACCTAACCATTGTGGAAAGTGGAGACACTATCATCTCAGCCTCAGGCTACTCTATTCAGAAAATTAGGGCAAAAGGAGCTAGCTTAGAGGTTTGTTGATATAAGGGGAAGCCAGAGTCAATAAGAGAATAAGGGATAGAAAAGCCAGAATGGGGAGGCAAGGACTGTCCAGGCTAGGGGAATGAGAAGAGAAAACACATCATGGCCTGTTGGGGAATGGAATAGCAAGAGTAGAGAAATATAGCAGGAGAGGTGAGCAATAGAGAACATAGCAGGTTCAGGATGTGGGTAGGAGGAGACTGGAATTACCAGCTCAAGCTAGGACAGTGATGACTGAGGTCAGGCTAGATTTGGAAGGAGAGAATTTATTTATTGGGGATTAAAAGCAGGAAGGAAGGGAGGGAGGAATGAAGTACGTGACAGGATCAGACCAACAAAAAGAAGTGTAGCCAAGCCTGAACCAGGGGAGTAATTTGGTTTTGTTAGTGGTAATAGTTTTGTTAAAACTATGGGGAAGCTAAATTAGGGCAGAGAGAGGTGGATAAGAGAAAACAAAGCAAAACTAGTAGAGACCAGGCTATGGAGATAGATAATCAAGACTCTGGGTGAGAACTTCAAGATAGAGAAATACAAGGTGGGGTGGTTGGGAAAGTTGGGAAGCCAAAACTATCAAAGAAACATAAAATAGATAAAATCGAGTGGAACTAAGGACCTGAAGGTTAGTGAATTTCCAACCAATTGGGGCTATTTAAAAAGGAGCAGAGGATCATGGATTTAGAGCTGTTCTAAGGAATCTTAGAGACCCTCTTTTCCAATGGTGTAACCCCTTAAACAAGCTTCAGATGAGGAACTAAAACTCAGAAAAATAATTGATTTGCCAAAGGAATCACAGATTGTAAGAGGAAGGTCTGAGATGTGAGCCTAGGTCACCTCTTTTTAAAGGGCGGTGAGGTGGCACAATGGATAGAGCACTGAGCTTGGAATCAAGAAGACATCTTTCCAAGTTCGTATATCGCCTCAGAAACTTACTTGCTCTATGACCCTGGGAAAGTTGCTTAACCCTATTTCATGTTCACATGAGGCTATGTTCCTCTGGTTATTTTGCTTTATAGATGATCTTTAGTCAATTCTTTATTTTTTTTTGTCTTTGTAGAAATAGTCTAATGGACTCATGGGCCCAATAATTGGTTTCCTTCTTAATCTGAAGCCTTTCAGGAGAAATCTTTAGCCTCTAGAAAAGGCAGTTACCACTCCTCTCTATTGTCCTTTGCCAGGCTAGCTCCTGGCTATCAACAATCACATCTTTGTCGCTGTGCTCCCAAACCTGATAACCCTCCGCAGTGAGGAAACTGAGCCATCTCTGCCCTACAAGCTTGGCAAATTCTTATGTCTTTCATCCTGAAATTCCACAGAATCATAGAATGTTAGCTTTGGAAGAGATCCTGCTATTTTCAGATGTAAAGAAATTGAGGCTCAAAGGGTTAAAGTGATTTATTGCCCAAAGTCACAGGTAAGACTGTACATTTTGAGTAGAAAGAGACCTTAGAGAACCACTTTGTCTAAATCTGATCTGATAAGCAAAGTGCCTAAATGCATAGTAGGCACTTAATAAATGTTTCTTGGCTCATTAACTGACTCTGGTTTTTTGCCTTAGGCAGTATCACTCAGGAAGAGTGATAGAGTACCTACAGTGCTAGTCTTGAGGTAAAGAATTCCTGGGTTCAAATTCTATCCCTGACACTTATAATTTGAGTGACCATGGGCAGCATGGTCCAGAAGATAGTACGCTGAATAGAGGCAGTTAGGTAGCTCAGTGGATAGAGAGCCAGGACTGGAGAAAGGAGGTCCTGGGTTCAAATTGACCTCAGTCACTTCCTAGCTGTATAACTCTGGGCAAGTCACTTAATCACCATTGCCTACCCCTGATGGCTCTTCTGCCTTGGAACCAATACTCAGTATCAATTCCAAGACAGAAGGTAAGTAAGGGTTTAAAAAAAGGAGAAAGTACACTAGATTTGGAGTCAGAGAGCCTAGGCTGGGATCCTGACTCTGTCACACTTAATATGTGTGTGAACCTGGACAAATACTTAACCTCTCTGGCCCTCAGTTTCCTAATCTGTAAAATAAAGGGGTTAGACTAGATGCCTTCTAAGTCCCTCAATCAATCTATGATCCTAAGTCACTTTACTGCTCTGAACTGAGCTTGTAACAAGAAGATAATGATGTTGGTAGTACCTCCCTGTTTCAGTCTGTCTGATTAGATCTGGCACAAATGGAGCACTTGAAATTATAGTATTCAAATGAGGCCACAGCTTTTATAAAGTACAAAAATAGACACTGAGCCTGGCCCCCTTAGCTTTCTGTCATCTGCAAAGATTCAGTAGCCCCAGGTAGAAATGGTTGACTCAGAGACAGGGTTTCTTCCATCCAGTCAGAAGAGGCTCCAGGCTGTCCTTCCTCCCTTCTCCCTTCAGAGGACCATCCACTCGCAGGTCCCCTTGAGGGCAAGTTCCTCATCAGATCCTCAACAGTCACCCCACATTTACCTCTAAATGATGAAACTGAAGCTCAGATTTTAAATGACTTTGATGGCTCTCCTAGAACCTAGATCTCAAAGGGAAGTTGAAAGGATATCTAGTTCAGAGGCAGCTAAGTCTTGGAGATGGGAGGTTCAAATCTGCTCCTAGATATTTGCTAGCTGTGTGACACTGGGCAAGTCATTTAGCCCCTGTTGCCTATCTAGCCCTTACCACTCTTCTGTCTTGGATTCTAAGTATGGATTCTAAGCTAGAAGGTTAGGGTTAAAAAAAAAACAAAACTAATTCAATCCCTTCATTTTACAGATGAGGCAAGTGAGAAGTAATTGACCTGTGTGAAGATGTGCACTTTTGAGGCACAAATCAAACAGGACTTTGAAAACTTTTAAACGTCAGCTGAAGTTCAGTTGTTGTTGTTTTTTCTTACAGCTTCAACTCTTACTTCTATATCAATAACTCCAAAATTGATGGGTCCAGACCTGATTCCTCTTTTGGTATCTAGACCAGAGGTTTTAACCTAGGATCTACAGATGTTGGGTTTCAAAGAGTCTATAAACTTGGATAAGGAAAAAAAATCCATCTTTATTTTCAATAAGCTCCAAGTAAAACTTAGCATTTCCTTCAGTTATGATTTTTTAAATTAATTATTCTGAAAAAGGTAGATAGGCTTTACCAAACCATCAAAGGAGTCTACAATATACACAAAACAAGGTTAAGAGCCCCAGCTTAGGCCTGCAGCTACCAAAGGTCTACAAAACTTCTCTACCCTGATGTTCCACTAGAACCTCAAAAACTCAATTTGCCCAAACCTGAGATTTTTCCAGATCCCCCTAAACCTGCTCTTCCTTCTGACTTCCCATTTCTTTCAATATCATAAGAACCCTAACAAGAGTACAATACCTGATTTTGCACTGATTTAGAGGGTACCAGCAGCTCCAGGAGTCCTTTAGTAGTGCTTAATGAGAATAATTGACTGAAATAGGAGGCTCTCACATTTTGGGCTGGGATGAACTTTTCCCTCTTCTTCCTCCTTGGGTTCACATCTATGTCCTGAATTCTCCAGATCATTTCCACAGGATGGTGTCTTGCTTCTCCCCTCATTGGAAGCATGCTTTATGCCTCTTCTTGAGCAGTCTGTAGTATTTTAGCCCAGAACAAGAACTCCTTCCTGTCATTCTGAGTGGTACCACCATTCATCCTGAAGGCCACATTAACCTTGATGGCCTTCTTTCTCTCTGATCTCTCATATTCAATCACTTACCAAATCTAGCAATCCTACCACCACATCTCTTACTTTTGTTCTGTCATCTCTGTCTCTGAATCTTTTCCCAAAAGCCAACACAGTGTGCTCTGTTCCCAAGAGGCACACATGAGAGAAGATATATAAAATGTTTTGTAAACTTTAAAGTGCTGTGAATATGTGTATAATAGAGCCTATCTATTATTGGTAGCAATGACTGTACTTCCTTCCATTTCCCCATCATGGTCTCATCCTCTAATCATCAATACTCCAGTGGAAACTGGGACTACACTTCTGGTTTGGTCTCTCCACAATCCCTACCCTCCTCTAATAAGTGAGTCTTTGTCCTTCTAATGGGAATCTGACCACCATAGCACTTGTGTTATCTTTCAGTTCTGCCCCTACTCTCTGGCCATCTCTGATACCCTGAAAATTAGGACTCTGTTTCTGCTCTACCACATAGACACCTCAAGCTCTAATAAATGAGGTTTGAGCCTTTTCCTGATGGAAAATAGGCCCCTACAACACTGCTTGTAGTCTCTTAATCATGTCTCAACTTCTTTTTTTAAGACACATTATATTTTTCTAGATTTTTTTAAATTTAAAGATATTTTATTTTCCCAATTACATGTAATAATTTTCAACTTATGTTTTTTGAAATTAAAAGACCCAAATTGTATCCTTCCTTCTCTTCCCTCACCACTTCTGGAAATGGTAAACAATTTAATCTGGGTTTGTATTATCATACAAAACTTACTTCCATATTAGTCATTGTTGTAAGAGGATGCTCATATAAAACCAAAAGCCTAAAATAAAACCATAAACAAGCTAATGTGAAAGATAGTATCCCTCATGTCTCAACTTCTCGACTGTCTCTGACCCAGTAGAAATTGGAATTCCCTTCTTGGTGGCCCCATGCCTCTCCCTTTCCTTATCTAGCTGGAACCAGGCCATGGCACCATTTTCTTTTGCCATATTCTTTCCTTTTCACACACCTTGCTACCTCCCCCTTAATATACTGACTTCCCTCATAGACAAGATTTCTGAGGGCAGAAACTCTTATTTGCTTTTATTTTTATTGCACTTTTTATAATGTCCAACATATAATAAATACTCCTACCAGTCTTCATTAAGGACAACAATGAAATATAATTACAATCAGTCATGATAACAGTTCTTTGGGCAGGTGGGGAAAATCAACTAAAAAAATGTTTAGAATAAAAATATTCAGAAAAAAATTGTAAACTGATAGAAATAGAATAGCCCATAATTATTATCAATCATTTATCAAGCTCTAACAATGCCTTGTTGCATCTAATTAGAGCAATATCAACACCTATTCTGTTTTTAAAGCATGAAGTAGAAGAATCATATGCTCCTGAAAGTTGCTAGATTATTTGCCTTGAAAAGTGACCTGCATTGCTTATCTAGAGGCTAAATTTAGGCCAGGCAGGAGTGATCTAAATTTTCTCCCAACCCCACACCAACATAACATACCTAGAAACTGTTTTGTAAGCAATCTTGGAATGTTGTTGCTGAAAGAGACCATAGAATGTCAAGGCTGGGAGGGACCTTAGGACAAAGAACAAAAAAATATAAAACTAGAAAGAGCTTTAGAACATAGAACACAAAATATTGAAGCTGAAGAAGTTTGAGATATTCTATTCTGAATTCTTCATTTTACAGATAGAAAATTGAGACCTAGGGAGGCAAAGTGTTCATTAGGTTCATAGGTCATAAAATTGAGTTAGTGGTAAATGAGAAACTCTATATCAGGTCTCTTGACTAACTATTCAATCAATAAACATTTATTAAGTGCCTATTATGTCCAGATATATTCCCAGTAGATCAGTCTGTTATTTAAGAGGTACAACAAAAAGCATATTGGCTTTAAAGTCAAAGGATGTTGGTTCAAATCTCACTTCTGATTTTTGATACTTGTGTGACCTTGGGCAATTAATTCAACTTCCCAGGACCTCAGTTTCTTCCCCTACAGAATAGGGAGGGGAATGTAGACTAGGGAGAAATTGCATAATAAAAAAAAAATCAACGTGCAGTCAAATAACTTTGAAAGACTTATGAACTCTAATCAATATAATGTCCAACTATGATTTTAACTAACCAATAATGAAGCGTGCTACCACCTATAAAAGCACAAAATGCACAAAAGACACACTTTTAGACATGGCCAATGTGGGAATTTGTTTTGCTTAACTCTGCATGTTTGAATAAAACAAGAATTTGTTTTACATTTTTTCTCAATGGGGGAGGGTGGTTAGAAGGGGAAAAAATAAATGTTTAATTGAAAAAAAGATCTTTAATTTTTTCAAAGATTATGAGAGTAAAATGCAAACTTTGGAAAGTCCTACCGTACTGGAATATATTAAAGGACAGAGCTGGTGATCAAGTGTGTGCCTAGTCCAAGACCCATATGGAGAAGAAACCCAGGACAAAAGTCTTGCCAAGCAGGTCAGGAATGCTCTTGGCTAAAGCAACTCACCAAATTGGCTAATAAGGCATGAAGGGACTGTGATCTGCTCTAGCAGAGGGAGTGGCCCCATCCCTAGAGCCACAAATCCTTCAGAGTGATAGGGTGACATCACCATGGACTAAATCCAAGTGTCCAAAGTACAGTCTTTTTGTAATTTGTGTGAGAGCCTCATTTATAGCTTCTTAGCATTGCGGTTTTAAGCAATAAATCCAGATTCTAAAGATATATTCCCTCTAAGTGTGTTCTAGAAATTCAATAGAAAAGAACAATTATTTTTAAAAGGTCTCTCTCCAGTGGGAAGTACCATGTTCTAATGTGAGCACAGCCCTACCAGGCATAATTCTCATTCTGTACTCCATTAGCGCTGAACACAAAATGAGCCACATGTATCAGAGACGCACAGCGTGTCTGGGTCCAGCAGTTCACAGTTATAATTCCCACAACAACTGTAAACTGGTCTTAGGTCCACAGGCAGCACTAAGAACGTCAGAAAATATTATTACCTTTTATACAGTAATGTATTCTCTCCAAATCCAATTACAGTTGCTGGGACGACGATAACTTTGTGGTTCATGTCTTTGTTAAAATGTCAGGTCTTGGTTTGTTTGAAGGGTGTTTTTCTGTTTTTAAAGGCAATATTTTCTTGAGCTCTAAATAAGATATTGAAGTCAACTAGATACATTAACATAGACACAAATATCATATATGACCTTAATGTTAATAAGTTATCAGGTATGTGTAAAGGGAAGTTGAGGGGCACAATGGATAGAGGCTGGACTTGAAGTAAAAAAGAACAAGTTTAAGTGTTGCCCTAAATATAGGCTATGTGACCCTGACAAACTCTGCTTGCCTTAGTTTCCTCATCTGTAAAATGATCTGGAGAATGAAATAGAAAATCGCTCCAGTATTTGTGCCAAGAAAAGCCCAAATGGGTCGTGAAGAGTTAAAACACCACACCTACACTATGTGGCCATAGACAAATAACTTAGCCTCTAAGTGCTCTCTGGTACCTCTGAAGCTATAAAGTTATATTTCACACCATTTGGTTATCCTCATTAATAAAGAGGATTCTTATATCATAATGGGTATGTGTGGGCACATATGGGATCACACACACATGCTTGTGGGTTTATTAAAAGCAGACAGATACTAGAAATACAAAAACAAAGTATATATCCATCTCTATGTATAGATATAGATATAATGTAAACATATCTATATATAATATAAAACATCTATATATTATCTATATATGATATAAAACACTATATCTATATAATATATAAATAATAAATTAAAATCCTATCTCTCTATAATGTAAACATACAAATATTACATATGTGCACACATGAAATTAAAGGTATAAATGCTTAAAACCACAAAGCATGTCTCTACGGCCGCCATGATGCTTGTGTGACACACTTACTCTTCCATCAGGTCCAGGCTGCAGACATACAGTTCTTCCATAATCCCTGTCTGATGCTTCATGATCAGCAAGGAGCTGACTCTGGATTCTCAAAGGCTATGTATAGCAGAGAGTTGAGGTCCTAATGGTGGTAAATAAGGTAACAAACAGGCTCTCCTGCCCATTTCCCTCACCATTTCCAAATTGGTGGTTTCAGTGTAAAGTAACTGACTGGTCACAGAAAGAAGTAAGATAGCCTGTGCACTAAACTCATATCTGGAGCCAATCTTTTTTTAGAAATGAATTTGGGGCTCAGTTAAGTAGCCATTGTCCTAGCAAGATGAAGGAGCAACCTTTTGGCCATGCCTCTAGGACTTCTAACTGGGGGCATGTTCTGTCTAGTCTTTGGGGGTCTTGGACTTCAGACCTGCTGCTGATCCTACTAATGCAAATGTCAATAGCTGTGTCGTAGAGTCCCCCAAAAAGCAATCCCTCAAAGATAGAAGCTCCTAGCACTTCCTCGTTGCCTGAGAAACCTCAGCTCTCCACATAGGTTATAATATTGAAAATAATTTTTCTTGCCTCTAGACTCTATACCACATGGAGCTCAGAGGATGCTAGAGGTCAGACTTAAATTTAATCTGATAGTAATTCCTAGTTTTTATAACCTTTGTGTCTCATGAGACTCTCCTATTTGTACATTCCCAAAACAAAGTGACCCACTCTTTTGATATATGTAAGAATTATCTACATAGTGTATAAGTGGAAATTTGATGGTGAGGACACAACTCAAAAAGATGCTGGGTAGTGCAGCTCAGATGCATCAAATTTCCACCTGCACAATAGTTATTATAGATCCTTGGAAATTTGGACAAAAAGCCTAGTGGCTCAGATACACAACAATACACAAATGCTAAACAAACTAAAAAAAGAAAGAAAAATAGCTTTGTCTGTCTGTAGCCTAAATGCATGAGAACTCTCCCTGCTGAAGTTAATCTTGACAGTTTAAAGCATGTTATATCAATTCAATATAAAGTCTAACATTCATTCAGGACTGTTGTTTGGTTCTTCACATGTCATGGTGCCAATCATCTAAGAGATGGATCATCAGGCAAGTTGTCTGATTGATTGTTGTCTTTTGTACTCAAAGAGGACCAAAATGACATCCCTGGGGATGACTTTTTGACTTTTGGATTTAAGTGAAGCAGAGTTGCACAGAGCCACCAGCCTCATCCTCTCTTCCAGAGTCATCGAATCCAGTGGCAAGACAAAAGTCAAGACAAATACAAGTCAAACAAGTCTGGGAGGCCAAAAAGGCTACCCTTACACCATGTCAATAGAGCATGAATTTTAGCATCTGCTCTCAAAAGAGAAAGATTTCAAGTATAAGGGCAATAATAAGCCATATATCTTTTACATGAGGACCATTCATTAATGGCCAAAGGAGACTGAATTTTCTCAGCCATAGTAACTTAAGAAAAAATTCATTAAAAGACATGGAAGTAGGATAACCAGGCCTGGAGACAAGAAGTCCTGAGTTCAATCTGACCTCAGACCCTTCCTAGCTTTGTGACCCTAGGCAAGTCACTTAACCGCAATCGTCTCTCTTTTAATGACTCTTCTGCCTTGGAACCAATACTTAGTAATGATTCTAAGACAGAAGGTAAGAGTTAAGATATGGAAGATCTATGATCTGTATGGATGAAGGTAGGACCTACAGCACAGAAAATCACCCTTCCTTGAAGTGTTGAAATATATTTTAACTAAAGGCTTAACAGGCATTTATCTTTCATGGGTATATATCCAGTGCATGTGAACATATATAAGTAGTAACAAAGTGAGCAATTTTCAAAAGAGTTCTTTGCTAAGGAAGTTCAGTTAAGCAAAAGAGGCCTTCCTCTTTATGCCAAATAAAAATTATTAACACTGTCATACTTCTCTACTAGCAGCAATACAATGATCCAGGACAATTCTGAGGGACTTATGAGAAGGAATGCTATTCACATCCAGAGAAAGAACTGTGGGAGCAGAAACACAGAAGAAAAACAACTGCTTGATCACATGGTTCAATGGGGATGTAGACTCTAAAGGATCACCCTAATGCAAATATTAATAATATGGAAATAGGTCTTGATCAATAACACATGTAAAACCCAGTGGAATTGCATGTTGGCTATGGGAAGGGATGGAAGTAGGGGAGGGAAAGAACATGAATCATGTAACCACAGAAAAATTTTCTTAATTAATCAATAAAAAAACACTGTCATAATTATCTAGAGCTCTAAGGTTTACCAAAACATTTTCTCTCTCTCTCTCTCTCTCTCTCTCTCTCTCTCTCTCTCTCTCTCTCACACACACACACACACACACACACACACACACACACACACACACACACACACACCTATAAAGTAGATAGTTCTTCAGGAATATTTCGGTCAGATCTAAATCTTTGCAACTTCAGCAGAGAGCCTGTCATCCTGACATTTTCCCTTGTCCAAGTCACTTTGCTTTTTCATGTTCTTCTGGTGGGCAATCCCACACTGGTTACCCTTGGTCATGGCTCCAGCAGTGGCTCCAGCCTGACTCGGTGGCTTGTGCTCTTTCCTCTCCTAAGACCCTTGCAGGCAACGTATTGACTTAGATGAGCATAAATTAACATTATCTATGTTGTGTTGTATTTTTACTTATTTTGTTAAATGTTTACTCATTACATTTTAACCTGGTTTAAGCCTTCCTCCATTTTACATGGGCCACTTGAAGCCTGTGGATCCAGAGTTTGACACCCTATTTGTCTGAGGCTAGATAGTCTCTGATATCACTCTAACAGCATAACCATCCAAACTTCCTTCTCCTGTTCAGTTCTACAATATCCAAGTAACAATTGTCATTGCTCAACTCCAAAAATACAAGAATAAAGAGGGTTTGTGTCTCTAAGCTTGAAAGAATTCAATACAAAGATAAATAAAGGCAGCACTCACTAAATAAAGAGATCTTATGGAACTTTAAGACCCCAAGTGGAAACATAGTCTGAAGAGATAAGACAACAGCATCTTCAATGGTACCTCAAGGCCCATCCTTTGTACGTTTCTTTCTTATATTTTTCTTTTACTAGTGACTGATGCCTGGCCTATGAGAAGACACCCTCTGTACCAAGTGTAGGGGACCCCTCTGCTTCTTTTCCTCCTAATTTAGCTCCTTATATACATGCTTACCCTCTGTCTTAGTATCAGTTCTAAGATAGATGAGCAGCAAGGGTTAAGCAATTGGGGTTAAGTGATTTGCCCACAGTCACAGAGCTAGGAAATGTCTGAGGTCAGATTTGAACCCAGGTCCTCCTGACTCCAGCCCTTGATGTTCTATCCATTGTGCTACCGAGCTGCCCCTTAATTTAGCTTTGATGAGGTTGGAGAAAGAGAAGGTAATGGAACATATGTATAATGGCTTCTGGTTCTGGCCAAGTAATAGCATGGATTGACATTAGACTAGAAACCCAAATACCCCAGACTTTTATTCACTCCCTATGTTCCAAGCACTGTGCTAGAAAGGGGAGATGGGAAATTTGACTAAGATGCAATTCTTGCTTTTATGTATTTTTGAGTTAGAGCACAAGATACCAAAAGGGATAACTGTAGCACACAAAACATGACAGATGCATTAGAAAGTACAAGGGTAACTAACGGGTTGTGTGAGGCCAAGAGAGAAGGTCATTATCTTGGAGAGGGAAGGGAAAGCTTCGTGGAACAGGTGGTATTTGAGTTAGGCAAAGGATTAGTTTCACTGCCATCCATCAAGGGGGAAGTGGGTAGAAAGATCAGAGAAAAAATTTATAATACCACAGAGCATCCAGTGGTTATCTCCAGATATCGGCATCCTTGACAAAAGGCAGAGATCAAAAGCTCATCATCAGCCAATATGTCACAGAAAGGATCATATTCTGAATGTCTCTGCATAACAAATGAAAAATCCCAAAGAAGGGCAGGAGACCCAGATGCTTTGAGGGCCACCTTTCCCACTGAGATATTGAGGAAGTCCCATAGCAAAGGTGAAAAAGAACAGAAACCATTTCACTATCCATGGATACCAAAGGAATACAAAGAGTTCACACAAAAGGATAAAAACTTGGCCAGACAAAGCAATGATCTAGACATTTTGGAGAGAGTTGCTAGTGTTTTGTGAATAATAATAATTCTCATCATGACAATAAATAACATCCACATGATGTTTTAAGATTTGCAAAGCACTTTAGATATACTATTTTATTTTGTCCTCATAAAAACTGAGGAAGGTGCTATCATAAATCCCATTTTACAGATAAAGAAACAGAGATTCAGAGAAGTTGTAGCTTCGCCAGGATCACATAGTTAACAAGCATTTGAGGCAAGATTCAAACTCAGATCTTTCTGACATCAAGTCCAGCACTCTATCCCAAGTACCATGGAGATGAGCATTGGCAGATGTAAACCCAAGCAGATAGGAAAAATGACTATGAAAGAGTTTAAAACCTTTAGTATGCAAATATTAATAATATGGAAATAGGTATTGATCAATGACATATGTAAAACCCAGTGGAATTGCTCATTGGCTATGGGATGGGGTTGGGAGGAGGGGAGAGAAAGAACATGAATCATGTAACCATGGGAAAATATTCTATTAATTAAATAAAATTTTTCAAATCAAAAAACCTTTATTATTAATAATTATAAGAGTTTATAATTACAAAGCACTTTAAGGTTTTCAAGGTTCTTTTCACATATCTTATTTGATCTTCATGAAACCCCTATAAGGCAGATGCCATTATTATCCTCCTTTAACATAAGAAGAAACTGAAGCTAAGAGAAATCAAATGTTATAGCCAGGGTGACAGAGGCAGGATTTGTGGTAAGGTCTTCCTGGCTCCCAAGTCCAACATCCTATCCATTACCCATCCTGGCTGCCTCTCTGAACAGTAAAAACAACACAAAGACATTGTCTAGTCTCTTTGAGGATTGACTGGAATCTGGTGTCTATAGGAAAAAGAGAAGAAACAAACTTTCTAGGGAAAAGATTGGAGGGAGCACAGCTATGACCAGAGTTTCCAATATTTAGCATGATTATTTCACAGGTTCAAAAAAAGTTTAAATAAATCCATAGCCCCATTCTGGGCTTAATAAGGGAAACTATGATATTTGCAACTAAAGCCTGAATCTTTGTAGCCTTCATCAAGGATGGTGATGTTTTTCCATCATTTTGGATCTCAGTTTCCTTTCTGTAAAATGAGTGGAACTAGGTGTTCCCAAATGACCCTTCTAGGTCCTGAATCTTTATCTTCTAAGATTCTTCCAAAGTTTAACATTCTATGTTCTTTTATCTAACCAAACCGTCTTCCAGCTCTAGAATTCTATATCCTGTGTTTCTATGTCCCTTGTCATATCTCTATCTGAGACAAAACTGGGCTGGATGGATTATGGGACCTACCCACACTGGTACTTATATTCTGAGAGCCAGTTCTATATGTCACACCACCTCCATCGTCCCAGCTTGCTTTAGCATCTTTTTGGAGACTGAGCCTCACTATCTCACTTAGGCTAGAAGTCTAATGGCCACTCAAAGTTCCAAACTCAATGCCAATCAGCACAGAAGCATTGACCTGTTTCATTTTACATTCAAGTTGGCTCATAACACTTTGGGCAACCCATTCCTTAGGGCTTATCACATGGGAACAGACGGTGGGGACATCCTCTCAACTTTATACTACTGAGAACAGAGTTCAGGACTCCCAAACTCCAGTGATTTAGAGCCTCATCATAGCAGGGATCGATTATAAGCAGACACCCTGCACGCAGCTTTGCATGATCATACCAATGATCCCTCGTGAGTGACTAGGGTTTTAAAGAGTCATGCTGTCAAATCAAAATTTGACCTGATATTACTCTAAGCAAATGGGGGGAAATTCCATAATATTTTTAATATCCATGCATTAGCCAGCATAGCATATCCAATTCAAGGGATTTACAGTGTGCACGTGGGGCCACAGAGAGAAGGTGGGGGGTGATGTGGAGAGGGGGAAGCAAACCTATTTCCATTGTATAAAGAATAATGAGACCAGATTGTGTCATTTTTCAAATCGCAATAACATGGAAAATGAAATTTTAAATTAAAACCTCAGGTCATCCACAGTGTACTCAGATTATTACTTCTGCCTAATATTTCTTCTTCAAGTCCAACCTTGGGGCCCATGCAGAAAACAACATGTTCTATTTACATAAAACATTGAGCCTCAAATCCAGGGTTTTCAAAAATCTGTTAACTCTATAAGAATCACAGCAGAATTAGTAAGGCATCTTGGATAAGAGAAGGGAGCCATCTGTAGTAAAGGAGAGAAACAGGGTTCCTGAATTATCTCTTGCTCCTAGCAACTGCACTGAAAAGCATCTAGAAAGTCCTTAAAACAAGCTTTTTTAACAAATAGTGGCCAGAAAGAGCCCAGGACTAGCCTTCAGATGTAGAGTCTAGTCCTAGCTTTTCCACTTAATAACTGGGTGGCGCTGGCCCCCTCATTTCTCTGAGTCTCAGTTTCTTTATCTGTAAAATGAGGATAACTGCTCTACCTGCATAATCCAGGTGTTGTGAGAATAAAAAGAGATCATGAATTTGTTCTGAAATCACAAAGTGGTCACCAATGTGAGTATTGACCTTGGGCAAGTTATTTCTCCACTCTGGGCCTTTCTGTACCCATCTGTGAAATGATTGGGTTTTTGTGGTGAATGGAATTATTTTCAAGTGCCCCTTCAGCTACAAAATTCTTTGTCATATTCTTTTTTTTTAAACCCTTGTACTTCGGTGTATTGTCTCATAGGTGGAAGATTGGTAAGGGTGGGCAATGGGGGTCAAGTGACTTGCCCAGGGTCACACAGCTGGGAAGTGGCTGAGGCCAGGTTTGAACCTAGGACCTCCTGTCTCTAGGCCTGACTCTCACTCCACTGAGCTACCCAGCTGCCCCTCTTTGTCATATTCTCATAATTCTTCCATTCCACTAATAGAGGGGAAAAAGATGAAATCAAAGTATCAGGGTTTTTTTTCTTTCTAAAAAAAGGAATATCTGGATGCATTAAAATTCTTAGTGATTCTCATTCTAGAAGCTAACAAAATCTCACTAAAATTCAAATTTTAAAATGACTTTGGCTATAAATAGAAGTGTGCTGGAGTCATCCCCACTGTGAGTTTCATTTTCACTATGAGCATTGACTCCTTGGGAATTGACTACAACACTGAAAATTAGGGCTTGATTGTTTTGCTGATTGTTTAAATTTAAGAAAGTGAAAGAGAAAATACTAATAATGCAGATTCAAATTAAAAGCGTTGTCATGGGTAAACTTTTTTCCACAGAAAGCTATTTGTTAAATATTTACCGAGGGGTAGCTACGTTGCTCAGTGGATAAAGAACCAGGTCTAGAGATGAGAGGTCCTTGGTTCAAATCCAGCCTCAGATACTCCCTAGCTGTGTGATCCCTTGACAAGTTGCTTAACCTCCATCACCTAGCTCTAGACACTCTGATGTCTTAGAATTAAGATAGAAGGTAAGGATTTTTTTTTAATTTACATTCTAGGCTGACCAAAGACCATGCCTTCCAGCAGAGGTTTAAAAGCAGACAGACCCAGGACTAAAAATAGAATCACACTCAACAATTCATAGGAACAGAGTTAGAGCTAGATAACAGACTCAAAGATCCTCTAGTCCAGTGATTCCCAAAGTGGGTGCTACCACCCCCTGGTGGGTGCTGCAGCGATCCAGGGAAGCGGTGATGGCCACACTTTTTTTTGTATTACATTCTATTCTGAGTTCAATAAATAGTTTCATAATTTCCAGGGCGCTAAGTAATATTTTTTCTGGAAAGGGGGCGGTAGGCCAAAAAAGTTTGGGAACCACAACTCTAGTCCAAGCTTCTCATTTTATAGAAAAAGGATCTGGGGTCCAGAGAGGTAAAGAACACGTGACTAGTTAAGTGTCAGAGGCAGGATATGAACCCAAGGTTCTCTGATTTACAAGCTACTGATCTTTCCACTGCTACAGAAATGAAATTTCAATCGTTGGTTCTCTTGAAAGAGACAGATGTAACAGTCATCATATATTATCTTTAACCAGAAGGCCAAAAATGGTTCCAACTGCAATAATGGCACAACATATTTAAAGTTTACATCATCAGCATTAATACATTTCATATGAATTGACAGAAAATGTTAGCATTGGAAGGAACTTCACAATACAAAACATAAAATATTAGAGCTGAAAGCAGTCTTAGAATCAAAGATCAAATGTTATGTATGTGAGTCTTGACTATAGAAGAGAGGATGTCAGAGTGTAATGGGCCTTAAGACGGAAGAAAATGGACTGTTACAATGACAGAACTGTGTGATCTTTGCTCTATAGCAAAAATGAATAATATGGAAATAGGCATCAAGTGACAACTTTTGTACAACCTTGTGGAATTGCTTGTTGGCTCTAGGAATGGGGGGGTGGAGAAAATGAATCATGGAAACATGGAAAAATATTCTAAAAATAAATTAGTTAAATTTTTTAAAAATTTTAAAAAGAACTGTGTGATCTTAAAAATGATAGAATCCAAATTCTTATTGCAAATGAAGGATGTGATGGCCTAAGAGAGGAAATAACTGGCCACTGAATTAATAGCAGAGTCAAAGCTATAACCTTGATGCCTTACCTCTCAGGGTTGGTGCTTCCTCTATAATATTTTAGCTCCCAGATGTATATAGCTTTCTATCATTGTCCCTACAGCGTGTTGCAGAGGCCAAGACCAAGAGATTAAGGAGCTATTTTGACTCGCTATAATTACTAATTTAACTCTTTCCTAACTCCTAACTATATCATCCAGCTTGACTGTGGGACTTTGAACAAGTTACCCTCTCTGGATCTCTATTTCTATATTTATCAAATGAGAGTTCAAGTGGATGGTCCCTCAGATCTCTTCTGGCTCTAAATACTGTGACCTGCTAATTCTCAATAATTTAATAATAACAATGACTTTCCATTAAAGTTTCCAGAAAGCATGATATTTAATATACCATTTGACCCTCACAATAGGTAATAAAAGTATTTACATTCCCAAAAATCAAATTCTTCCTCAAAGGATAAAATTTTTCACAACAGAGATCTAAAAAGTATATGTCTTAGGGCTTTAAAAGACTGCATGCCCTTTGATCCAGCTATATCACTACTGGGTTTGCACCCCAAAGAGATAAAAAAAATGTTTGTACAAAAATATTTATAGCTGGACTTTTTGTTGGTGGCAAAAAAAAAATTTGGAAAACGAGGAGGTGTCCATCAATTGGGGAATGGATGAACAAATTGTGGTATATGGTGGTGATGAAATACTATTGTGCTATAAGGAATGATGAACTGCTTGATTTCTATATGAACTGGAAAAACCTCCATGAACTGATACAAAGTGAGATGAGCAGAACCAGGAGAACATTGTATACAGAAACTGAAACACTGTGGGACGTTCAAATGTAATGGACTCTGCTATTAATAGTAACGCAATGATCAAGAATAATCCCATGGAACTTATGAAAAAGAATGCCATCCACATATAGAGAAAGAACAATGGGAGTAGAAATGCAGAAGAAAAACATATGATTTATCACTTGGTTATATGGGTATATGATTTGGGTTTGTGGCTTTTAAAAGATTAGTATAAATATGAATAATATGGAAATAGGTTTTGAGTAATAAGATATGTATAAACCAGTGGAATTGCTTGTCATCTCTGGGAGTGGGAAGGGAAAAGGGGAGGGAGACAAAATGAATCATGTAACCTTGGAGAAATATTCTAAAAAATAATAACAATAATGTGGAGAAAAAAGCATATGCCTTAGGCTCTAAAGAACATCTTTTTAAAGATGTTTCCAGACATGCTATAAGCAGTGGTAGCACTTAATGGGATTTTTTTGTTTTTGTTCTGAAATTTGGTGTCCCTATCTCACTCATACTAGAAATGTAGTGGCCTCTCACAGATCTGATTCCAATATTGATGGACAGAAGAGAAGTTTTAACCTGCTCCATTTTTTTATCTGAGCCAGTTTGCCCTTTCTTAGGCAGTCTTGGGGCTCATCATGTTGGTATCAGACTTCCATTGAACATCCAATTGGCTCTGTATTCCCAGTCTCAGCCTTATCTACATGAGGGACCACAGTGGGAGCCACCACACTGAGGGGGCAGCATTGATGGAAAACAGCATCTTAAGGCCACAACTTTGGTAGAAAACCTCTTAAGATGGCAAATCATTTCAAAATCAGTCTCATTGGCTACTATTGTTTCACTTAGAAAAATATATATAGCATATCAGTCTGGATATAGGTTGTATCCTTGAAACTAAGTATTAAAAGGGAAACTATAGTTAAGTATACTTTGAAAACAATTATCCCCAAATTACCATGGTTAGAATATTAAAAGTCACAATACAAAAAAAAAATTCAGAAAAGTACCAGATTGGTTACCACTGACAGCCCCGACTTGGATGGGGATTCTTTTTTTTTTTTTTAATTTTAAACCCTTAACTTCTGTGTATTGACTTATAGGTGGAAGATTGGTAAGGGTAGGCAATGGGGGTCAAGTGACTTGCCCAGGGTCACACAGCTGGGAAGTGTCTGAGGCCGGATTTGAACCTAGGACCTCCTGTCTCTAGGCCTGATTCTCAATCCACTGAGCTACCCAGCTGCCCCCCTGGATGGGAATTCTTAACAAAGGATGGAGGCAATTAAAATAATAAAATAGTTCATTGTGATTACATGAAATTTTAAAGTTTTTTCACATAATCAGTATAGCTAGGACAAGAAGGGAAGTGGTTGATTTGGAGGAAAAAATCTTTGCATCAAATGTCTCTGATAAGAGATATTTGATATCTAAGATGTATGGAGAATGAACAATATAGAAGACCAAAAGCTATTCCTCAATGGATACATGACTGAAAGACAAGAACCAAAGCATTCTTTTAAGGACTAGAGAAGTCAAGAGGAAGAGACTTAAAAGGAGTCAATCAGGAAAATAAGCATTAATGAATATTATGTGCCAGGCATAAGTAAATACATAAATACTGGGAAAGAAAGAAAGAAAGACAAAATGATGCTCTGTCCTCGGGGAGAGGGCACATTGAAGACTAACACACAAACCGTGTGCAATACAAAAAAAAAATTACAAATTATTAACAAACATCTGAAAAATTGCTCAAAGTCACTAATTAGAGAAATGCAAACCAAATCAACTTATATGTTTCACCGTATTAAAGTGTAAAATAGAAAGAGATTAGGTTGTAGGGGCTTGTGGAAAAACAAGTATAACATTGGTGAGAATGTGAATTGGTCCTGCCATTGTGGAAAGCAGTTCGAAATTATACCAAAAAAGTGGCTGATACATCCTTTGACCCTCTGTCAGAGATTCCACACACATCAAAGTATTTATTATACTGCTTTTTGTAGCAGCAAAGGCAGGAAACAAAGTAGATGTCCATAAGTTGGGAAATGGCTAAACAGATTGCGGTGCATGAGTGTAATAGAACTCTAAAGAAAACAAAGAATTGTAGGTAGACTCCCGTGAACATCGATAATATGCTAAGTAAGCAGAAGCAGGATAACAATATACACAATAATTGTAACAGTGTAGATGGAAACATAATAGCTGCAGAATTCTAAACTGAATGCTGGGAAATGATAATGACTAAGTTTGGCTCCAAAAATCGATCTACCTCCCTTCTTTGTAGATTAACTAAAGCTCAGTGATTTGTCAAAGGTCACAAATCTGATAAGTGGCAGAACCAAAATTTAACCCAGCTCTCTTAAACCCAAGCTCAGCTCAATCTCTACCCTGCCATGTTGCTAAATACCATAGATAGAGACTTTGGGACTTAAGATGAGATCTTGTGAACCACGCAACTTCAGTAATTTCCTTAACTGTGTGAGAGAATATGGGTGTAGAACACAGCATAATGTTAAGTCTTTTTTATTCTTTATTATAAGGGATGGATTTCTGGGAAAAGACAGGCATAGATACTGGGAAATGAAGATGATAAACAATAAAAGGATCTAAAAGTGTGTGTTTGTGTATGGAGTGAGAGTTGTTTTTATTTTCATTTTCTACTCAAATAAAAATGTTCTGTTAATTTTTATTATCACTGCTCTCTTTCCCTTTCTTTTTCTCTATCTCCAGACCACAAGTTTTCCTCACTACCACCCACTGCATTGGAGAGGGAGCAGCTTCTGAAGGTATGAATGATGAATTCAGGAAATGTTCTTTCCCACACAGTTAAGGAAATTATTCAAGCTGCGTGGTTCACAAGATCTCATCTTAAGTCCTAAAGTCTCTATCTATGATATTTAGCAACATGGCAGGGTAGAGAATGAGTTGAACTTGGATTTAAGGGAGCTGGGTTAAATATTTGCTCTGCCACTTATCCATTTTGTGATCTTAGACAAATCATTGAGCTTTAGTTTCTTCATCTGTATAATCGCAAGTGTATAGTATACCAATATTTTCATTTTACAGAATTAAGAGGTTACCATCTTGGTTTATATATAGGCTACTTTCTTCCCACATCTGGTTTAGGTAATGCACTCTCCAATGTTAGCAATTATGATTACAAAAAAAATATGCTGACATGCAAGAAAGGGGTCTGTATACAAACCAAGATGGTATCCTCTTAATTTACTTACAATGCCTGGAACATAAGAGCTTAATAAATGGTTGTTGATTGATTGATACTGAGGATTACATCTCATAGACTCACATGCACACATTGATACAAGAAACCAGTTACATGCTTGAAGAAGAAATGACTGATATTTTCTTATAATTCATCACTGTGACAGTCAAGCTTAAAATCAATAAGTTAATTTACCTACACTAACAAGCAGCAGTGAGCAAGTTAGGTTTTAAATCAAATGCCTGACACATTAAGCCTCAGAGAACTCAAACCTGTGTGGTGGGACTAAATACCTAAAACTGGAATAATGATCTAGGTATTTGAGGAATACAAAGGTCCTCAGAGATCATTTGGTCCAACTCCATGCCCTCCCCTCCACTTTTTCTTAACAAAAGAGCCAACTGAGCCCCAGAGAGATGAAGTGACTTGCTGAAGGTTACATCAATCAATCAACAAACATTTTAAGGATTTACTTTGTACTGGGCACTGAACAATGGCAAGCAGTTAGGATTTGAACTTAAGTCCTCTGATAATGTGTTGTTTTTTCTACTATACCAACAATGTGTCTCAAAGCTCTAAAGAGCATCTCGTTCAGCCTCCCCACTCACTGTATGTTCCCTCTTCGACATTCTCCACCCTGGTCCATTTTTCAATCAGCTGCCAAAGTCATCTTCCCAAAGCACAATTCTGATCATGTTAGTCCTCCCTTCAATATACTCCAGTGTTCCCTAGCATGTATAGAATCAAATATAAAATCCTCTGCTGTTCAAAGCTCCTTGTAACCTATCATCCCGGCTTTTTCAGTCTTTTTATATCTTATACACCCCTTCCTAACACACACACACACACACACACACACACACACACACACACACACACACACTCACTCACTCACTCACTCACACATTATGATCTACTGACATTTGGCTTCCTTTAATACTATCCAATCCAATAAATTATTATTAATTTGTATTGTTGGTATTAAATACCAACTATGTGGCAGGCACCATGATAAGTTCTGGGGATACAATCAAGAAAAAGGCAATTCTTGCCTTCAAGGAATTTGCTATCTTAAAAGGGAGACAACACACCAAAGGAATATGGAACAAGAGGGACATAGAGATATCTTGCTCCTTCAAGTTGAAACCAAGCAGGGCAAAGTGTGGTGAACTGAGTTCAGTTTCTGTTGCTGGTAAAGGCACTGGGAGGACTTCAGCATACCACTCTCCAGTCCTCTGATCAGAGGAAATAAGAGGCTGAGAGAGGTAGTGTCAATAAGGCTTGTGTTAACAGCAACGGGGTGTTTGGAAGTGATCAGCTTATTTTGGGAATGACATCTTGTCCTGTGGAGTTGAAAACAGGCAGAGTAGCAGATACGTAAGGAGCAGAGAGTCTAATTTCCTTCTTCCATATATAAAGTGTAAAGGGAATCCCTTCTTCACAGGGTTGTGAATTTTGAACTAGCCCATTAGTTTGACTGGAACATTCTGAACACAAAGACTTTGATTGGCTCCTGAGATGCGGTAGACCAGGGCAGAGGGAAAGGAAGTGACATGGAGATAGAGGAGGATCATCGGAATGAGACCATAGAGGAGGGGGGTTCTTTTCTGGAGGTTGGTGCCTCAGGAATAAGACACTCTCATGGGCTGATAAAATTAGGGTGGTAGACTAGGAAATATTTTTTATTTCCTTCCCTCCTTATTTATTTCTTAGACTATATTTATATTAAAATTATATTGTTAAAAACTACTATCATCCTCATGATTTAAGGGTTAATTATTTTATAAATGGCAACCACAATAATCTTTTTTTACTAATATATTTCCAAACCAATTTCTAAATATTACATATAGCATATTACATTTGGTATAATATTAATTTTTCAATATTACGGAAGGCATTGGGGGGAGTTTGGTGCTATTCCTAGTACTAGACAATCCATCTCCCCATTTCAAGATTTTCTCTAGCCTGTCCTCCATGCCTAGAATTCTCTCTCTCCTCTGATTTGCTTCAAGTTCCACCTACAATAAACCTTTCCTGAACCCTCTCCACAAATCACTTGTTTGTATTTTTGTGTGTATGGTCTCCTCCATTAGAGTAGGAGCTCCTTGAGGGCAGGTATTATCTTTTCCCTTTCTTTGTATCCCCCCAGCTTAAGACACAGTGTCTGGTATAGAGTAGGCACTTAAATAAATGCTTACTGACTAAATGACTAGACAAGTAGTAATCACCCTCTAGGTGGTGCAATGGATAGAGCACTAGACCTGAAGACAGGAAGACCTGAGTATAAATCCAGTCTCAGACATTTAATAGCTGCATAATCCTGGGCAAGTCATAACCTCTAAGTGCTCTAAGTTACTCTCCATGACTATAAGTTACAGAGAAGGTGACCACTTGCATTGGTAAAGGGCATTTTCTTGCCTGGAGTTAGTGTCACAATAGACAAAAATCTGTCCCGCTACAACTTCTATCTAATAGTGCTATTTCTTTCCATTTGAATGCAAATGAAATCAGGTTCAATCATTCTTCTCTATGACAACTTTTCAAGTATTTAAAGACTAATAATAACAATGATAATAATAGCTAGAATTTATGTAGCACCTTAAGAGTTTTTCAAAGTACTGTACATATGGTATCTTATTTGATTCTCACAACAGCTGTTATTGTCCCCATTTTATAGATGAGGAAACTGAGACAGGTGGAACTTACGTAACTGGCTTAAGATCACATAGTAGGTAAGTGTCTGAGGCCAGATTTGAACTCAGGTCTTCCTGCTTCTGAGTCCAACACTCTATCCACCCAGTCTTCTTTTTTTTTTTAAGTTAAATCTCTCCTTTTCCTTCAAATGATTCTTGTATGACATCATCTCCAATCCTCTCACTATCCTGCCGCCCTGCCCCCTTTCCTAAAGCATATCCTTCCTGAAATGTGGAATATCTTTGCTTTCCATTTCACTTTCCATTTCCATTTCCATTCATCTACATTGCCTATGCAATAATGGTTCTTCCTCTCCCCCACCACCCTTCTTTAAAAACAAGACTTTATAGTTGACTAGATGCAAGTACATTCAAACTGTAGACTATTCTATCTGGATGGAAACAACTCAAGGAACTGAGAGATGTGGAAGTATTCAAGATGTATTTTCAGCCAAATAAGCATGCACGTTGTTCTTCTTGGAAGCTATTCCCCACCCCACTCCCCAATTAACCCAGAGAACATAAATAACATTAAATTCTCCAATGGCTTCAGAGAACTCATTAATTCATTAATTTCCACAACTGCCTGTGACAGAGGAAGTCTCTAACAAAGAGAAAATAGGCTGGACAGAGAGGAAGAGAAAAGAGAATATATGATAGATACTGGTCATGGCAACAGAGATTAGAAATGTAAGGGTTCTTACA
This sequence comes from Gracilinanus agilis, assembly GCF_016433145.1. Taxonomy (NCBI): domain Eukaryota; kingdom Metazoa; phylum Chordata; class Mammalia; order Didelphimorphia; family Didelphidae; genus Gracilinanus; species Gracilinanus agilis. The sequence goes on from NC_058135.1 coordinate 213,375,871, forward strand.
GCTCATTGAGTTTGCCCATTTTACAGATGAGGAAACTAAGGAAAAGGGAAGTGACTTACCACGATCAGTATGATGGTAGCAATAGCAGCAATAGAAGCTAGCATTTAGGCCACACTTTAAGGTTTGCAAAGTGCTTTACAAATATTATCTCACTTCATCCTCACAATTACTCTGTGAGCCAGGGGGTGTTGTTTTCCCCACTTTATAGATAGGAAAATTGAGGTAGTTATTATTATTATCCCTACATTTAATATGAGGAAACTGAGGCAGGGAGGGATTAAATGACTTTCCCAGGGCCACATAAGTATTAAGTGTCAGAGATCAGAAGTGAATTCAAGTCTTCCTGATTTCCAGGGCTAGAAGTCTCTCCAATGTATGGCCTCATCATTCATAGAAAGAACAATGAATTTGGGAGTCAAAGAATCTGGTTTAAATCCTAGATTTGTGATTTACTACCTATATCACTTTGGACAAATAACTTGAGCTTTCTGAGGCTCAAGTTATTCATGTATAAAATGGTTGGGGATTGGAGATGACTTCTAAGTTCCCTTCTAGTTCTAAATTTGTAGTCCTATCACAGAATCAGTGGTTATCACAACTGGAAAGGACCTCAATTAAGATCAAATCCACCTCCTTTATTTTACAGATAGGAAAACTGAGGAAAAGTGGTTTGTCCAAACAGTTAATTACTTTCTGAATCGGTATCAGAATTGTAAAATGCATGATGATAGGGTTAACTGGCTCCTTAGGACATATTAGACCGGACTAGAAGGGAAAGAACTCAAGATTTGTAATCCTAGGACTTGAACTGGATTTTCAACTGTTTTCTTAGGATCTTCAGATTCCAGCTAGTCCAATATCCTCACTTTATAGATAAGGAAACTAAGACCCAAAGAGTTTAAATGACTTATCAAAGGTCCCCAGGTTCTAAACATCAGAAGTGGTATTTGAAACCAGATCCTCTGATAAAAGGCTGGCAATTCTTTCCATTATATAATATCACTTCCCTTATCTCTCTGCAACTCAGATTCTTCTTTGGTAAAGTGAGAGAGTGGGTGAACTGATCTCTAGGGTCCCTTCCAACTATGAATCCTAAGCTCTATATCCCAAATGACCCAGTATTCCCAAATTCCCCAGTGTAATTATAGCCCTGGGCTCTACCCAGCTCTGATCCCTCCAGAGCTTTGGATACTGAAGGATCCCCACTCTGTTCTACTCACAACCTAACTACTTTCTACCTTCTTCCCACAATGGATCTTAATCCCAATCACTAAAGGTTCACAGAATAGTTCAGAGCTTCCCCAGCAGGAAAAATGCCATCCAAATAAGAATATTTGGCTGTAGCATGTACTGGAAAGAACGCTGGTATCAATCCAAGCCCCTCTCTGGCACATCATTCTCACCATCATCATTAACCGTCAACAACTGCAATAGCATAGTTCACAAAAACACTGCTTTCAAGTATAAAAAATGCTTTATGGACATTATTTCATTTGAGCCTCACAATAACCCTATGAGATAGCTGCTATTAGTAACAAAGAAGGAAACTAAGGCTAAGATAAGTTAAATTCTTCCTGAAGCTATTACTTGTGTATTTCTCTAGGAAAGTCACTTAAAACCTCTTAGTGCCCCACAGGAAACTTTTTAAGAACTCTTAAGTTGTCTGTAGAAAAGGGGAGCCGCATTAGTGAATGAGTTTTATTCCCGGGAATTATATTGAACATTAAAAAGAAAAGAAAAAACTAGAAAGAGGTCCCAGATTCTGAGAGAGCCTTATGAAATAAGGGGCCAAAAACAATTATCTAGCCTTATATCGTGGCACCCTCTGGTGGTCCTTCTTAACATTGCAGCATACCTGTTGGATCTCAAGAATGATGCTTTTTTTGCTGCCTGGAATGTGCAGGGAGGAAGAATAAATGGATGTGGAGAAGAAAGAAGGTGTCTCGTGGGCACAAGTCACAGGACCACAATACTTAGAGCCAAAAAAGTGTTTAGAGATCATTTCTCATTTTAATGATAAGGCAAAACTATAACCCAGAAAAATAAGGAATGTAGGAGGAAGGGACTTAAACTGGAACTGAAGAGAGCTTAAAGATCACATCTAATTCAGTTCTCTCACTTAACATATGGGAAAAACCAAGGGCTAAAGAGGGGAAATGACTTTCCCAGGACTTAATAACTGATTAATGACAGAGCTACTAGGTCTAGAATGATAAGACAAAGAATGTTAGGGTTGGATGGCATCTTAGAACAAAGTATACCAGTTTAGAGCTAGCAGTGAAACAGTTAATTACTGTCAATATCAGATCACATAAGAATGATTAAATTGCGATTTGGAGCCAAAGGACCTGGGTGTGAATTCTAGTTCTGCCACTTGGAGCTAATCACCAAACCTCTTTGAGTCAGTTTTCTCACGTGGAAAAAAAAAAAAAAGATTCAGAATGCCAATCTATTGAACCCAAGTCCTTTGACTTCAAATTTGGCATTCTTATTACTACTTCGTATTCATCTGTCATTTCCAGCATCTCTAAATCTTGGCTCTTAAAGGGCATATATTTTATCTCCCCAAACTTGGAACTAGATTACACTTTCAGAACCACCCCAAGTTTCTATGCTCAATTTCACCCATCAATTGATAGAATATTATGTATCTAGAGACAATTTGGGGGATCAAAGCATTGGCCTTGACGTTCAAAGGATCTGGATTCAAAGACAAGCTCTATGACTTGTTGTGGAACCTTGGAAGGTATTTAACCTCTGTGAGCCTCTACTTACTCATCTTTAAAATGAGGAAGTTGGGCTAGATTAGTGATTTCCAAACTTTTTTAATGTAAAGGTCCCATTTTAACATCAAACAATTTCAAAGGTTCTCAAACGATAGTAGTGGTATGATTACTATTGTCCCCACCTTGCCACTGTTCCATATTGTTCTGGGTTGGAGCATTGCTTTGTCTTGTCTTCTGTTGGTTCCATTGTCCCAGAATTCATTTTGAGAGGTTTTGTTTAATTGTGGTTGTCTGGAGTATGGTTGGTGAGCTCCAAACATTTCTTACTCTGCCATCTTAGCTCAGCATGACTAAACATGACTTGAGAAAATGCATGAGGCAGCTAAGTGGGTTAGTCGATAGAGCACTAGTCTTGGAGATAAGAACTTCTGAGTTCAAATCTAAACTCAAACACTTCCTAGATATGTGATCCTGAACCTCTGCCTCTATTTCATCATCTATAAAAAAAGGGGATGTGTGTGTGTGTGTGTGTGTGTGTGTGTGTGTGTGTGTGTGTGTGTGNAAAAAAGGGGGTGTGTGTGTGTGTGTGTGTGTGTGTGTGTGTGTGTGTGTGTGTGTGGAGAGAGACAGAGAAAAAGAGAAAACTGCAAAATTCAAAACTTAAGGCACTCTGAAAATATCAGATACTATTACTATCATCATTGTTCTAGCAAGATCTTTGCACTTCCATAGTTTATAATCTAATACAAGAGAAGAAATATCAACAAATAACTATATATAATAATAATAGCTCATATCTAGAATACTTTCATCAAGCACTATTCTCACAGTAACCTTATGAATCGAAGAGGACAAGTATAATTATTCCCATTTTACAGAAGCTTAGAAGGCGTACGGGACTTACTCAAGGTCAAACACCTTTTCAGTGGTGGACTCAGAACTTGACCTCAGGTTTCTTGACTCCTGGTTCTTCATGCTCCACCATACTCTTTAGGAATAAGAAAGGCAAAGGAAGAAAAGGAAGACTCAGGGAGAGGAGAAACAAGATGAATGATGATAAAGCAGTTTTTCTCCTTGAAAGCATGCATTCTTCTCAAGACTAATGTGCATAGGGTACCAGGCCTGGAGTTGGGAGGACCTAAGTTCAAATCTGGCCTCAAATACTTCCCAACTGTATGACCTTGGACAAGTCACTTAACCCCATTCACCTAGCCCCAGCCCTCCTGTCTTAGGGTTGTTACTAAGACAGAAAGTAGGGGTTAAAAAAAAAAAAGACCAATGTACAGCTTAAAGAAGAGGGAAGGGGAGAGCGTCATTTCTCAGCTTCAGTTGCCTCATAGCTAAAATGCAAAGATTGGACCTGGTAAGAACTAAGATCCCTTTCCCACTCTGGGTCCAAAGACCTTGTTTGCTATTAGACTTCTTCTGGTACCGGGCCTGAAGTGCTCTGATACATCATTCTGTGGTGCTTCCTGTAATAGGAAGCAAGTATAATTGATGCTTTCAGCTCCTCAGGACAGGTCCATGCTGACCTCTGGAGATGACTGAATGGAGCAGGAGCTAATGACTCTGGCACTTCTCCTGAAGTATTTGGGCCAGCCAGAAGATAGGGGAGGGGATTGGTGATCACTAGACATGGCAGTGGGCAAAAAAAGAATAGAGAGAGGTGAGGAGCCTTTGGAGGTCTTAGGTTCCCCATCCTCCCCTCCTTGAATAGAGATTGTTGACAACAGGGTTCAGTCTGTTGTGATTCAAGAACTAAGGCTCATACTACTCTTTGCCTCACAGATGGTGAACAAGAATGGGATGGGCAGGTATTGGTGAAGCCACGTTTCACATCCAGTCTGGAGCTGCCTATAGGAGTGCCCTGGCTCAGCTCAGTCCTTAAAGGAGTGTCTGAGAGAGGGCATTGGGCATGTGACAAATACAGGCAGTAACTGCTAACGGATTTTTTTCCTCATGGATCAGGGGAAGGGGCCAGACAAGGCAAGAAATACCAAGCCCCTTGCTCCATACAGTCAGGCCAACCTGTAAATGACATTGCAATGACTGAGGCAAAATGGGAAAAATGCCCTTCCTACATCTCACCTGGAACATCCCTACTCCAGAACACAGTGCTAACATCCCTCTGGGAGTATTCTCTCATTATATCTAATGGTATTTATATGGGGAAGATGTGTGTGCCCTGCAGCAAACCCCAGATATGCCCTTTAAAAATGCTTGGATGGGCAGAAATGCAAGTAAGCTTTTCTGTCACCTGCTTAAATGAGCTAACAGCTTATCACAGATCCTCTTGTATGAAACAGAGACAGGAGGAAACATACATTGCCAGCCATGTGGTGCTTATCTGATACCAGCTTTGCTTGTGGGATAGAACTAAACTAGGACAATCCTGGCGAGGTACAGGGAAGAAAATGGGTGTTATATGTTTTGTCTGTGCTCCTTTAAAAGCTGCATGCAATTCATCATCAACACCCTTGTGCCTTTCACACAAGAGAAAGGAAACGTGTCCTGATATAGTCCCCATGATGATGGACAGGAAGACAGAAAGCAGCTAACTCAGGGATTAAGGACCAAGAGATCAGAAGTCACTTGGAGTTGTTCTTGCTATGCCACTGGCTCAGTGGATGACTTTGTACAAAGTACTACTCTCACATAAAAATTAAAATCCTATCAAAGGAAAGGGATCCCAGTTCCATGAATTGGGGATAAGCTTTACTTTCTAGTAGAGGGATGGTTCAGGGAGGTAGCATGTGGGGTATGTACATATGGCTGCCCTATGAAGGATATACATAACTCTACAACTACTTCTTGTAGAGAGCAAGGAGAAGAGTCTAGGGATAAAGAAGAAATTGTTGGAAGGAACTCAAAACATTGAATAAAGAGTGTCAGAGCTAAAAGGAATGGTAGAACAAAGACTGTCCGAATTCTACAGGGTCTTTGCACAAAGAACATCAGGAAACATTTGAATAGCAGCTGAGGGTCAATCAATCTCTCTCTCTCTCTCTCTCTCTCTCTCTCTCTCTCTCTCTCTCTTCCATCCTACCCTACAGTCAAATTGTTTCCAAATCCTGATTTTACTTTGGTAACATCTCTTGTAGATATCCCTTTCTCTCCTTTGACACTACCACCCTGGTGCTGGCCCTTATCACCTCACACATAGATTATTTCAATAGCCTTTTGGTTGGTCTTTCTCAAGTCTCTCCCAACTCTAGCCAATCCTCCATTCAGCTGTCAAAGTGATTTTCCTAAAGCTCATGTCTGATCAAATCACTCTCCTATTCAATAAACTCCAGTTGCTCCCCATTACCTCTTAAATCAAATACAAAATCCTCTGACATTTGAAGCCCTTATAACCTGTCCCTGTCCCCTTCCTACCTTTCTAGATTCCTTATCCATAACTTCCCCCCACATATAGTGATGCAGTCAAAATGGCCTCCTTAATGTTTCTAGTACTAGGTACTCCATCTCTCAACCCTGGGTTATTTTTACTAGCTGTCTCCCATGACTAGAATTCTCTCCCTCCTCATCTGCACCTTCTGGCTTCTCTCAAGTTCCAGCCAATATCCCACCTTCTATTCTCCATCCCCTGTCCCATCCTGCTAGGAGAATGAAAGAAGTATTCCCAGGCTAACTCCTTAAATGGAAATCTTGGAGAGGGGAAAGTGTCTTAGTGATATCAAAATTTACTGATTTGACTTGTAAATATTCTTTTTAGAGCTTAATTTAGCAGCATTTGGTCTAATTCAATATCTATTCTTTTTATTATTATTATTATTATCATTTTGATTCCTTAAGTTCAACGCCCTGAGGGGAAAAGGAAGAAAACCAGTCATGTGACCACAAATAAATCACTTCAATCCTCTTATCCTCAGTTTCTTCAGCTATAAAAATGTGTATAATAAAATTATCTTTCCTTCTTTCCCAGAGTTGTTCTCAGGATCCAATAAGATAATGGAAGGGAAAGTATTTTTATAACCATAAAAGGCTCTCCCAAGGGGACATTATCAATAGCATCTGTTTTGGAGCTTGACTAAAGTATTGGGAGAGCTTCAAATTAGAAGACCTAAGCAAACAAATCATTTTGATAATTGGACTAGGACTAATTAATGCAGTTTCTGGCCTGGGGTTTCACTGGTTGGGGAGCAACCTCGTAAGGAAACTCTAAGTACGCTGGCAACTTTCCTTCAACTTACAGTCTTAGAGAATTTGCTGGATCACTAAAAAGATAAGTGACACACCCTGAGTAACTCAGTCCATATATGTCAGAGGCAGAACTTGATCTCAGGTTATCCTGATTATCTATTACACTGTGTTATTCTTATTCCTCCTCCTCCTCTTCTTGCTCTTCTTCATGATGTATGACACTCATTGGTATAAGTATCTTCTAGGTGTAAGGAAGGTGGGGCTGGAGAATAGGGGATGGGGAGGAGGAAGAACCGTGTCTTAGCCTTATTGTCCAGAATTGTCTTACACACGGGAGGTATTTAATAAGTATTTGCTAAAGAAAATGAATGAATGAGTGAGAAGGTGAATAAATATACTTGAGCAGCTAGTAGTTCCACTTTAAATCAATTAACAAATATTTACTCCTGTGAGCCACCAGAGGGCAATACAAGGAAGACAGAACCTCTAACCTAATAGGAACTCCACCAAGAATTAAGCAATCCTAACCAGTCCAACTTCTGATCCCCAGGGGCAATCTTTCCAGCCAACATAGTAGCCTCTCTTCCTAAGGCTTTCCTTAAGAACTCTACTGATGGACCCAACCAGGGAATTTTATAGTGAGGTCTGGGTTCAAAAGGGTCCTGTCTGGGCTTCCTAGTCCTCCCCTGAATGTCAAAGAAGTACATACTCTGGCATCCCATCATGCCTTTAAATCTTGAAATCTCCTTTATGAGAGTTTGCCCATTTTAATATAAAGTCTCTCAGAAAGGGGTCATATTTTAGATCTTTATAAGAATCCTAATTTCTGTTGAAACGTTAAGGTTACAAAGCATAGAGAAGTGGTTAGAAAGCCCACCTCAGGGTCAGGGAGAACAAAGTTCAACACTAGCTTCTGCCAACCATCTGTGTAACCCCAGGCAAGTTGTTGAACTTCTCCATTGCCCCAAATGTACACAGTAGGGCAATGGCTGTTCTGCATTGGTAGAGGGAAGTTTCCTCACAGAAAATTCCCTTTACCAATGGAATTATGTATATATATTCAGTCTTCCACTCTTCCAAAAAATAAACCTTTACAGGCTATGAAATATTTTTCATACTATCATTATGGGAAGAAGGCAGCAACAACTAATGTCTTTATTGGGATGATATCATGATTAACAATTACAGCTCATATTTAGATTTCTTAAGTGTTTTCCCCAGATGACTGGAAGGGAAGTAATGCAAGGTATGGATATTTCATAAATGTTTGTACATGGGGAAATTGAGATTTGAGAAAGGTCGGGTAACTTGCCTCCATAGCTTGGCTCCTTCTTGCTTTGTCTGTCTTCTTATACCAAACTCCCTCTCTACTCTGGAGTCTAGTGACACTACCTGCCTGGCAGTGCCTAGTATGAAATAAACCATCTCCCAACTCTGGGCATTTCTACTGGCTGTCCCCCATTCCTGGAATGCTCTCTTTCTTCATTTCCATCTCCTGGCTTCCCTGGCTTTCTTCACATTCCAGCTAGTTTCACCTTCTACAACAGGGGTCGGTAACCTTTTTGGCCATGAGAGCCATAAACGCCACATTTTTTAAAATGTAATTTCATGAGAGCCGTACAGTGCTCACTGTGCCGCTCCTGTAACAGCGCCTGAAAAAAATTGACTTTATGGCTCCTGCAGAAAGAGCCATATCTGGCCCTCAAAAGAGCCAGATATGGCTCAAGAGCCATGCGTTGCTGACCCCTGTTCTTCTACAAGAAGCCCTTTTCCATCCCCGGTGCCTTTCCCCTGTTGATTAGCTCCAATTTATCTTGACTATAGTTTTTTGATCATAGTTATTTTCATAGTTGTCTTCTCCCCATTACACTTTAAGCTCTTTGAAAGGATAGACTGTCTTAAGTCCTTTCTTTCTATCTCCAATGCTTCCCACAGTGTCTGACTCAAAAGAGTTTACTAAATGCTAGTTGATAGGAATGGCTTGGCTGGTCTTAGCAATGCAATGATCCAAGACAGTTCCGAAGGACTCATGATGAAAAATTCTATTCACCTCCAGAGAAAGAGCTGATGGAGTCTAAATACAGATCAAAAAATACTATTTTTCATGTTATTTTTATGTGGTTTTTGTTTTATATGAACCTTCTTCCATAGCATGACCAATATGGAGACATGTTTTGCATGATCACACATGTGTAATTTAGATCAATATACTTGCCATCTCTGTGAGGGAGGAAAGGAAGAAAGGAGGGAGAGAATTTGGAACTCAAAATTTTGGAAAGTGAATTTTAAAAATTATTATTATGGGGGCAGCTGGGTAGCTTAGTGGAGTGAGAGTCAGGCCTAGAGACAGGAGGTCCTAGGTTCAAACCCGGCCTCAGCCACTTCCCAGCTGTGTGACCCTGGGCAAGTCACTTGACCCCCATTGCCCACCCTTACCACTCTTCCACCTATGAGACAATACACCGAAGTACAAGGGTTAAAAAAAATTATTATATTATCAGGGGGAATAAAATATAATATTAAATAAAAATAAAATAAATGCTGATTGAATTACTGATCAACAGTCATACTGGTCTTTAGTAAAAGTTGACATCAGACCCAGTTTTTCAAATTCCTCCTTTAACTACACCATACTATTCCTAACCCTCACCAGAAGTGGGGTTGGGTAGGGAAGAAAAGAGGGATGTGATAACAGCAAAAAAAATAATAGAGGGGCAGCTGGGTAGCTCAGTGGATTGAGAGCCAGGCCAAGAGACGGGAGGTCCTAGGTTCAAACCCGGCCTCAGACACTTCCCAGCTGTGTGACCCTGAGCAAGTCACTTAACCCCCATTGCCTACCTTTACCACTCTTCTGCCTTGGAGCCAATGCACAGTATTGACTCCAAGAGGGAAGGTAAGGGTTTAAATAAATGAATGAATGAATGGATGGATGGATAAATAAATACATAAATACATAAACACATAAATAAATAAATGAATGAATAAGCAAATAAATGAAAAAGTAAATAAATAAATGAATAAGTAAATAAATAAATAATTAGATGGAAGCAAATAATAGAATCATAGACTTAGAAGAGGAAGGGATTTTTCAGGTCCAACTAGTTCAACTTCTCATTTTACAGATGAAGAAACAAAGGCTCATAAAGGTTAATAGATTTGCTGATGGTCACACAGGTAGTAAATGACAGAACTGAAATCTGAATCCAGATTGTCTGGCTGGGTTCTGTCTAAATCCATCATTCTTTCCATTGGCACATTATACTTGATATATTTCACAGCTTTGTCCTAGGTAGATTCTGTGGGGACCTACACCTCTTCCCAAATGGAATCATAGAACTTTAAAGCTAGAAAGGATTTGGCAAAAAGACCTAGTTCCAAAATCCCATTTTACAGAGTTAAAAACTGAGGGACCTTAGATATTACCAACTTCAAACCCTTTATTTAAGAAAGGAAGAAACCAAAGAATCTTAGAGACCACCTAGTCACAAACTTTCATTTTGCCTAGGAAGAAACTGAGACCTAGAAAAAGGAAATGATCTAATAGCAATCAATCCCATTACATTTAAGAAATAAGAACCTCCCTTTTCCATGCACTGGAAGGGCTAGAAGTGATGGCTGGCACAGTTAATTATACACGTCTTGCAAACTTTCACAACCTCATAATTCGGCAATTGGGACTCAGCAAAATTCAGCATCTGTCGGTATGGAACATTACTGATTTATAGAAATCATTAGCTGTGAATGCCAGAATGCTTCAGCAAGAAAGGAAGCTTGAGCATGTTACCATAGTTTCCCCTAATTTGGGAGCTAAATCATGATTTCCTTTCTTGCTGAAGCACTATGAATCAAGCAACCTGACACTTGAAGAGTGTTCAATAGATCTGAACATCCACAACCATGGTGAACACCAGAAAAGAGAAGGTGCCCCATGGAAGCAGCAAGGGGCTACTTACAAGCAAGTTGCCTAGACTGTGACTGCACTGGGACATTTAATTCAATTCGATCAAAAACATTTATTAAAAGGAATACGACCTGCAAAACAGTTTGAAAGATACTAAGGATGCAATGACAAAAACAGAATAATAGTCCCTGCCTTCAAGAAGCTAACAGTCTACTAGGAACCTATATACAACTAAAGAGTAAAAAGGGAAAGAAGAAATCAAATTGAGTGCTCTAGAAATATATGAAGAAAGAAAAACAGTAACTGGGGGAATCAGGAAAGATATCAGGGGATGCTATCTTAGATGGCATCTTAGTTGAGCCTTGAAGAAATATAAGAACACTGCTGTCTGCATATCTTCACTTCCTGAAACAAAGTAGGTGCTTTAATAGATACTAATTGGTTGGTTCTAAGAAGTGGGAAGGAGAAAGGTGTCTATTCCAGACATGGAGAAAGATATATGCAAATACAGAGGCAGGCAACAGAATGTCAAGTTCACTGAAGTGCTGCCAATTCAACTTGGCTAAAATTTAGGAATACCTGAAGCGGAGTAAATTATATAAAGCTGAGAAGGCATAAGCTAGACTGTATAGTGCTTCAAGCACCAGTCTGAAGAATCTGTATTTTAAACTAAAATCAGAAGCTAATGAAGGTTTTAGAAAAGAGGCATAAGATGGTCAGATCCATGTGTTTTCGAAGGTTATCTTAGCAACTATGAAATAGGATGTTAAAGAAGGGAGAGGCTAGAAATTTGAATGGAAAAGGGTAATTAAGAGGCACTTATAATAGTCCAGGGGAATAGTGAGGAAATCAAAATCCTGAAATAAGATAGTGATCTTGTGAGTGGAGAAAAGGGATAGATGGAAGAGATGTTGAAGAGATAGAAATGATAGGATTTTGGAAACATTCGATATATATAAGGGTGAAAGAGGAAAGCATCAAAAAGGAATCTGGGTAGCAAGATGGCTCTGTGAATAAGAGCCAAGCCTGGAGTCAAGAGGACCTGGGTTCAAATTTGACCACAAATACTTCATACCTGTGTGAGCCTGGGCAAGTCACTTAACCCCAATTTCCTAACCTTCACAGGTCTTCTGCCTTAGAATCAATAATTAGTATGGATTCTAACAAAGAAAGTGAGTCTTTCAAAAAAATGAATCTGAAGCTTCCAGCCTGTTTGACTAGAAGTCTTTAACACAGAGTGACATCTGAAAGAAGAGCGGGTTTAGGAGAAAAGAAGATAAGTTCTGTTTTTGGCATGTTGATGGAACATCAGATGGAGATGTCTAACAAATAGCTGGGCATTGATGGGGATGTACTTCATAGAAATCATTAAACCCATGGGAACTGATAAGATCAAAAAGAGGGAACATGTAAAGAGAGAAGTGAATGCAAGTCAGGATTTTACTGGGAGCAATAGCTATCCTAAGAGAACGGAAAAGGGATGATGAGTTAGTAAAGAAGATTTAAGAAGAATGGTCAAAGTAAGAGAAGGACAATGAAGAGAGGAAGATGTGGAAACTAAGAGAAGAGAAAGCATCTAGGAAAAGGGAATAATCAACACTTTCAAAGTCTTCAGAGAGGTCAAGAAAGAAAAAGTTGGGCTGTTTTAGTAAATTGACTGGCTTTTAAATCAGGCTGGAAGAGATTGAAAAGTGAATAGATGTTGAAGAAAGGGAGGCAGAAAGTGTTGATGACTCTTAGAAGAGTTTGACTATGAAAAAAGAGGTGAGACATAGAATGAAAACTTGAGGCAATAGATAGCAGAATCAAATGAAGGTTTTGGTACAATTGAAAGAATGGAGAACTTGAAAGACCAGGATATGAGGATGAATCCTGGCACTGCCACTTTACTACCTGGGTGGACCCTGAGCAAATCATTCATCCATCTTGGTTTCAATTGGCTCAAGTCTAAAATAAGTGTGGTGGGGAGAGGGAAGGAGGTTGGACCAGATGACCTCTAGTCAATCTGTAAAGAATTAATAAACAACTACTATAAGTCAGGCACCTTCCTAGACACTAAGGATTTATAGACAATAATGTTTCTATTTTCCTTCAAGGCTCAACTAAGATGTCATCTGCCCCCCAAAGCCTTTCTTGATCCCCCTTGTTACTGCTTTTCCTACTTCAAATATTTCTAAAGCTCTCAGCCTGATATCCCTTTACTCACTATCTGTGTGAAAGTCTCCAGTAGATTGTAAGCTTTTTGAAGGCAAGGGCTATTTGGCTTTTATTGTTTCATATTCCACATCTTAACAGATTCTTACCATCGTACAAGTGGTATGTCGTTAAGAAAATGATTTTGAATTAAATTGAAATGAAGTATTAGGTGCTAAGGATGCAAGTATGAAGATTAAAATAGCACCTGCTCATGAGAGGCTTACATTCTAAGGTAACTTCTAGATCTAGGCCTATGATTCCAAAACCTAAACATGTTTGTAGATGGTTTGTAAGAGAAGAAGGGGCATGAGAAGAGGCAGAGGGAGAGGAAGAGGGAGAGACAAAGTTGGAGGGAGAGGAAGAGAAAGAGATAGAGAAAAGGAAGAAGAGCTATTAAAAGGGAAAGTTTTCCCTGGACAATAGGAGGGAAAAGGGCCCAGAGCACAGAGGTGAGAAATTTTGATGTGATGTAACAAAGATGAAGAGGTTTGTGATTGATAAGCCCATTTTGTCAGAGGTAATAAGGAAGGAACTGGAACTGCCCAGATGCTCCAGGAAATTATTTATTCTTTATTTAAAAACAATTCCAAGTTGCTTCTAAAAGAGGGAAGACTGTAAATAGTGGTCTGAGGGTGTCATCATATTCACTGTGTTCCTTAAGTAGCATCACATTTTTCACTGTAACCTGGGGCATTTTTTTGGATTGAGCAGGAGGGGATTAGGAGAATAAGAAAGGATTTCTTCTGTAAGTGATTGCTCAAGTCCAGCCATTCTTATAAATTATACTTGGGGATTAGCTCTTTAATTACCTTTGCTATTTCCTGATATTGTGCATCATCTACTGAAATGTGAGGGTTCAAGCATGGGAGTTCTATATAGTGTCGTAAGAACCATTGAAATTTCATTTGAGACCATTCATGATTTGCTTGGTGCTAAAGAAATCAGATAGATACATGGTCAGGCTTAGAGTAGAAAATAGACTTTAAAACCTATTTCTATCTGCTTTCTTTATTCCAAGTGATTATTAATAAAACTATGGAAAATAAGAACCTGGGGATATTAATTTTTATCTAACAGTGCTAATTGGCAATTCAGTCAATAATGCAATAGAGATTGGGAGAAGGGATAGTTAGTTATCTTTATAATGCAAAGAGATTTTTCTGTGCCCCTTTTGGGAGCATCCTCATTGCAAAATTTTTCAAAATAGCCCGAGTTGGTTTCCCCAATTTTTCACATGGTAATTTCTATAAATATTACAGTGCATGTTAAACAAAAGGTTAATGTTCAACAACCAAAGAGGCCGTCTATTCTACAGAAAATAGTTATAGACTCTTAAGAGTTGAAATGGGATCTTTGTTTTACAAATAAACAAGTGAACAAACTAAGACTAAAGTCTCATAGCTAGTCAGTGACAGCTATAAATTGTCGAATCCAATTAAAGTCTTTTTCAACTTGACCTCTTATTTTTCCAGCCTTATTATTATTAGTCTCTTCACATAGTCTATAGTCCAGTGAAACATCTCCATAACTTTGCAGAGATGGCCTCCCGTGGTTGGAATGTTCTCTTTTTCTCCTGGAATTTCTAGATTCCTTCAAAATTCAGGTCAAAATTCATCTTCTATATGAGACCTATCTTTATTCCCTGCCGCCCCCACCCATCTTCTAGTACCCTCTGAAAAGCAAAAATCTCCTGTATATTTCTCTTTTATATATCTTTTCCTTCACTTATCTATACACATGTTTTTTTTTTGGTTTTTTTTTTGTTTGTTTTTTGTTTTTTGTTGTTTTTTTTTCTATCCTGGGACTCCATTCTAGGAGCATAGGGCCACAACCTGTAGGCAATGGGTCGCTCAGGGTCACCCAGCTGGGAAGTGTCTGAGCCCGGATTTGAACCTAGGACCTTTCGTCTCTAGGCCTGGCTCTCAATCCACTGAGCTAGCCCAGCTGCCCCTACTTTAGGTTGCAGTTTCTTTAGCAAATGTATTTTTTACAGGGTGGGGTTGCTAGCCCCACGCCCAACCCTCCTCCTTTTTCATCCGGGCTAGGGACCGTCCTTGGCCCAGGAGTGGTAAGGGTGGGCGATAGGGGTCAAGTGACTTGCCCAAGGTCACACAGCTGAAAGTGTCCTAGGCTGGACTTGAACCTAGGACCTCCAGTCTCTAGGCCTGGCTCTCAATCCACTGAGCCACCCAGCTGCCCCTATACACATGTAGTCCTCCCAAATAGAACTTACCTTCCAAGAGGGCAGGGAAGGTTTCATTTTTGTCTTTGACTAGTGCAGTCATCCTTAATAAATGCTTGTTAATCAGACTGACTGAACTATTAGTATTGTGAAATATTACCATAACAGGTCAAGCAACAGTCTTGAAACCAATGACCTGCTTCCATCTTTGCTGTGGGTTCCTAGGTTTCCACAGAAAGTTTCCCAGCAGTAGCCCCTCAGGCTGCCATGGAATTAACTGGTCTATCCCCATAATATAAACAAATTAATATTACGGTGCACACAGTGCTGGGGAATGAGAAGTAAAAGCTTGCAGAGAGATGTTCTCAGGTATTTTTAAGTAGTGTCAAAACAGAGCTGATGACTGTTCCTGCTAATTGGACTGTGACCACGTGAAGCATTTTTGTAAATTTTTCACATCTGTACCTTGTATAATTCAATTGAGACACAGCTGACTCTGTCTCAGGGTGCATCAAGGTAAAGGGATGCCTCTGTCATCTCCAACTTCCCTAAATTCCAGAAGCCAAGCTTTAATGACCCCTATTACCTGTAGGGTAAAATGCAAACTCTCTCTGGTTGGCATTCAAAGCCTTCCACCAACCTTTCCAGATTTATTCCATATGACTTCCCTTCACAAATTGGCCCACTTCCTTGAATTTGTCACTTAGAGATTCTGGAAAATGTTAGAGGTGAAAAGAACCTTAATGATCATCTGGTCCAATCCCTCCACTTTACTGAGAATCAGAGAGAAGTAACATGACCAGTAGTCACATATTGTGAATAAGGCAGGATCTGAACTTGGGATCATCTTCAAGGAAAGTCCTCCCAGGGTTGCTCCTATTATAATCTACTTTTGCTTAGGTCAACCTACCCTGACTGTCAGCCAGTGTTTCCTATAGTCTAGTTTCCCCAAAATCTCTATCAGACAAACCAGCTAATTATTCTGAAGGCAAGTGTGCACCTAGGTGGTACAGTGGATAGAGCTTAAGACCTGGAGTCAGGAAGACTCATCATCTCCTAGTTCAAATCTGACCTCAGACATTTCCCAGCTGTGTGACCCTGGGCAAGTCACTTAAGCCCCATTGCCTAGCCCTTACTGCTCTTCTGCCTTGGAGCTAGTGCACAGTATTGATTCTAAGAAGGAAGGTAAGAGCTTTAAAAAAAAAAAGCCATAATAAAGATATCATTAGGTTAATTTTATCTACCCTAGCCCACTCATAAAAAATCTATACACACATATATACCTTTTACCTCATCTTAATTAAAGCACTGAATTATAAATCTCATATAGTATGCAGTTAGCCAATACGCATTTTTATTATATACTGCTATAAGGTTTGCCAGGCACTTTTCATATGTTAGACTGTGACAAAAGTCTTCTGAGATAGATGCTATTATAATCCTCATTTTACAGACAAGGAAAACTGAGGTGGAAAACAAGTATCCAAAGGAGGATTTGAATTTAGGCCATCCTGATTCCAAGCCCTGCATTCTTTCATATGGCCACCTATCTGCCACATGTGCTAGCAACTGTGCAAATGTTAGAGCAAAAGAGAAAGGAAAAAACAATCTCTGACCTCAAGAGTTCCCATTCCAATAGGAATGTGCCAATAACTAGGTACATACAAGATATATACAAAGCAGATGGAAAGAAATCTGAGGGAAGAAGGCACTGGCAGCTGAGAAAAATAGGAATGACCTCTCACAGAAGGGCGTACTTGAGGTGAGGCTTGAAGGATAAGAATAATATTCACAATGATGGTGCATAGAATATTTTAAAGTTTCCAAAGTGTCTTCCACAAAACAATCTTAAAAAAATGGGTATTATCACCCTCATTATACAAGGAAGGGAATTTGGCTAAGAGATGTGATCATTCATCCGATTTCTGAAAGTTAGGATCAGAACCTAGAATTTTAGCCCATTCCCAGCCTATGGCAAATCTGAAGCACTTTCTACTATACCACATTGTCACCTAGAATCTGAAAATCTTGAATTTCTCAGCTGGAAAAACCCTGTAACAAAAACTAATCTAATCCTTCTGTTTTAGAGATGAAGACGTGGAAGAAAAGTGTCTTACCCAAGAACATACAGATAAAAAGTAGCAGAATCAGGTCCTGAAAACTTTGTTTCCTGGCTCTTAATACAATGCATGACTGCTTAGGAGCCTAGAATTTATCTTAATCCTAAATGAAGAAAACAGTGTATTTAGAGACAGTAGACCTGGGGACAAATTCTACTTCTGACATTCACTACTTCTAGAACTTTAGAAAAGTTGTCAAGTTCCTCCAGCCTCAGTTTCTCAACCATAAAGTGAGAGGTTTGTTAGGTGATATCTGAGATCCCTTCTAAACCTTGGATCCTACTTGTCATGGACCATTGGGAGCCATAAGTTTCTCAGTGTGTTCAATCCCCTTAATAAACTGTAACTCTCAGGGATCAGAAACTACATCTAGTTTTCAACTCCCTTCCACTCCTGACTCACACACAAGAAGAGCTTCCACAACAAAATTTAAATAAGTAGTATGCTGAGATAGCCACTGATGAATTCCTGTGTGATTGATCTATTTAGGATGCATAGGAGCAGCTAGGTGGTTCACTGGATAGAGCCAAAGATCTAGTAGCAAAAAAGACTCATCTCCTTGAGTTTAAATCTGGCCTCAGACATTTGCTAGCTGTGTGACCTTGGGCAAATCACTTAACCCCCCTTTGCCTCAGCTCTTCATCTATAAAATGATCTGGAAAAGGAAATGGCAGACCACTCTGATATCTTTGCCAAGAAAATCCCAAATGGGGTCAGAACAGAACTGAAATGACTGAAAAATAACAATTTAGAACACAGAAAAAGGCATCATAGGATAGCAGAAAGAGCACTGAATTTCCACTGATAGGACCTCCTGGCTTTAAAGCCTAGCTCTGCTATTTATCATCTGGGTGACTCTGGACAAGAGAAATGGGGTTAGACCTGGAGGATCTGGGTTTGAATCCTAGGTCTTCTATTTGTAACCTCTTTAACCCAGAGTAAATCACTTAACCTGTCCAAACCTTGGTTTCTTCTTCTGTAAAAGTAAAAAGTTAAACTACTTGACCTCTGAAGTCCCTTCCGTCTCTCAAGCCTATGGTTTCCAATCTTTATAGAGTCAATGTAAGTCTGTGATCTTATTTGAAAATATAAACGTTTTCCCACATATATTGACCATGTCTAAGAAAGCAACAAAGAAAGAAGAAAAACAGAAGTTTTGATATTGAACTAGATTTCTACTCAATGCAATGTCAGATTTTTTGTGGGCACCCAAATGTCAAGGACCGTCAACTCACATTTCTACTGAACTTTCAAGGATACAAAGTACTCTTTTCCCAACAGCCTTTGGGAAGCTGTTAATACATTGATGATTTTTCCTTTTATAAATAAGAAAACTTAGAAGAAATAACTTGTCCACAATCACCCAAAGAGTAGTAGATATAGGAGTGGAATGAATCCAGGCTTTCTTTCTCTGGTCAAGACGAGAGCTCCTTCAACTGGACTAGGTGAAATTATCTGTATTGAATATATTAATCATATCAAGCTGAAATGTCTACTTTACTCTGGACAAACCTAAAAGACAAGTCTAAAGGGTAAAATACTACACAGTGGAAAGCTGGGTAACCATAAGGATCACTCTGAAACTTGGAAGATCTAAAGTTAAAAGCCATCTTATCAATTATCCAGTCTAATTCATTCATTTTCCAGATGATGATACTGAGGCCCATTGAGGTCAAATAGCCTGACCATCATCACACAACTAGTAAGTAGTAAAGCTAGGATTGAAACTTGCGGGTCTCCTGAGTCCAAATCTAAAGCTCTTTGAAAACACTATGTTTCCTCATCTGTAAGCTAGGTGGCACAATGCATAGAATATCAGATTTGGAGTTAGAAAGAGCTGAATTCAACTCCTCCCTCAAATATTTACTAGTTGTGTGATGCTGGGAAAATTATTTTATCTAACTCTGCCTCAACTTTCTCATTTGTGAAATAGGAATAATACTATCAGGACTTAGCATCAGCTAGGTGGCATAGTTGGCAGAATGCCAGACCTGATATAAGGAAGACTCATCTTCCCAAGTTCAAAACTGGCCACAGACATTTACTAGCTGTGGAATCCTGGGCAAGTCATTTAACTCTGTTGACCTCAGTTTCCTCATTTGTAAAATAAGCTGGAGAAGGAAATAGCAAACTGCTCCAGTATCTTTGCCAAGAAAACCCCAAATGGGGTCACGATGTGTTGGACACAACTGAACAACAACAACAAATCCCAGGACTGTTGAGAGGAGGGACTAAGATAACCTATGAAAAATGTTTTGCAAGCTTTAAAGAGCTATATAAATGTTAAATATTATTATTATTAAAATTTGTACTTCCTACCTCCCCAGAGCATTGTAAGGGTCATCAGAAATAAGAGATGTGAAAATGTACCAAAATGCTAGATAAATATGCGTTGCTGATAAAGAAGAGGGAAGGGAGACTTTCAGGTGTATAAACAGGTGTAATCCCTTAGGAAATTAAGCATCACTATGGCTCCCAGAAGGAAATGGTCATGTCCCAAGGCTGGGCTGAGTGTTGAGAATCCAGATTTCCACTCATTAGCATTTGTTGCCTTAACAATTGCTGTCAACATGTCTCCTGGGAAGGAATCACAGAGTCAAACCTAAATTTAGAAACCCTGTAAGTGACAAACATTCCAATGTATTCAGGAAACTATTTATGGAAAGTGAATCTGCATTAGAGTTTTTTAGCCCAAAGGCAAAAGATCCCTCCCAACATCCAAATAGAGAACAAAATAGGCAGAAAATTTGTCAGAGACTACAAATTTTCTAAATACAATATTCATGACACACGCTCTGCCCGTTATTAGCCGTCCACTGTTTCTATTACCCGTGGAGTTCATGGACCTCACTGCCAGAGTCTTGTGTGGCTAAAAGCATTATAATTTCAGGGGGAAAAATCATGTTTTTTAAAATAAACAAATAAAATGAGCTCTAAAAGATGTCATTACCAGGCAATCATAACTACCTTCTTCTCTGGGGTCCAAGTGATGGTTTGAAAGAGAAAATACACACATATGCACACAAATAGCAAAACCACTAGGAAGTTCATTAAAATACAGCATCCCATAGTGCTTGGATAACTACCAACTGAACGATTGTGAGTCACCAATATTTACTAAAGCCCATTGTGAAAAAGAAGCCTGTGTAAGCACTTGTATAAGCACTTGGGTAAGCCACAATGGAAATAGGAGAGCGATACTATCCCTTAGGGGCCTTGGAGGAGTTTATAGTCTAACTATGAAGTTGACAATGACCTCTATAGGGAGACCCATAGAGAAATCTATTATCTTGATGAGCAAAGTTCAAAGAGCTTTCCATAAGCAAACACTTTTTTTGCATAGATGCAAGATCACAGAATCTCAGAGTCTCCAGACTGGAAGAGACCTCTGAAGTTAATGAGTCCAATGCCTTTCTGACCTCTAGAACCCTTCTCAGCAAGTGAATATTCTGTAACCCTTTGAAGACCTTTAGGAAGAGAATCCATTATCTCCTATCTAGGACCTAGCCCAGTGATGGGCAAACTTCTTAAAGAGGGGGCCAAAGGAAAGGAAATGCTCATCTGCCAGTCTGTTTCTAAGGCAAACTCTTTCAAAGTTTCATTGTAATGTATCCTACTCACTGTATTCGTCAGATTAGGAATAATGTAGTGTGGCCAGATAAAAGATCTCATGCCCCACCTCTCCCCCGCATCTGGCCCATGAGCCATAGTTTGCCCATCACTGACCTAGACCATTCAGCTTTGGAACAGTTCTAATGAATAGAGGGTTTGGTAGCTAATGGGAAGCCCCAAATCCCCTTAGTTTAACAACAGCAATTCAGACCAACTAAAAGTGACAAAGGGAATCAATTTGTTGATATCAGGTATGAATGGAAACCATAATTATGGAAAAACTTATTTGGAGTCAGAAGGTCTGTCTTCAATTGCTGACTTTCTTACTTTGGTGCCTTTGTGATGGCGAACAAATCATTTCACTGCACTGGGCCAAAGTTTCCCAATCTGTAAAATTAGAGGATTGGACTGAATAATCTCTAAATTTCCTTTCAACTTTAAATCCTATAATCCTATTCATAGGGATATCCTGCAAAATGTTGCCCCTGAACAATGTTTTTCAGGATCTCACAGATCTTCTCATCTCATACACCATCTAGTCCAACCAGTAGTTGACCTAGAATCCTTCTAGGAAATGGCTCTATGGTGACTTTATATGAGGAAAGAATCTACTACCTACTTCCTCAGATAGGCCACTCAAATATGGATGCTTCTGATTAAGAATTTTTTTCCCCATAAATCCAGCTGAAATCCGCTACTCTGCTAATTCCACCCACTGCTGCCAGTTCTACTACGTGGGGACAAACAGAACAAGACAAATCCCCCTTTCATATGACAGCCCTTCAACTACTTGAAGAGTACTATTATATTCCCAGTTAGGATTCAGATGCCCAATTCATTCCACTGATCCAGGTATGGTTTTTGATTAAAAGTACAGTGGTCTTTCCATTACAAAAACCATGCCATTACTTATGGAAGGAACATTAAGGATTCTTAGCCTGGAAAAAGAAGGCTCCAGAAAGGGGCCATGAGAGATGCCTGAAAGATTCTTAATGGCTATATATTTTAAAAGTGATTAGATGGCACCGAAGGACACAACTAGTACCAACAGGTTGAAATTTCAGGGAGGGAAAGCAGCTCAATATAAGGTTCATCACAGGTTCATAAGTTAGGAACTGGAAAGAATCTTGGAGTTAACTTAGTTTAATTTCCTCTTTTTTATTGGTATTAGCCTCACACCTGAGAGGTTGGTTGGCTTGTCCAGAATCCAACAGCAATCAATGTCAGAATCAGAATTTAAGCCCAAGTCCTATTGGTTTTTTACTATACTGTACCAGCTAATTCTCTTTTCTAATAATAAATATGTATGAAAACAGAAAGGGTTTGGGGGTGGGGGTGATGAAGGAAAATTGAAGAGAGGTCACCATCACAGGAATTCTCTAAGCCAGCTAATGACTTATTAGCAGTGCTATAGTTGGGATAGGATTTGGCTAGGAGTTAGACTAAGTAGCCTCTTCAAGTCTTTTCCAACTAAAAAATTCTCTGAGTCTAAGACTAAGAGAAAGAAAACACTACTTGAAGCCTGATATGGAAAGCCACCTTCTTCTTTCACATGAAAATTTCTATGGAGCTGTGTCTAAGGTAAGGTCAGCTTGTCTGAAGCTTTCTATCAGAATCTAGAAATTTTATACCATTGTGTTGTGTAGGAGTTGGGGGAGGAAGAAGGCATTTCCTATGCAGTCTCACAGATGAAAAAGCAGGACTTTTAAATGTGAGTGGAGTCCATAGAAGTAAACTATTTCTAGAAATACAATTTTAAATGGATCTTTGCAAAAAAAGGAGAAGGACTCCACACCTTTCATGGTACATGAAACCAGGTTGGATAGCTACATACATGTCATAAAATGGTCTTAATTTCCTGCAATAATCTCTCTTGCTCCCTGTTTTCGCTGATGAAGCAAAAAAGAGAAATGTTTCTCAGTGCCTGGAAACACACTGTTGCATACAGATGGAGTTTCCTTTTAAGACTTTTCAGCATTCAAATGCCTGGAATCATCCTTCCATTTCTAAGGACTGTTCTGTTCTGTCTGACCACACAATCTTGCCCCTATTGGTGTAAGAAATTTCTCAGCAGTTCCTGCCATCTGGAAAACCCTTTTAGCATCTCTGCCTACTGATTCTGCATTCTCTTCCAAATCTCAGCAGAAAACAGCTTGTTGGGTTTTGGGTTGTGGTTTTTTTTTTGGGGGGGGGGAACAAGGGGGTCATGTTATTTTTGCCTACATCTCTCTCAATTGCCCCTCATTCAGCCACTGCCTCTTTGGCTTTGACCAAGGCACTTCTCTCTCTCTCTCAGCCTGCTTTCTTCCTTTGTAAAATAAAGGGAAGAGATTGACAAGATGATCTCAAGTCCCATTTACCACTGTGATCCTATGATTCCAAATGTAATTGCTTGGTGTTCATAGGATTTAGAGCTGGAAGGGGTCTGGGAGATCACCTTGTTCAGCCCCCTCGTTTTAAAGAGAAGGAAACTAAGGGGCATCAAAGGAAAAGAGAAAGCGACATATGTAATTCACAAGAAAGCAGCTCCCCCAAATAAAAATAGCCCACAATTCTAGTACTGCTTGGCAAGTTCTCTGGATCTCTCGATTCCCCCAAGCACTTCGGAAGTGTGGCCTGGAGTGATTTAAAAAATCAGTCACCCAGCCCACTCTGGTTCCAACTCTGGGCAGAAAAGCAAATGCAGCTGAAATACGGTTGCCTGTCTCTTACCACTCTCCTAAAGCAAAGTACTTCTCGTCAGTCACCAGCCTCAAATTAACACCTCTCCCAACCGCACCCCACTCTTCCTCACTCCTCTTTTTCTCCCCCGCCCTCCCACCCCCTACAATCCCATGTACACTCCTCCATCTAAGCCACTTTGACTAGATGAGAATACCACTAGAGACCTTTCAGGGTTACCAGGAGTTCCAACCGGATTGACACGGTCCATGTAGGCGCGGCCTCCCCGCCTTCCCATCCGCCCCCACTCCCCAACCCAGAGAGAATTCTCGGGGACAACAGCCCAGCCCCTGTTAGCAGAGAATCAATCGCCTTCACTACCACTGCGCGGGGTTTACTGCCCCTTACCTTCGGAGACTTCAAACTCGGCTGTCCCATTGAGCTGATACAAGCACCAGTCAACTTCCTCCTCGCCTGGGGGGCCGCCAACTAGCAAACAGCGAAGAGAAAGCACAGTCAGTAACTTTAGACCCCTGGCCCCCAGCTGCTGGGGGGAAGCCGGCAGACTTGGGAAGGCTCGAGGGAGGGGTGGGATGGGGAGCATCAGCTGGGAAGAGGGGGTGGGGTAGGGGCGGGGAAGACAAGGCAAAAAAGCAAAAAAAGAAGCAGCTAACCCGGCTTGTGTGACATGAGTCTGACGGAGACTCAGGGCAGTAGGGGTGGTAAAGAAGGAGTGAGCTCCGAGGTTGTTTCGGTGTCAGAGCCAAGGGCTCCCCCGGGGTGGGCGCGCAGAGCGCCAGGCGCTGCCCTTGCTCCCCCTTCTGCTACCAGCCCTCCCCCTCCTCCTCCACCACCACCTCCCGGCTTTGGCCCTCTCCTTCCTCCTCCTAGCTCTCCCGCTCTCCTCCGCGTCCTCCTCCCTCTTCTCCTCCCGGCAGAGCTGGGTGGTACAGGCGGGCAGCGCAGACCTAAGCAGCTGCCCGGGGGAGGAAGCGGAGGAGGGCGGGGAAGGCTGGAGGCAGGGAAGGCGGCTCCACTCCAGCTCGAGCTCCGCCCGAAAGGCGGGGAGGGAGTCTGGGCGCCTGCCTGGGGTCTCCCGGGCTTCGCTTGCTCTTGGCTCTCCAGCTCCGGCCAAACCCCAACAGGTGGATAGATGGCCGCAGCAATGCAGAGCTTGGAAAGGGTGGGGATGAGGGGGAACCTCCTGGGAAGGAAAAAACACCAGGAGCCCCACAGACACTCCTCTCACCTTGCCTGCCAACGCGAGACGTGGGGCAGGAGTGACAAGTGGCTGGAGGCTAGCAGGACATTTGGGGGACAAGAAGCAGCGGGAGGTAGGAGAACGAACCCTGGTTTTAGAGACAGAGGGTCTGGGTTTGAATCCTCGTCTTGGGGAATATGGTTGTTCCTCTGTAAAACGAAGTGAGCCTTTCTTGCTCTAGAGTTCTATGAGACCCTTTTGCTTACTTCCCTATGTGTCTGGACCGGAGGAGGTCCGGGGAGATTGCTTAGTGTTTAAAAAAAAAAAAAAAAAAAAAAAAAAATCCTCCACCTGATTGTCAAGTTCTACAGAAGAGGTTAAGTGCTTCGGCCCCACGTGTTTTGAGGAGTCTGATTTCTCTCGCCTAAGTTCCTTAGGCGGGAGAGAAGCAATAGGATCTCTCTCCTGAACCTCAGGGTTCTGGGGATGGGAGGATATTACTTCCCATATACTTCCGAAGACTGACAGAAAAAGGGTCTCCTTTCTCTCTCGCTGGCTCAGCCTCTGAGCTGACTCACGAAGTTCTAGGGGCAGGGCATAGGCATGGAGACAAGTGCGAGAAAAGTGCCAGAAATGATCTAGGGGTAAGAGAATTTGTCTCATGTCCGTGTCCAGCTGATTACTAACGAAACCAGGTATGGTACACAACAAGTTTTTCCCATGGACCCCGTACCTGATAGAAGGTCAGACAATGCAAGGAAAGTGACCAAAAACAAGAAAGAAGAGGATTCACGATGGCTTTGGGAAGAAAAAAATCCTGGCCAATTTGTTTATCAGGACCACTGAATTTTGAGCTAGAAGGGATCTTAGAAATCACCAAGTCAAGTCCAAATATATTTTAAGATAAGGAACTGAACCTGAGAGGCAACCAAAGTCAAAAATGCAGCAAACATCCACACATGGGGGCCAGGATGTTAGCCCAGTTTCCCCCCTGACAATTATTCCAGGGCTATCTCCATCATCTTTGGTAACTATAAGTTAGGAAAAGTATAAACCACAAGGCTGGCCTTAAACCTAGTATCCCCAGTACTGGGAAGGGTCTTGAAATGCCCTTGAAATGCCATTCTTACTCCCCAGCCTAGATACCTGAAATTACATCAGAATTGTTATTCAATCATGAGATTTTTTTCTTCCTTTGAAAGGAAGTCTAGCATTTGTCCTCTTTTAAAAT
The DNA here is from genome assembly GCF_016433145.1 of Gracilinanus agilis. Taxonomy (NCBI): domain Eukaryota; kingdom Metazoa; phylum Chordata; class Mammalia; order Didelphimorphia; family Didelphidae; genus Gracilinanus; species Gracilinanus agilis. The sequence continues at coordinate 213,401,847 of NC_058135.1, forward strand.
GTAAATGCCTTTGAGAAGTCAGTTATGTCATTTGTACCCCAGCGAAAACTGAATTCTCAGATGCTTTTCTTTTCTGCAGTCTTTGAAAGTTTACAAAACACTTTATTACAGCCCTGGGAAGTAAGGAGGTGGGTGGGTAGATATTAAGTTAGGTATTATAGTTCTAATTTTCCATATGACAAAACTGAGGCAAGAGGTTGAGTGGCTTGATTTGTGTCATAGAGCTAGTGATTGATCATTGCAGTCTCAAGCTCAGCCCTTTTCCAAACTCTAAAAGGTGAGGTTTTCCCATTATACTCCAGTGCTTCCAATGTATATACCTCAGGTTCTGAGTATACTTTGATAGGGGGTAAGTGATGAAAGCAGAAAGCAAGAGGGTACTTAGTACTTTCTGGGAGAAAAGGGTGAGGAAACAAACCCCTGAGGCACTAATGAGATAATGTATTAAAAACCAACTAGTATTATTTTATATATTTATTAATTTTCATTTTCCTAGGGCAGACTAATGGAACCGTTTCTCCAAATGGATAAAGGATATTAGTACTTACCTTCTCTCAAGACAGTATTAGGATAAAAATGGAAGGAAATATTTCCTTTACAGAATTGACAATATCTTGTTTATCATCAACCAGCAACTTCTTCTGAAAATAGGAAGAGGATAGTAGAAGCAAATTGGCAATTTGATCACTCAAGATTTGAGTCATAATAACAATCTGGTTTCTTCCAGGCCACTCTATTGAAGTGGCACTCAAAATTACCTTCTAATCACCAACTCCAAAGCACTATTGGATCCCTGCCTTATACTCCTTTATCTCTCTTCTCTGTCTACTTCCCCCACCTAATAGTTATGCCTTCTCTGTAAAGGCTATCTTCCATCTATTCTGCATTTATTTGTCTCCTTCATTAGAGCATAAGTTTCTGGGGAGTAGGGACTATTTTTGCTTTTGCTTTTTGTCACCAGCACTTAGCATATGTGTAGTCTGTGCACATAATAAACTATTAGTAGATGCTAGTTTGTTGGTTTATTCCATTGTTCCACTTCCCATTCCTTGAAATTTTTCAGTCTCTTGGCTTTTTGCTTTCTTGGCTCTCACTTAACCTCTTTACCCATTTATTCTGCCTCCTTTACTGTTCATACTCCCCAAAAGCAAATTCTAAGTGTCATAGTCAGCCTTCTCTCTTCTTCTTCCTTTCTTGTCTATTCTATATACTGTTGCCAAAATAATAGCAATCTTAACAAGCAGTGGCTCTGGTCTTGTCATTCTCTGACTCAAAACTGTTTCCCACTTCCCACTTGATAAAACAGTTTACCAAATAAAATTCAGAGTCTTTGGTCTGGTATTCAAAGCCTTCCCCAACTGTGATCCAACCTCAGCCTTCCTTTTTCTTGACCTTATTCACTAGTCAGTCAGAAATGTCCACTGTTCACCTAAAATTTCCCTTTTTTTTCCTTCCATCCTCATGCCTTTGTAAGCCTTTTGCTATATCAGTGTAAATTGTTATTATTTTTCTTTTGTTGTTATTTAGTCATTTATGGATCATACCCAACTCTTTGTGAGCCCATTTGGGGCCATTTCCTTCTCCAACTAATTTTCAGATGAGGAAACCCAGGCCAGCAGGGTTAAGTGACCTGCCCAGGGTCACATAGCTACTAAATGTCTGAGGCCAGACTTGAATTTGGGAAGATGAGTCTTCCTGACTCCAAGCTTAGAACTCAATCCACTGTACCCATAGCTGCCCCATAGCTAACTAGCTTTGAAACTTAAGTAGACTTAGATAAAAGGCCTCTCTCTTTTGCATACAGTCACTCAGTGACTCTGAGAAGACCTCTGAGCCTCTCAATCCCAGACAACTGTCTAAGAACACAAACTGCAGAACTATTGCTGATCTTAGGTAGAGGGAGTTCACTATTCAGTTAATAACAATAAAAATAATAGCAACTACCATTTATATAGTTCCTACTAAGTCCTGGGCACTACGCTGAAGTGCTTTACAGATATTTCATTTAATTCTCAAACTACCCTAGGACAAAAATACTATTATTATCCCCATTTTACAGATGAGGAAACCAAGGCATACAGTGGTTAGATAACTTGCCCAAAGTCACATAGCTAGTGTCAGAAGCTAGATTTGAACTCAAGTCTTTCTGACTCCATGACTGGTGGTATGTTCACTGTACCACTTAGCCGCCTCTAATAGATGAAATCACTGGTTTCCAGACAGCAGTAAAAACTAGATTTCATATTCAGAAAATGTATTTTTATCAATCTTTGTGTTCACCAAATAGCATGATACCTGGTCTTTGCTCAGCAAAGTTTGGTTGACTGAATGAATCTGTAAGCAGTCTGGTGTAACTGAAAGATTGCTGCCTATAGAAACAGTGGGTTTCACCTTGGCCAGATTCCATGACCTCTTTGGTCCTCAGTTTTCTCATCTGTAAAGTAGGGATAACAACGTATGCACGCCCTATCGTGAACAACTGTTATGAAAGAAGTCTGTCAACTTTAAGGTGATCTATTTGTTAATAATGAGATCCAGCTTCCCCCAAGTTTCCTTATATTGGTCTCATTTTCAATGCAGAAGATGATTAGCACAAAAAGAAAGGGGAAAGAGAGCCCAGAGGTGTAAACTGAGCAGGAACCCTGAACCATTTGGACTGCAAGGAAAGAAAGAAAATACTTTGTATATTTTTTACCCTTATGGGAAGGAGAAGAAGATTGATGGCTGAAAAAGAACTGTGACTTTTGGGTTAAAGCTTTTAATGGGATCAAGCCTTTTTGAGGGAAAAGACAACTGAGTGAGGTTGGTGGGAGGTAGGGGGGGACTACAATAAAGAGAATTCACTTACGTGCCAGAACTGCGTTTTGGCAGTCATTCTACTAGGATACTATATTGGGTTTTTTTAGTAATGTTACTTAGGTTACTAGTACTGAATCTCTGTCAGAGGGAGATTCGTTGCCAAATTGGCTTTTCTTCCATATTAAATACAACACTAATGTTCCCAATTTGGATAAAAATACAAGGAATGCCAAAGGGACGGTGCTCAGAGCCACAAGGACATGTCTTCATTTCACAGAATCCATACATATGGTTTGCTGCCCCAGCTTCTTACTCTGACTTAGGATGAATCTGGTTAATGTAAGTCATGTGGTAGAATGCTCTCAATTTGAGTTGTTTTCAACTCCTCTTTTCCTTGCTTAGCAGTGAGGCTTAGTCTGCTGTGGTCAAGTCCAAGGGCCAAGCTTCTGCATTTAGGCTGTGTCTGTGACATCTGTCCTCGAGTGATGTTTATTATAATGGGAACAGGAATCCTTATAATAGACAAAAACACTGGACTCACTAGGGTTACACTGGACTTGGATTCAAGAAGACTTGAGTTGAAATACTGTCTCCACCACCTAACTAGGGGTGTGTCCTTGAACAAATTACTCAGTATCTGAGCCTTGGGTTTCTTATCTGTAAAATGGGTATAATAATATCCATGCTATTTATCTCAAAGGGTTGTTGGAAAGAACAAATAAGATAAGTATGTAAATAGCTTCACAAATTTTAAAGCACTATATAAAGTCAGTGTTTATTATTAGCAGTAATAATAATAACCAGAACACTTTGTTTTTATCCTGGCACTAATTATTTGTATGACCTTGAGCAACATACTTTCCCTCTCTGGGCTCAGTTTACAGAGAAATCTCTATAAAGTAAGGGAATTAAACTTAATTATCTCCAATGTGCCCTACATCTCTGATATTTTGAATCTAAGACAGAGATCCTTAACCAGAGTCTAAGAACTTGTTTCCTTAATATTGTGAAAACTATATTTTGACATAATTGGCTTTCATTGTAATCTTATGTATTTTATTTTATGAATGTAAAAACATTTTGAGAAGGGGTCTATAGACTTCACCAGACAGTCAAAGGGGTCCAGAATACAAAAAAGAATATCAGCCTCTATTCTGAGATCTCTTCTAGCTCTAAATTCCACAGCCAAAGGTCAATATTCTATGGTTTTTTGTAGGTCTCACATTCTGTGTTCTTTTTTCTATATGGTCTTCCAAGGCCAATATTCTATGGTTTCTTGTAGGTCTCACATTCTGTGTTAAATACAACACTAATGTTCCCAATTTGGATAAAAATACAAGGAATGCCAAAGGCCAATATTCTATGGTTTCTTGTAGGTCTCACATTCTGTGTTCTTTTTTCTATATGGTCTTCTAGCTCTCACATTCCGTGTTATAAATGAGGTCTCTTCTAGCTTTGATGTTCTATGACTCCAAGCTATTTTGATTGTTTGCCAAGAAAACTAATCTCCTGGGTTGTAAATTAATGTTTCCAAAGACAATTGCTACATGGGGACACTATAATCAACCATAGACTGTAATTAGCCTTGGGTTCCCTCAGTGGAGTGGGCCAGGCAATACTTTGCTGTTATGGGGAGAAGTACTTAGAGTAGGCATTCTCAACCTTTTTGTAAATAGACCCCTATGGCAGGCTGAGAAAGCCTACGGACTCCTGAAAATCACGTTTTTAAATTCTTAGAGTAAAATACACAGAATTATAGACCACTTATAGTGAATATAGTTATCAAAATCTTTTTTAAACAACTTCATGCACCCTAGGTTAAGAACCTCTAAAGGGGGAAATCCTGAAATGATCTATTCCAATAATAAAATTCCCTTTGAGTAGTAACTTCCCATCCTGGTGAGAAAGTTAAGGTTACAGAGAGGTCCTCATTAGGGCCTAGAAGATGCCCAGTGAGGAGGTTCTGGAGCAGCATGAGCCTAGTGGGCATCTAGGTGGGCATGTATGGCATGTATTACAGTGTCATATAGCAAAAGGAACCCTTAGAGACAAGAGACTTGGATTCAAATCCTAGCTCTGACACTTATTAGCTTTATGACCTTGGGTAAATTCATTTAAAACTATAAGTCAAGATTATGCTAGCTTTTCCCAAAGAAACTAAAATGTAGAGGGCAAGGACAACATTCATATTCCCTTTAGCAGGTAGGAAAACTAAATTTAGCATCTAGTTAACAAATTAAAATGGAAAGCAACCAGATGGTCTGCTTTCTCTCCAAGTAGTCTGGCCCTACTCTGCTCCCTCTCACTTTGTTGGCAAGCTTCACCTGCCCTGCCCATTGAAGTTTCTATCCACTGGTATAATTACCTGTCTTCCCCCTACCCCCACTCCCCAAGCCCACAGACTTTGAGATCTGAAGTCTTTCCCTTTCCCCTTTTCTTAAGTTGAAAGTGGTTTCTATGAGGCTTACCCCAAGTGGCAGAACTGCTAGTTATGGCTCTGACTTTACCTCTCGACTTCATTTTCCTCATCTGAAAAATGTGAAAAATGAGAATAATACTAATTATACTACCTACCACACATGGTGGTTATGATGAAAGTACTTTGTCATTGCCATAGAAATAGGAGTTATTATCATTCCACTTGTTGAGGGCTGCCCATCAACTTAATTCTGCCACCCTAGGAGGAATGAAGAAGTGGAGGAGGTCCAATAGCTGATTTTACCCTTGATTACTGCATCACCATCACCAGCTGGTTAACTAGGGTCAGGTCCATTTGCAGCATCTGGAAATGGGAAATAAATGGTAGTCTACTTCCCCACCCAGTGCCACTAATCCCCTTGCATGCCATTTTGGCTTGCATCATTCTTTTTTTTTTTACTCTTTTTTTTATTTTTTTTTTATTTTAAACCCTTAACTTCTGTGTATGGACTCATAGGTGGAAGAGTGGTAAGGGTAGGTAATGGGGGTCAAGTGACTTGCCCAGGGTCACACAGCTGGGAAGTGGCTGAGGCCGGATTTGAACCTAGGACCTCCCGTCTCTAGGCCTGGCTCTCAATCCACTGAGCTACCCAGCTGCCCCTTGCATCATTCTTATAAGGTTATTCCATTGGTCAGTCTAATACTCATGGATGTGGATCCTCCCTTAACAAGTATTGATGAGAGCACTTCCACACCCACTCAGTTGATGTAATTTTTTTGTCCATATCTGTAAACACTCCACAGAGTACCTACCAAAGGTATTAAAGGCCATTCTCTGGTTCTTTTAATATTAAATGATTAAATAGTAAATTAAACTATTAATTATTTATATAATAATTATATAATATATTATATAATAATTAAATTAAATATTAAAATAAATGTTAAATATTAAATATTAAATCAAATAGTGGTGGCACAGTAACTAGAATGCTGGATTTAGAACCTGGAAGACCTAAATTCAAATCCCATCTCAGACACTATGTGGATAACCCTGGGAAAGTCTTTTGGTCTCAGCCTCAGTTTCTATATCTGTAAAGCTGGTATAATAATAGCATCTACCTCACAGTTTATTGAAAGGTTCAAATGAGCTAATATTAAAAGTGTCCCAAAAGTCTTAGTATGGGTTTAAGCTATCAAAGTTTGCAAAGACACCATGCTTGCAAGGAGCTGTGCAAATCTTAAAGTGTTAAATAAATGCCAGCTATTATCACTAGTGCATCATATATACTGGCTGTTATGTCACTCTTACTCCATGACTAGCCCACCTCATATATATATAAAAATATATATGTACATATATATGTGTGTGTATGTATACATGTATATAACATAACACACACATATATATTATAAAAGCTAACATTTATATAGCACATATTATGTGCCAGGCACTGTGCTAAGTGCTTTACAATTATTATTTCATTTGATCCACACAATAGCCTTGGGAGATAGGTGCTATTATTATCGTTATTTTATGGATGAGGAAATCGAGGTGGACATAAGTTAGTGAATTACCCAGGGTCGATCATCTAGGAAGTACCAGAGGCTGGATTTGAACTTGAGTTATATATACACATCCATATGCAGATATATGCATATATTTATGTATATTCAACTGGGAAGGACACTATTGCCACTTAAGTGTACAGTGCATAGTTTTGAATCTTGACTCTATAATTGACTAGTTGTATGACTTTAGGCAAGTCATTCAATCTCCATGAGTCTCATTTTCCTCATTTCTTAAAAAGGAAGGAGTTGAACAAATTCCTTCTAAATTTCATTGCCTTTCTGAGATTCTATTTTCTCCGGTCCCTTCCAGCTCTAAATCTTATGCCTCTTTGCTCAATAGCTGTAAATACTCCATAGAATATCTCCCAAAGGCATGAGGGGCCATCTTCTGGTTCCTCTAATATTTTGATGACCTTTATCACATGCCTCATCCCCATCATCAGTAATGTGTTATGGTCTGCTTGCATACCATGCTTTTCAAATTGCCAGTCAAAAAAAAAAACAAATGAAAATCAAATTAGTAATCCTTAAAAAATTATTTTGAAAACCACATGGCAGAACAGGTCCTTAAATCCAAGGAAAACAACTCATTAGAGCTATAGAAATGAATGAAGGGGGAGAATGAATGCAAGTTGACAGGGAATGCTGATAAAGCCAATGAGAAGTCTGTTGCCTTTGCTATTGAATGCAGGGAATGAGGGCTCAGCACTGGTGATTAGGTGTCCTTCCAAGAATTTGTGGCAAGAAATCAAGGTCACATGTCATCAGAAAGGGCCATCTGTGTAGCTGCCTTGATAGTAGATGATAGATACAGAAGATGGCAGTGTTTTAGGGGAAGCTTTGACATCTTTTACAGTATAAGAAGTGACATTAAGCTGAAACATTATAGCCAAATGCAGGTGGGATTCATGATAGATATACTTGAAAAGCCCATATGGTATGTGTTTTAAGATATTCAGCCAGGAATGGTGATTTTGCAACTCGGAGATTGGAGGTGCTGAGCTCGGGAGTTAGGAGACCTGGGTTCACATTTCATCTCAGATATTTACGCTCTTTGTGTTCCTGGGCAACTCATTTTATTTGCCTGAGCTCCAAGTTTTGTTTTCTTGTCTTTAGAATAGAGTCAATACTTGCAATGCCTACATTATCAGGGTTATTGTACAGAAAGTACTTTCTCTGGAAAAAAATATATACATATATATTCCCTTGTTACATGTAAAAACAATGTTTAACATTGATTTTTTTTGTTTTGAGTCCCAAATTCTCTTCCTTCTTCTGACCTCCTCTCCTTACTCTCTCCCTGAGACAGGTAAGCAATCTCATGTAGATTTTACATTTTTGCAAAGAGAAGGAGGAAGAAATATAGTATGTTTTAGAGGAAAGTGCTTTCTAAACTTAAATTACTATGTAAACATAAGTTTTTAAAAATCATTATCATCTGGTTAATATAGGTTTATCCCATTTTGTGCAACTGTTGTGGTCCTGAAAAATATTTGCTTTGACTGTTTCTCTGATCACCCCTATATACCTAGTATTTGAAAAGCTGTATGGTATAGAAGAGACTTGAATACAAATTCAGGAAGGACCTGGGTTAGGTTCCTACTCCTGATACTAGCTGTGTGCTATCTCAGTTAACCTTAGTGATCTAGTCTGTAAAATACTTGTAATACCTGCTTCACATTCTGCTATAGGAGAATAATACCTAGAATTCTCAGACACTTAATTATGTGACCCTGGGCAAGTCACTTAACCCCCATCTGTAAAATGAGCTGGAGAAGGAAATGAGAAACCACTCCAGTATCTTTGTCAAGAAAACCCCAAATGAAGACATCACTGAAACGATGGAACAATATCAATACCTAAGGGCAGCTAGGTGACTCCATCAGGCCAGAGATGGGAGGTTCTGGTTCAAATCTGCCTCAGACACTTCCTAGCTTTATCCTCATTGCCTACCCTTACCACTCTTCTGCCTTGGAACCAATACATGGTATTGATTCTAAGACAGAAGGTAAAGGTTTTTTAAAAAACACAAAAACCCAGCACATAGAGTTCTTGCCTCACATTACTGTTATGAGGATAAAGAGTTAATGTATAGAAAAGCATTAGGTTGCTATGTGGCAGGGATGGCAGAGTGCTAAACTTGGAGCCAAGGACACCAGAGTTCAAACACTGCCTCAGTGTCATGTGACCTCTCTAGGACTCAATTTCCCTATCTATAAACTGAGGATAATGATAGCCTCTACCTCACAGGGTTGTTGTGAAGATCAAATGAGATCTTTTATGCACTGCAAACCTTTGAGCACTGTATAAATGGTAGTTATTGTTATAAAAGTCCTTTATAAAAAGTATTAAAGCATAAGTCATTGTGTATATATTGTTCCTTTTGGCTATCCTACATTGTTATCTTCATTTGACAGATAAGGAGACTCAGACCAAGAAAGGTAAAATGATTTAATGTCAAGCTCACACAACAAGTGGCAGAGATGGGACTAGCCAGGTTTTCTCAACTCCATGTCAATGCTCTTTTTCAAATTTTCAGAGTCCTCACAGAACTTCTTTTGGAAAACTACATGCAACAGATATCAAATAAATACTCCTTTAACATAACAACAAGTGAAATTGAGAATAAGCAAGCACAGCTCTGCTGATAGGATACGGATGCCAATTTTGGGAGAAGACATTTCATTTTGAAATGCAAAACGAGAAACTTCAGAAGTCCTGCAGTCTTCAAAAGAGGGTATGTTCCCCAAAGACCTGGAATCTGGATGGTCTATAAAATCAACTTTTTCTCATAAGATTTAGTACTTGATGGAACTAGAGATCAAGTGCAACTCTCTTATTTTACAAGGAAACTGGAAGCAAGAGAGATGTGGAAAGGTCAGAAGATTTAGGTTCAAATCCTCAGTGAGCAACTTTAATTCAGCAAGTCCTTACTTTCAATAAAGTATGTGATAATAATTGTTATTTAGTCATGTCTGACATTTTGTGGCCCCATTTGTGGTTTTCTTAGCAAAAATCCTATAGTAATTTGCCATTTCCTTTTCCAGCTCATTTTATAGATGAGGAAACAAGCAAAGAAGGCTAAGTGACTTGCCAAAGGTCACACAGCTAATAAGAAGTTGAGGCTGGATTTGAACTTGAGTCTTCCCAACTCCAAGCCCAGAACTCTATCCACTGCACCACCTAGCTGCCCCTTGATAATTACAGCTAGCATCTGTATGGCATTTTAAAATTTGCAAATCAGTGCTACAAGAAATGACAAGCAAGTTGTTTTCAGAAAACCGTGGGAAGAAATATATGAACTAAAGTAAGGCAAATGAGTAGAACTAGGAGGTCATTGTACAGAGTAACAGTAATATTGTAAAGATGATTACCTATGAAAGACTTAGCTACTCTTATCAAGACTCCTGAAGAACCTACCATGAGAAATGCTATCCACCTCCAGAAAAATGAACTCCACAGATTGAAGCATACTTTAAAAACAATTTTTCTTGTATTTGTGTGCTTTCTTTTGCAACAAAGCTAATATGGAAATATATTTTGAATGACCTTATACACAGTACATAATTGATATCATATTGCTTGGCTTCTTAAGGAATGGGGGAAAGGCCAAAGGGAGGGGGTGAATTTGAAACTCAAAAAAATTTTTTAAAGAAATGCTAAAAAAATTTCATGTAATTGGGAAATAGTTAATGAAATAATTAAAATATTTTTAAAGATTTGTGAAACACTTTATAAATATTACTATATTTTATCTTTATAACAACTCTATTTTCCCCACTTTACAGATGAGGAATCTGAGGTATACTGAAGTTAAGTGACTTGCTCAGGTTCTAAGTGCTTAAGGTCAAATTTGGGCTCAAGTCTTCCTGATGCCAGGTCCAATATTTTCCCCACTAAGCCACCTAGCCTCCTCTTACTAGCTATGACACGTGTCCCGGGGCATGTCATTTCATCTTCCTCTGACTTAGTTTCCTCATCTGTAAAATGGGAGAGGTGAACTGGATTGGGAGGGATTCTTCACTTCGGTGGGGTTCATAGATAGATTTTTCAGAATTTGGTTGGAGGAAAAATTACAACAATTTCTACTAACGTCTGGTTTCCTTTTTAATATAATTGTTGTTGTTCAGTCCTGTCTAACTGTGACTCCATTTGGGGTTTTTATTTTATGTATTGAAAAAATGTGATCGTTAGAAGATTGTTAGGCTTCACTGGACCGCCAACGGTCAGGCAATTGAAAAGGTCAGAGAGCTGGACCAAGAGTCCAAACTACCTGAGAAGCCCTAGACTAGATACAAAGGATCAGTAAAAAGCCTTCCAACTTTACACTAAATAAAGCATTTATTCAGCGCTTACTCCCATGCCAGGCACGAGGCTCATAGCTAGGGGGAAGTGCGGTAGGGAGAGAGGGAGGGTGAACAAGCCCTTTGGGTCTCTTGACTTCTCTAGCCTCAGTTTCCTCTCCTGTAAAATGCCGAGCTTGCATTATGGACGACTCTAAAGGGCCACAGTGAGGTCTGCCTTCCCAGCCCGGAGCATTGTGCCTGCCTTCCGGCCTCGGGCTGCTGCGCGATGAACTCTCCATGGTAGCGATGTGTCAGCTCCCGCCCACTCGGGATTTCAAAGAAAGTCAGCCCTCCTCCCCTGACTCCACAGCCCAGGAAGACTATTAATTGTAATTATCTGCATGAGTAAATTATACACTAGATACACTATTAATTACACAATTAATGGACTCATCACCGCTGCCACCCTCCTCCCTACACCGGCCCTCTCTCTCCTCCATCGTTCGTTCACTCTCTCTTTCTACCTCGCCTCTCCCCCTCCCCCACCAGCCCCAAAGCTAGGGGAAGAGAGTGCGCATGCGTCATTCGCGTAGCGGAGTGGTAAGTCCCTTCTGGCTCGCCGTAGCCTCTCTGCTTTCGGAGGAGGGGTGTGAGTATGGAACTTTAGGAGTCTGAGATCCGGGTTTGGGATCACCGAGGTCTCTGCGCCCGACGGGATGAGGATTACTGCTTGGATGGTATCCCCATGGCTGCTGCCCCTGTGGCTGCTGCTGACGCCACAGGCGAACGGCTCGCCCGACCGTCTGAGGGCCTTCGTGGTTCCTCACAGCCACATGGATGTGGGCTGGGTCTACACTGTCCAGGTAGGTGGAAGCGCTACCCTAGGAGAGCTTGTCCAAGTTAAAGGCGGCAGGTGCTGGACGTTCCAGGGGGACAGCCAGATGTTGTAAGGGGGCAACCAAATCTTGCAGGAGAAGCAGTGCAACTCCAAAAAGAGGCAGCTCAGTGGTCTAAGGGGACACCCCGATATTTTCCAGGGCAGCACATCTACATGCCAGCTGGACAGTGGACTGCAGTGCCCGCCTTGAACCTCAGAACCGAGGGACAAGGATGCCAAAGTTGCACTCTCTCCCGTTCTTCCTCCTTTTGCTTGACTCCTTCCCGGAAGCCTTCCGTGACAGCTCATAGATTTACAGCTGGAATTTTGGAGCCCACTCCACTCCCAGAACCATTCAGGGTTGAAGCCTCTGTTGGATCTTTTATTTTGGTCTTGGGGACTTGAACTGTAGTACCAAGGAATCAGTACACCCACCCCATCCCCCTTCCCCCTCCAAGAAAGTAAAAATCAGGACTTGCCATGTCAGGCACTGGGTAAAATGGACAGAAATCTGGGCTGTGACTCATAGTTCTACTGCTTTGACCTCGGACCTCTTTCTTCTGACCCCGGGGCTCATCTTCTCCTGATTATGTAAGGAAAAGGATTAGAACTAGATGAGCTCTAAGATCTGATCCAGATCTAAAACAAGATTGTAGAATCTCCTATGCATGAAACAGAATACGCCCCTGCTGGCTGTTTGGATTAGAGTATTGTGTAAATTCAAAATGAGCTTTTCTCTGTAGGCACCTTAGCTGAAAGGTTGGAAAGTTAGAAGGGCTACTAAATTGAGTGATTTTTTTCCAAAGCCTAACACACATTCAAAAGTAGCTTAGTGGGAGTTAAGGGGTTGGCCCAAACTTGGCAGGTGATTCTGTTGGTTTTAAGGAAGTCCTTGGGAGCTCAGTGTGCTGGGGATCTTTGCCTACAATCACCAGAAAGATTTCTAGTGCTTCTGAATTTGTCAGGGAGGACAGGAGTCCCATAGAATCAATCCTAAGATGTTTGAAGTCATTCAGGCCAAAACTTTTGGTAGACAGGTGAGAAAAACTGAGGCCCAGAAATATGAAGCAAGTTGTCCAAAGACTTGGTCACCTGACTTCCAGGTGAGGTTCTTTCCATCACGTTAGGCTGTCTCACTTGAGCCTAACTCTTCTAGGAATACTTCCTCAATAGATCATAGATTAACATCTGGAAGACATGTTGGAAATCATCTAGTCTAACTCTTTTATTTTACAGATGAAAAATAAGCCCATTGAGGTTAAATGACTCCTAAATTCAGTCAGGATTCGAACCCAGATCTTGTGATTCCCAAACCAGTATTCTTGCCAGCATCCCACATTGAGCCATTTCCCCTCATTTTGTTCTTCTACTACAGTCTCACACTGGATTGTATCACCCAGTTTGATTTGTTCTCCTACTTGTTTTATGTGTATAAATTTATTTTCTTCAACCAGGAGTTCTTTGTACTGGTTATCTCCTGTTTCCATTCCTGACTTATTTGATGGGAAATGGTATGGAAAGAGTACTAGATACATATTTTTAATTTTTCTTTTCTTTTTTTTTGAAACCCCTTACCTTCTGTCTTAGAATCAATACTGGGCATTGGTTCTAAGGCAGGAGAGCAGTAAGGGGTAGGCAGTGAGGGTTAAATGACTTGCCCAGAGTCACACAGCTAGGAAGTGTCTGAGATCAGATTTGAACCTAGGACCTCCCATCTCTAGGTCTGGCTCTCAATCCACTGAATCACCCTGCTGCCCCCTAGATACTTTTTAAAACCTTGGTTGAAGTCTCATCTTTGCCACTTATTTCTTATGTCACCTTGGGCAAATTACTTTCCTGTACTGGGATTTACTATAAAGTAAAAGGGTCACCTTGCAGATACCTAGAAATCCTTTGAGCTCCAACATTCTGTGAATCAAGGGCTCTTCCAGCTCTAACATCCTCTATTAAGATGTTCTTCAGCTCTAAATTCTGTGGGTCCATCTTAATACCTCTATGATCCTGAGCAAATCACTTTTTCTCATTGGACCTCAGTTACCATGTCTGCCAAATGGGGCTAATAGTAATTGTACCTCTCCATCAGAAGGAACCTGTGCCAGGAAATATTTTGTGAATAGTCAGCATCTATCAAAATATTAGGTATCATTGCCATTATAATTAATACCCCAAGAATCTGCAATCCATTTCATTCATCATTGTTCACAAATGCAGATTACAACCTCTTCTTGCCTAATATTTAGGTTGTTAGTACATTCTGGTTGATTAATGGATTGATGAACACAGTATGTTCCTGCGGCCAAATAAAGCCATCACTTGTTAGGGGACCTTTGGAGAGGAACCTGGCTACTTTTAGCTAGGCTAGTTCTTGAACAACAGACAAGTTGACTCTCACTAGCACTTAATAGTCTTCATTTTGCTAGAACTTTTCATAATTTGCTAGCATAGTCTTTGAAAATTCAAGGCTATGTCTATACTGTGCTGAGGCATAAGAAAAGAATCTCTGATTTCCTTGGAATGAATACATCTTCCACCAATTCCTGTCACTAGCCCTCCATCCTATTAGCCCTGGGCAATTCTTGTATGGTCTGTAACCATACCCCTACCCAGGGTCTCTGTATAATAGATATATCTGGAGGCTACCTTGTGGGTCTTTAATATCTTGATGGTATTAGAATAGTATGTGGATAGTTAGGTGGCTTAGTGTTGGCCTTGGAGTCAAGAAGAGTCTTTTTCTAACACTTCCTCACTGTGTGACTCTGAGCTAGTCACTTAAACTCTGTCTCAGTTTCCTCATCTGTAAAATGGGAATAATTATAATACCAATTCATAGGATTGTTGTGAGGATCAAGCAAGATGTCATGTAGAGTGCTTTATAAAAAGTAACTCATTATTGTATGTTGAGCACTACCCATGACTCTTTGCATTTGGGTTTCCACTGAAACTGTTCTCTCCAAGACTTCCTAATCAACAGCTCCAATAGTCTTTTTCAGTCTTCATTCTCTTCTGCTTTTGAACATGTGACTACATTCTCTTACTGGAATCTCTTCCCCCTCACCCCCACCCCACTCAGCTTCAGAGATATTACAACTTCCCTGTTCTCCTCTCTAATCTCTCCTTTACCATCTCTAAGAAACCACCCCTGGTTTCTCACATTTTTCTCACCTCCTTAATTCAATTTTTCCTCTAGTATTTTTCCATAATACTTTTCTCTTCCATCTATAGTCCCTTCCTTAGTCATTTTGTTCACTCCCTTGATTTTAAATATCACTTCCATACGGGTAATTCCCAAATCTGTATCTCTCTTCTGGACTCCCCACTAGCATTTGGAGCCTATGGGGTACAGTCAAAGTAATTCAAGATTTGACATCAAAGATCTTTACAATTTCTGCTTGAATTACCTGTGTGACCTGAGAGGGTCATCCCTAGCTAGGCCTCCATTTCCTCATTTGTAGGGAAATAGGATTGGACTAAATATCCTATGAGATCCCTTCTAACTCTAAATCTATAACCCAGAGGTCTCCATTTGTTTCTAGCATATTGGTTCCTGGTTATCCAGAATGGAATCATGATCTTTCTCCCTAAACTTGCTTGTACTTCTAGCTTAATAATATGTTTAAATATTGATATAAGGTTTGCAAAACACTGTACATATGTTTTCTCATTTGATCCTTTCAAACAACCTTTCACCATCTCTCTCTATGGTACCACATTCACACACAATCATAGCCTCCCATCTTCATAATGCTGGTGTTACATTTGACTCTTTCCATGTCCTTCATAACTCACCTCCAGTAAGTTACCAGGTCCTGTTGATTCCATCTTTTAAAAAATCTCCTTTATCTGATCCCTCTCTTCTTGTTTCTGCCACACCGCAGCTTCTTTGTGACCTGGGGAGCCCACTGCAATAGCCTTCCTAGAAGTCTTCTTTGCTGTTATCAGGCCTTTACACACTGCTGGAATCTTCCTCCTCAGGCATAGAGCTTTGCTCATGTCAATCCTCTGGCTAATGATGTATAGTAGCTCCCCGGGCCTCTCACATTGGGTTTAGACTCCTTGGCCTAGCTTCCAAGGCCTCAGTGTTGTGATGCCACCCTACTTTTCCAGCTTTTTCTCACATTACCTTCCTCCAGCCAAACTCAATTACTCTAGAGCCTTCCTCTTGTCCTTTTTAAAATATATTTGTTTCCATTGTGTTTCCATACCTTGGCATCTTTGCTCAGGCTGTTCCTTCTGCCTGCAACCCTTTTCTCCCTTATCTTTACCTGCTAAACTCTTAGCCATCATTTCCCCTTTAAGACCATATCTTCAGAAATATTTCTCTAATCAATAACAATCTTTGCCCTCATACTTCACATAGTGTTTACTTTGTACCGCTTCAATGTTCTTACCTCCATGCTTTGTTGAATGCCCTTTTCACTAGTATGGAAACTTCTTTCTACAGATCCTGCAGATCACAACCAACTCACACTCTTATCTTCTACTACTGTTCATTGTGGATTCCAGTAAATCTGCCATCTCTTGCTAGATCTCCATCTCTTGGACACATTCAATGACCTGCATTGATTATCCTGTCTTCTTAATTTGGATTCCACCCAATGTCTTTTCAGTTGCCTTTTTCTGATGACATCTCTCTTTTACATCCCTTTTCCTGTGAAATGAAAGAATGAATTTAGAATCATAGTGAGAACTGGAAAAAGACCTGAGGTTCTTGAGTCTAGCCAACCCCCTCATTGTACAAGGGACAAAACTGAGGTATAGTGACTTACCCAATTGACTTACAACTAGTAAGTATCAGAGGCAGGATTTGAACCCAGGTCTTACTGACACTAAGTCCAAAGCTTTATCCATGACTCCGTGCTACCTCTACTCTAATTACTGGAATATAGTATATCATGTTGCTATCTGATCCTTACACAAGACTGATAGTTCTATAGTGATAGGTACCCTGACTGATCCAAACTTTCTATCTGTCTCAGTTCCTTAGCACCACGCTCTATACACAGTAGATGTACAAAGGTATACAAAGTAGGTGCTTTATAAATCCTTCTTGATTTGATAGACCTTCATGGCAGCTGAGCAGAATTTATACCTACAAAAAAGTTGTCCCCTTGAAAGTGATTATTTGGGGAATTCACAATTTTATTTATTTCCAGAGACTGCTATCGTTTGGGAGGTTTTTAGAGCTCCTCTTTGAAAATGAATAACAGGGGCAGCTGGGTAGCTCAGTGGATTGAGAGCCAGGCCTAGAGACAGGAGGTCCTAGGTTCAAATCCGGCCTCAGACACTTCCCAGCTGTGTGACCCTGGGCAAGTCACTTGACCCCCATTGCCCACCCTTTTCCACCTAGGAGCCAATACACAGAAGTTAAGGGTTTAAAAAAAAATGAATAACATATTGTATTTATAGAGTTATATGATTACAAAGCATTTTCATTATCTCATTAGAGCCTCCATGTTCTCCAGGGAGGTAAGATAAGTAATATAGGTTTTGTTATATCTGTTTTATAGACAGGGAGTAAGAATGATGTTGAAAATTACATAAATTGTTGATTGGCTGTCTTGGGGGGTGGAAGGATTGTGGAGAAAAGAGCACCAGACTTGGAGTCAGAAAACCTGAGTTCAAATTATGGCTCTGTTTCTTAGTCCTTATATGACCTTGCATAAATCACTTCCCTTTCCTGAGCTTCCAGTTTCTTTATCTGTTAAATGATGAAGGAATTGAGCTAAACAATCTGAAGTCTGGTTTAGTCCTAAATCCTGTCGTCCTAGAACTACAACCCAGCTCTCCTGACTGTATTTTTCAAGGCAATGTGCTGCCTAATAGGTCTCATTTCAACTCCTGATTAGATTGAGGGGGAAAAACTAAATGAGACTAAAGAGATCCCAATAGGGTGTGGTTTTGTTTTTCCTTTACTGTGTTGTCAAACTTCCGGTTCCCCCCTGGGAAGATAAGACCTTTCAAACAAGGCCAGCTGGGCCCCAGAAGACACCCTTCCAGAAACATGATCCCATTGGAACAATAGCAGCAGCTCTCTGAACTCTGCCTGCCCTGTCTCCCTCTGAGAGAACTCTGTGGAGTTCAAAGCTTAGAGGAATCCTTTAAAGTTGGGGAGGCCTGCTGTGGAGTCAGCTGGGCAACCCTCAGAGCCATTCCTGTTTCTGCAGTGCCTTAAGCTTTCTCCCTGAGGGAGGTTGTCCAAGTATTATTCTCCTAATAATAATAACTATTAACATTTATATAGCATTTTAAAGTCTGCATATTGTATCTTATTAGATCCTCACAACAACCCTGTAAGGTAGGTGCTGTTATTATAGCCCCCTTTTAAAGATAACAAAGCCTTGGCTGAGAATTTCAGTGACTTGCCCAGGATAACAGGGTTGCTCAGGCAGATTTTGAACTCATGTCATCCACCAAGCCACCCAGCTTATCTTATATTGCAGGTGAAGAAACAAAGTACTTGGAATATGAAATTAATTTCTTAATGGAAAAAAGCTAGTTGAGTGCTGGAGCAGAGACATTCAAATTTTTTGACCCTAAGACTGGTTCCCTTACCAAAGCATTGTATCTGACATTAATTTGCTAAAGATGTTTCTCTTCATATTACCATTCTTCTCATAAACATCCAATGGCTTCCCATTACCTGCCAAATAGAGGCAGCAAGGTGGCATAGTAGATAGATTGAGGGGCTTGTTGTCAAGAAGATCTGAGTTCAAATTTGACCCCAGAACCTTATTAACTGGTTGTCCCTTGGCAAGTTTTAACCCATTTGCCTCAGTTTCCTCATCTGTAAAATGGAGATAATAAATATTAGCACCTATCTCATAGGATTTTTTTGAGGATCAAATGAGTCAACAATTGTAAAGTGCTTAGCACTCTGCCTACAGTCTAATGCAGGCAGTCTACAATTGATTTCAATTTATTTTCCCAAACTCAAAGGGAAGTAAGTAATACTTACTTCCCTTTGAGTTTCTGGTTTTCTGGAAAACTTGGTTTTTCTTTATACCCTTTTCTCATCCTCACCTCTCCTGGATACATGCCTTCAATCTGTGTGCCATACCTAGAATGGACACCACCCCTTCCCTCCATCTGCACCTCTTGATTTCCCTCTCTTATATCAAGGCCCAACTAAAAGGGCCATCCTCCATGAAAGCTTTCCCTGCCCCTACTTCTTCAATATCCACCTTCCCCATTTATACTCTAAGCATCTTGAGGATAGGTACAAGGTCATATCTTTTATTTTCAGCTCTGAGAACAGTGTTTGAGCACTGTGTATAAATAAATGTGTATAGGAGAAAGAGCACTGGACTTGGGGAGAGGGGGAGGTGACATTTGGATTTGATTATCTGTAAGTCACTTAACCTCTCATTTTCAATTTCCCCATCTGTAAAATTGGGCAAACTTGCCACTGCTTATTTCTCAGGATTAGCATAAGGGAAATTCTTCAAAGGCTACAGAAATGGTTGTTGTCATGATCACTATCATCTTTCCTCATATTCTTTAGGTCTTTCCAGGGACTTGTTTCTGTGTGTTTTGCTAGTCACAACTTTTTTTTTAACCCTTTTTAAAAACTATTTTCAGAAGGTATTATATGAAACCAAGATTGAACCTGGTTTCATTTTCTTCACTTAACTTTTTTTTCATTCATCAAGCATTTACTGTTTTTCTCCCTCCCCCTTCCCCTGACCCACTGGGAAAGAAGGAAGGAAGGGAGGGATGGAGAGAGTTGATACTAGTATTTAATAGTAAGCTGGTCAAATAGCAACTATAGATAAGTAATCAGTTTTGACAGATTGAGAACTATTTGTTTAAAGAAATGTGATCTTAGGGATCATGTAATAAGTAGGATTCTCCAACTGGCCAGAAACCCTACTTATGTCAAATTCTAACTTCCAGGCCTAGAGTCTGAGAAACTGGTGTCTCAGTGATACTAAGTAGACAAAAGAGAGAAATGTTATTTCTTTATACAATAGAAGATGGTAGTCGTGGCAGTAGTATTGATGGAAATGGAGAATTGGGGAGATTGTAAGGAAACCAGTTCAGATAAGTTCAGAAACTGTAGGACTCCCAATAAGGGATTAAGTACTTGTGATTGATTGGAATCAGTTTCTCATCCAGTCATGGTAGAGCCAGGAATAATTAAAGCCAAAGTTTGCTAATTTCCTTATATAGCAAAAATAAATGTCAACCTAAATCTTACTCCTAATTTTCACAAAATCTAAATCATCAGGGTCGCACTAAGATTTTATATTAATGAGCCACAGTTTTTAAACATTTTTAATCCTAAATTATAGCACTTAAGGTAGTTTCCGGTATATAAACTTAGCTCTTTTTATTTCTAGGAAAGATCTGCAAGATTAAAAGTAAAAAGACTCCAGATACAGTTTTCTACCTTGTGTGTCATCTGAATTCTGAAGTACTTTTTTTTATAAGAGCTTATGCTTGTAAAGTACTTTTTGATCTTTAGTAAATGAGCACTTTATATCCATTATCTCATTTTTGCTTTGCAACATCCCTGGGAGTTATGTACGTAGTACAAGTAGCATCACCCTTGTTTTCTAGCTGGGGAAGTTGGGTTCAGAGCAGCTCACTCACTCACAGGTAGTGAGTGGCAGAATCTTCCCTGGAACACATGTATTATTGAGCCAAAGCTCAGTGCACTTTGTTGTAATCATAGAAGTTTAAAGGGGACCTGAGAAGGCGTCATCTAGTCCAACTCCCATGTGGATCATGAATCTCCTTTATATGTGAATGTATGTAGGATATATCTACTTATGTATGTTTATACATAGATACCTGTCTTCCATGTATATACTTATCTTTTTATAAATATATTTAGATATATATACATCCTCTTATATATACATATTCATTCATATTTTATCTTCATTCATATTTTACATATACATATCTAACTATTACTTATATGATAGATAGATAGATAGATAGATAGATAGATAGATAGATAGATAAGACATCCTATGAGATGCACACACAGCTTCTGTTTTAAGATGTTTGGTAGTGGGGAACTCCCTACTTGAAAAGGGTTGCCCACAGTTAGTTTAATATTGGAATCCAGCCCTCAAGTGTGTGTCTCTCATCCTATAACTCTTATTCTTGTCTTTTCTCCATGTAGACCCGTAGGAATGAGCTTTGTGTTGTTTTCATATTCCATAAAAGGAGAAGCAGTTTGGAACATTTGAAAGAATATTAAATTTGGAGTTGGCACACCTGGATTTGAACTCCTAATCTGCCATTTATTCACTAAGCAACCTTAGGGAAGTTAAGTCCTATGTCTGGACATCAGTTTCTTTAGTTATCAGATAAGAGGATTAAGCTAGATTGTCTCTACTACCCTTTCAGCTCTAACATCCTATGACTTTGAAATGGTGTGTATTAACATACTATTTACCTTTTCTGAAATTGAGAGACTATAATGAAATTATTTTCTTGATTCCTTATTAAGTCCATAGAGTAGTTTCTTCTATTAGGCTTATATGAAGATTTAAATTCTTTTTGAGATATAGATTATACTATAAACATTGCTCATGGTTCATTCCAAGTTAAAGCAGTAGAACAGGCATGAGAAGTTGAGTCAGGGGGTCAGTTTTCTGGTCCCAGTTCTATAACTAAATATGTAACTGGACTTGTCCCATCACTTATCTAGTCTTGACTGTTTCCTCATTTGCAAAATAATACAAACAATAGCCCTTGCTGACACTCTTAGGTTAATGTCTATAAAGTGCTTTTGAATCATGGACTATTGCTGCTGGAAGGGACTCTAGAAATTCTCCTATTTTACTCCCTCATTTTACAGTAGAGAAAACTGAGATCCCAAAAGAGGAAGGGACTTCCTCAAAATAACAGTGAATTAATGGCAAAACTAAGGCAAGAATCTACGTCTCCAAATTCCCTCTAAATCTAGACATTGTTATTATATTACACTGCCTTAGTCAACAAGCATTTATTGATCATCTATTGCATGCCAGGCACAAGCACTATGCAAATGCAAGTCATTCTTTTCACCATATCTAAACTGTCCTGAACACAGAAAGGAAGTCAGCACTGCAGATTGCCCAATAAGGGCACCAGTATAGGCCTTTGAGCTGCTCTTGCTTTATGGTAGCTATAAAGTTGATTGTATGAGCCAGGTGACCCTTTGGTGCTACACAGCAGTGCAGTTCTATGGGACACATCGCCAGAGAGCTGGCTATTTCTGTGTTTACCTGAAGAGATTCTGGGTGCAAGTTGTCTGCCATGGACAGAGAAAACAACAGGGCTGGGTAATGATGCTTCTGTGTCACCAGGTCAGTGCCATGTATGTCCTTGATAGCAAATCTCATCTAAGTTTTTGCCTAGTCTCTGAGGTATGCCTGTATTAGAGCTTGTGGAACTCTAGCAGCTCACATGATAGCTAATTGTCCAATTTAGTTGCTTTGGCACCAAGCAGACATGCCCACTGGAGCTTCCTTTGAAAATATGTTTGTGTGATTCCTCCCCCCATCACTGTCCCTCTTGTTCTGCAGGAGAGCATGCATGCTTATGCAGCCAATGTCTACACTTCGGTGATGGAGGAATTGAACAGAGGGAAGCAGCGCAAATTTATTGCTGTTGAACAAGAGTTCTTCCGGCTCTGGTGGAGCAGAGTGGCCACAGACACCCAGAAGCATCAGGTAACTGGGCTTGATTTATTAATTACTGTGATGGGAGCTACAAAAGCTTTCTTAATGGACACTGTAGCTTTCCAAGGAAAAAGAAACCACATCTAATCAACAACATTGTAAAGAAAGTCCAAGGAGCACCACTAATCTGTTGTGAAAGCTGTTTCTTCTTCAAATACATGTGGTTTGCATTTTCTCTAAAGGGTTTGAATTTCTAATTCTGGCTTTAAAGCCCCACTAGGACATTTGACAGATTTGCACTGATAAAGTGGAACAATTGTGCCTTCAGTTCCTTACCAGTGGAGTGAAGCTAAATAATAGTGTAGATATATTATCACTGTTATTATTTTTAGATGAGATTAGGCCTGTGTTTCTTTTTTTTTTTTTAAACCCTTGCCTTGTGTCTTAGAATCAATACTGTTTATTGGTTCTAAGGCAGAAGAATAGTAAGGGCTAGGCAATGGGGGTTGTTGTGAGGAAGATTACTTAATTATTATTTAGGAGACCATAAGAGGGTGAAGTGACTTGCCCAGGGTCACATAGCTAGGAAGTATCTGAGGCTAGATTTGAACCTAGGACCTCCTGTCTTTAGGCCTGGCTCTCAATCCACTGAGTCACCTAGCTCACCCTAGGCCTGTATTTCTTAAAGAACTTTAGAGACAATATGGAGTTACTAGATAAAGAGCCAGGAAATCCTGACTCAGACTGGAAATCTAGATATCTTTCTCTCTCTTTCACTCTAGAGAAGGTACCCATTTGCATTGGTAGAAGGAGGCTCTTCCATCCTAAGTCCTCAATGCCAATGAAATCACAGTCTGGGCCTTATTCATTTTCTTTAGCTTGGTATTCAAAGTTAGAAGAGAACTTAGGGATCATTGTGTTCAATCCCCTAAGTTAAGGGATGAAGAAGAAAGGCTAAGAAATGGGGAGTGATAGCTTGGTGTTGGACTACTTTCTCTTCATAGGACCCTGGATAAATTCTAGCTTTGCCACTTCTTGATCATGTCACTTTGAACCAGTCATTTCCCATTTTGGAGCATCAGGTTCCTAATGTTCCAAAATGAGGGAGTCAGTGAGCTTATCTTGAAAACCTGTCCAGCTCCAGCATTTAGATTCTGTGACCTGGATGAGACAGAAGCCTTAGCACTACAGCAGATTATATACTAGTCTGAGCTTTTCTTAAGTGCCATTCTGTGCAGAGCATGCAGTGAGGTGCTGGGGAAATTAAGGGATCGATGAGACATGGCCCCCTTACAGCTGGAAAGGCTGTTATGAAAAATAATGTCTGTATTGCTGTATGGTTTGCCAAGTATTGGCTGCAGAAAACCATGTGAGGTAGGCAGCATAAGGATTCTCTTCCTAATTGTAGAGAGGGATACTGAGGCTTACTGTGTGACTTACACAGAGAGAAGCAGCAGAGTATAATGAGGAAAAGTGTTCTAGGAGCCTCATCCCACCCTTGAGAGTTTTAGCTGTGTCACCTTCGGCAAATCACTTGACCTGTTCACAACTCAGTTCCTCATCTGTAAAGTAATAAGGATAAGAATCACTTCTTTTTATTTTGGAAAAAGCCCAGGAAACTTATGGAGATAGAACTGAAAAAGGTTCCTCAGGGAAAAAAAGAACCATGGAATGGGCCAGAGACTGGGCCCTCCCTGGACTCACAGATTAGCTGCATGGCCTCCTCCATCGAGCTGGCCACCATTCACTGAGGAGGGGTAGGGTGCCTTCCTGCATGCTCCCAGTTGTGCCTCTGTTGTGCAAAGATAGGTCAGAGTCCTGGTGGCCACAACCAGTTCCTGGTTATCTGTGCCAGTTCAGGGCAGGAATACCCACATCATCCTAAAATTCCATTTAAGCAAATGGCTGGGAGACAGGACTGAAGCCTGTGTGATGTGGGCAAATCACTTCCCTTTCCTGAGCCTCAGCTTCCTCCTTTATAAGGTGGGGAGAATCCTCCCTATCCTGCAGACATCACAAAATTGAGAGAACACCTGCTTTGTTTTCTGAAAAGCACTGTAGGAAAAATACTCATAGCAACAGTTCATGTTGGCAAAGAAATCTACGGGGCACGTATGCCTGCCTAAAGGGGAGTGGCTAGATAAATTATGGTGTGTTGATGTCATGGATTGTCATTGTGCCATGAAAAATGACTAGATAGTGTCAGAGAAAACCAGAAAGACTGATATGAACTGATGGAGAAGGACATGAACAGAACCAGGAGGACAATATACAACAGCATTATAAAGAAAAGACTGCTTTAATGGACTTGAGAACTTTCATTGTGCAGTGACCAACCTCAATTCCAGAGGGCTAAAGATAAAATCATACCACCCACCTTCGGGCTTCTGACCCAGAGGAGGGGCACTCAACATGCAGAACAAGACATCTGTTATTGGACATGAACAGTGTACACCCTTGCTTTCTCCCTCTCCCAGTCTCCTCTCCCACTTCCTCTTTTTTTTCTTCTCCCCCTTCAATGGGAAGGAAAGGGAAGGAGAAAAAATAAATGCTTATTAATTGGAAAAAAGTAATAAAGATAACTTTTTAAAAAGAAAAGGAAAAACACTATAGAGGTTGGATAGTCAATAAGCATTTATTAAATGCCTAGTATGTGTCTATGCACTCAGGATGCAAAGAAAGATAAGACAGCCCCATCTGTAAAGTGGAGATGATAATAGCACCTACCTACCTCACAGAGCTTCTGTGAGCATCAGATGAAATCATATTTGGAAGGTGCTTTGCACAGTACCTGGCACACAGCACATTAATAAATGCCTCTTCCCTGATTAGGAAACTCATGGTTCATGGAGGCTCAAGAATATAAGCTCCATCTGTCAAGTCACCACATTAAAGCTTTTTGATTTATGGAAGGACAGAGCTGGTAGAGCCCTTCGAGATTGTCTGGTCTAACACCTGCATTTCATAGAGGAGAAAACCAAGACCCTAAAAGGGGGAGTGAGTCCTCACTCAGTGCAGTCCCTGATTTCACTGGATCCCCACACTAGCGCTGAAGTAGGGAGGGCTCATCAACCCCATTTGACCAGTGTGGAGCATGATGTATCTACAGTTACACAGCTATAAATTAGGGAGTCAGGATTTGAACTGAGGCCTTCTGGCTTAAGACCAGTCTATAACACCCCATTCTCATAGTTCATGTGGATTCAGAGATTAAAACAAAACCCAGGGGGCAGCTGGGTAGCTCAGTGGATTGAGGGCCAGGCCTAGAGATGGGAGGTCCTACATTCAAATCTGGCCTCAGACACTTCCTAGCTGTGTGACCCTGGGCAAGTCACTTGACCCCCATTGCCTAACCCTTACCACTCTTCTGCCTTAGAATCAACATTCTAAGGCGAAAGGTAAGGGTTTTAAAAAATTAAAAACAAACAAAAAAAAAACCCCAAAGCCCTTAAAACTAATCATTGTTGGGTAAACATGTTCTATTTTGGTTATCATTGGAGTTGTTCATGGAATGATCTGTTTCCCACTATCACAGGTCCATCAGTTACTGAAAGAAGGCCGACTGGAATTTATGATTGGAGGACAGGTGATGCATGACGAAGCAGTGACCCAGATTGATGATCAGATTTTACAGCTAACAGGTTTGCTTGCTTTACCCATTCAGTATTGCCCCCCTGACTAACTGAATGAATCACTGAAACGTTTATGAAGTGCTTACTATATACAAAGCCCTGTGCCCTGGAGATGCAAAGAGAAAAGAAAGACAGTTCCTGCCCTCCTGTGAGGAGCTCACATTCTAATGGGGGAGATAGTGCCTGTGGAAGGTGTTGGCTACAAGTCAGATGGAAAGGTCCCCAGGTCCTTAGGGGACAGCTCTTTTTAAAATGCCGTTCTTACTAACAAAATCCTGTCAGTTTTTGATGTTGTACCCCTGGACAATGCCAAGGATTGTGGTGGCAAGAGCTTTCATTTCTGGGCCATCAGTCTGTGTGGCTATAGCACCAGCAGCAGCAGTGGCCAGGCTGCATCTCCACAGATGTTGCTTCCCAGGATGTTGGCTGAGGGCACAGGGCTACTCAGGCCATCTCCGTCATAGTCCAAGGAAAGATGCTGGTCAGGATGGTGCTGGCAGTTTGACTTTCCTGGCATGTGGTGCCTTGCTGCTTCAGCTAGCCTGGCTTGTAGGCCCTGTGGGTGGCAGTTGATTGGGCTGGGATGGGTGATCCTTTTTTCCCAAATGATAGCTGTGTCTGACAGCAGGACTAGAATCCCTCCTAGTCCAGGCTCCCAGGGCTCCTGCGTCTCTCTGCCTTGTAGTGGCCCTTGTCCAGAAGTTGTGGCTGGTTATGATGAGGAGCATGGGCCCCTTCTCCACACTATGACTCTGGGTGCTGAGCCAGGCAGGACTCTTGGGTTTAGGGAACACTGTTAGTCCCAAGCCTCTTGGGTTCAAGGTCCTTCATCCGTGGACATAGCATCCCAGAGGATAGAAATGGTTTGATTTATCTGGCACTCGATGTCCTATCTCTCTCTTGGCCTGCTCTGAGGTGTAAGAGGTAGTGCTGGGCAATGAAAAGAATAATGGCCTGGAAATCTGGAGACCTTGGCCTAAAACCGGTCTCTACAACTACCTGGCTGTGTGACTCTAGACAAGTTGTCTCTCAAATCTGCTTCCTGATCAGGGAAATGAGGGATTTGGACCATTTGCCCTTTAGGGTCCTTCTAGCTCTAACACTTGGTTCTAAGGCCTTTTCTAGCTTTACTGTTCTTTATTTTGTATTACAAGACCCATATTGATGCTAACATTTTTAGATTCTAAGACCTTTTCTAGATCTGACATTTTACATTCCATAATTTCTCCTTTAAATTCTGAGATTTTGTAAATGGTGTCTTTGAGACACCATAGAATGAAGAGGAGCAGCATTGCACCAGTGAAAGAACATTAGGTTGGAAGGACCTGCCTCTTTGTGCCTCAATTTCTTCAACTGTAAAAATAGAAATGATCTACTGATTAATTCCTGATTCTTCAAGTACTGGTGCATTTTTCACTGCTTGAGCTGAATTTTTTTAGGTTAATAAATGTTGATGGCTTGGCCTGCTGGGGCAGTGTCCAAGACATAATTCTTTTCCTTTCTTGAAGAACTTTTTTTCTCTTTCTACCTTCAGAAGTTTCTCAGGAGTTTCAGGCTAAACTTGACTTAATTATTAACTCTCTTTGTAGCCTATAATTCCTAAAAACAGAAGCAAGCAAGGGGGGAAAAAACAGTAGCATTGAATAATCCTAAGGAATTTACAGTATCTGAGGCATTTTCTGGCCTCAGGGTATTTCAGCCCACCTTGCAAAGAGGGCCCCAGAGGAGGCAGAATTTGATGTTTATCAAGCAGGTGATGAACCTTTAGTAAATATTTGCTATGTTGGTCTCAGTGGAATCACAGCCTTATGCACTGAGGCCCATTCAGTGTCATTCAAACTGACCTCAAATGATGGATGAGGAATTAAAAACTGTCTGGAAATCTTAGAGAGGCAAGGACAGGTGATCAAAGGAGAAGAGCAAATAGTATTTGCAAACTCAATGTCTGGGTGAAAGATTTCTCAAGATAGAGGGCTAGACTTGAGAGTCAGAAGGATCCAGTTCAAATGTGGCCTCAGGCACTGACTAGGTGTTTGACTTTGGGTATGTCACTTAACCTCCCTTTGCCTCAGTTTCCTCAGTTGTAGGTAATATAGGGATAATAAGAACACTTACCAGGAAGCTACTGATAAGAAGAAAGTTCCCCATTTATCCCAAAAGATTCATAGCAGTCCTTTTTTGTGATAGCGAAAGATTGGAAATGAAGTAGATGCCCATCAAATGGGAAATGGCTAAACAATTTTTCCAAAATCCTACCATATGTTGTCTACAAGAAACACATATGAGACGGGTAGAAATACACAAGTTTAAGGTTAAGGGCTTGAACAAAATCTTTTGGGCATCAAATGAGAAAAAGAAGGCAGGAATGGCCATTATGATTTCTGATAAAGCCAAAGTAAAAATAGCTATGATTAAAAAAGACAGGGAAGGTCATTACATCCTGATTAAAGGCAGTATAAACAATGAGGAAATAACACTGCTCAATATGTATGCAGCAAGAGGTATAGCATCCAAATTCATAAAGCAGAAACTGGCAGAACTCAAGAAGGAAATAGATAGTAAAACCATAATAGTGGGAGATCTAAATATTCCTCTTTCAGATTGAGATAAATCAAATCAAAAAATAAATAAGAAAGAGGTACGAGAGGTGAATGAAGTCCTAGAAAAATTAGATTTAATTGATATGTGGAGAAAAATA
>NC_058135.1:213435421-213474310 GCF_016433145.1 Gracilinanus agilis
GGTGATGGAATACTATTGTGCTAAAAGGAATAATAAACTGGAGGAATTCCAGGTGAACTGGAAAGAACTCCAGGAACTGATGCAGAGCGAAAGGAGCAGAGCAAGAAGAACATTATACACAGAGACTGATATACTATGGTAAAGTCGAATGTAATGGACTTCTATACCAGCAACAATGCAATGACACAAGACAGCTCTGAGGGATTTATGGTAAAGATGCTACCCACATTCAGAGGAAGGACTGCAGGAGAGGAAACATAGAAGATAAACAGTTGCTTGAATGCATGGGCTGAGACAGACATGATTGGGGATGTAGACTCGAAACAACCACACCAATGCAACTAACAACAATATGGAAATAGACCCTGAACAAGGACACATGTTACAACCAGTGGAAATGTGCATCAGCCATGGGTGGGGGAGGATGCAGGGGGTGAAGGGGAAAGTAGGAGCATGAATCATGTAACCATGTTAAAAATGAATATTAATAAATGTTTAAAAAATTAAAAAAATATATATTTGACCAACCAACTGTGATCCAGCCAAACTGGCCTTCTCTCTCTTCCTTGCACAAGACATTCAGTTTCCCATCTCAGCCTTTTCCCTGAACTCTCCCCCATGTTTCGAATGCCCTCCCTCCTCCCCTCCACCTTTCAGAATTCCTCTCTTGAAATCAAAGCTTCTATGTGAAGCCTTTTCTCATTCCACCAAATTCTAGTGATCTCCATCCCAATCTACCTGAAATTAAACTGCTTTGTATTTATTCATTTCATTTTTTTCTGTATACTGTATTTCTATTCTGTCTCTCTTGACCACCTATCTCTTTGCTTCCCCTCTTCCATTCTCTCTAAACTTATATTTGTACTTGTTTCCCCCCATTAGAATATAAACTCCTTTTGAGCAGGGATTATCACATTCTTTGTACCATCTTAACATCCCGTCATGAGAACAGTGGCAGACACATAGTAGGCACTTAATAGATGGGTATTGATTGATATCTGGACTCATCATAAAGTCCTTCAGACATTTTTAAACTCCTAAAAGACTGTGAAGGATCTTAAATGCCAGAGGAGTTTGTACTGTATCCTGGAGGCAATTGTTGTTGTTGTTGTTTTGGTTGTATCTGACTCTTTGTGACCTCATATGGGGTTTTCTTGGTAGAGATACTAGAGTTGTTTGCCATTTTACAGATAAGGAACTGAGGCAAGTTAAATGATTTGCCCAGGAACACACAAGTTAGTGAATGTGTGAGGCCAGATTTGAATTCATGAAAAATGAATCTTCCTGGCTCCTCACCCAGTGCTCTTTTCATTGCACAGCTTACTAACTGTGACCCTGGGGAAGTCACATAACCTTTGTTTGCCTTAATCCATTGGAGAAGAAATAGCAAGCCACATTAGTAACTTTGACCAAAAAATCTCATGCACAGCATTGATGCACCATGGTCCATGGGGTCACAAAGAGTCAGACATTACTGAACAATAACAATATCATGCTTTAAGGTTTGCAAAGTATTTTACGAACATTAACTTGTCTTGGTTTGACTTGCCATTGGACTTTGATGACTCCAGAAGACAGAGTGAGACTGATGACTTTGTGCATCTCTGTCTCACTTAAACGCAAGGCACACTTGAGTCAAGACATCACCTTCTTGGTGTCATTGCCCTCTCCAAAACAGAGGACAAACAATAATCTCCTATCAGTGTTGCTCATGGACAGTACAAGAGCAGCAGAGCCTTTCAGAGCTGATGAGGTCACAAGGAAGCTTACCTTTCTGTGGTTCTTTTTTGTTCCCAAAGTGTGCCACTAGTGCCCCAAATTGGGTTTGCATAGACTTTCCATCCTAGCAAGAGCTTCCATTTCAGTAGCGCCTTGTGGCTTATAAAACCCTATCATCGTCTCATTGAATCTTCTAAGTATCCCTGAGAGATGAGCTGGGCTCATATTTTTATAGATTAGGAAGCTGTGGCTCACATGGCTGAAGTAAGACACACAGCTAGGCCTTGGACCTGCCTCTTGCCACCACCCTAGGGTCTCTGTTTACAGCCAAAGTTCCTAAGCCATATAGTTGCACTCCCTATGTGTACCTAAGCAATTGGAGCATCAGTAGAATGCAGAAGGGTAGGAAGGGTCCTTGGTCTCAAAGGGAGGGGATCCTAGATTTAGAAGTGAAAGGAAACCCCAAGGCCATCAGGAGTCCCCCATTTTGCAGATGAAGAAACTGAGGCCCAAGGAGGTTAACTGACTTTCTTTGGGAGAGTAAGTGACAGAGGCAGGACTTGAACCCAAGACTTGAGACTGGAGAACATTTTCATTTCCTTCTCCCACACAATGAGGAGTGTGAGAGTCCTGGTAGGAATGAGTAGTGAGTAGCCCAGAGATGGAGAAGGGCAAGATGAGAACAGGGCAACACAAGGTAGTTCAGTTGGGCTCAAAGCTACAGTCAGGGAAAAGATATAAGATGAAGTCAGTCTCAGTGTAAACTAGCTTTGGGACTGTGGGCCAGGCCTCTCACTTCTCTGTGCTGCAGTTTCCCCATCTGTATAATGGGTTTGAGGTACAAAATACGCCTAATTTTCTTTCCTGCTCTGAAATTCTATGATTCATTTCTTATAATAGCTTACAGAGGAAAATGCTGAGCTACAGGAAGTTTGAGTGCCTTCCCCAGAGAGCGCAAAGGATGTAATCCACCAATTCCAAGCTGAAGGGTTTTTGATTAGCACGATGAGTCATGTCTAAGAGCCACTCACTGTTATCTTTTTTTCTTTTCCTTAAAGATTGAGATTGAGTTGTTAGACCAAGTCATAGTAATAGCTCATTTCTGGAGTGTTGGCAAGTTTACAGAGTGCTTTCTATCCCAATGATCTTATGAGAGGAGAATAAGCATTATTATCCCTATTTTATAGATGAGGAAACTGAGTTTCAGAAAGATGAAGTCATTTGTCCATGGTCACAAGGCTAGCAAGAGGCAAAATGAGGATTTGAACTAATGCCAAGTTCTTTAGAATAAAAATCTGTGGGGATTGAGGGACAGTATCTTAAAAGATAACCAGGGCCTCTCTTTTTTAATCCCTTTTTTATAGATTGGGAAATTGTGCTTCAGATGGTGAAATAAGAATCTGAGCCAGGACTCATAGCCTGGAATGTTAGAGCTAATCAAATGTTTTATTATATATAAAGAGCTTTGCAAACCAAAAAGCACTATATTAATGCTAGCTATTAGATGATGATGGTGATGGTGATGATGGTTGTGGTGATGGTGGTGATGTTGGTGATGGTGATGATGGAAGAGTCCTTAGAGCAGAGACACTTTTTTGACACTTTTTCTTTTTTTTTTAAACCCTTACTTTCCATCTTGGAATCAATACTGTGTATTGGTTCCAAGGCAGGAGAATGGCAAGGGCTAGGCAATGGGGGTCAAGTGGCTTACCCAGGCTCCCATAGCTGGGAAGGGTGTGAGGCCAGATTTGAATGTAGGACCTCCCCTCTCTAGGCCTGACTCTCAATCCACTGAACTATCCAGCTGCCCCCAGAGACACTTTTTTTCCCCCCTGAGACTGAATTCCTAAAATCATCAAGCCTGGAAGTGTATCAGCAACAGATCAGTTGATCCCTCCTTAAGCAGCTGATGGGTGGGCCTCTAGTCTCCATGTTGGTGCTTGGCCTAGTGCAGACACATGATTGACTTTAGTTCTCCTGACTCAGAGACTAGCCACCATCTTCAGCTTCCTCAGCAGTAGAGATTCCCTTATGCCTGGCTCAAACAAGGATTCTGGAATTTGGAAGGAACCTTAGAAATCATCTCTTCACATGAGCTTTATCAACAAATACAAGTTTCACACAATATTCTTGTGCTCTTAGTTGTTTTTCCCCACTTCCATAGCACATGGTCATCCTGCTTCCTTTGCATGGAGCTACCAGAGACTGAATGCTGGCTGACTTTGGGCTTCAAGCACTCATTTCCTCCCACTGGGCATTAATCCCTGGAAAACACAGAGCATTTTAATCATTATGGATTTCAGCCATCAATTCTTCAGTGGGTATGCTGCCTAATTGAAGCTGGGGACTTTTGATCACTCCAAAAGTCACTCATTTCATTAATAAGTACAGTTTATCACAGCCTAAAGTATTGCAGTTCTTTAAAGCATAGTATTAGCATATTTAATAAGACTTAGCAAAGGTCTGAAAGACTAGCCCCATTTAATGATGAGTAAACTGAGTCTCAAAGAGAGGGCTGACAAAGCCAAAACTAGAACTCAGTTCTCAAGACTCCTACTTCAGCGTTCTTTCCACTCTAATGCAGGAAAGAGTTCTTGACATTTTTGTGTCATGAACTCCTCAGGCAGTTTGGTGAAGCCATTGAAACCATTTTCTTAGAGTAATGTTTTTAAATGCATAAGAGAAGATTTACAGAATTACAAAGGAAACCAATTTATTGAAATACAATTATCAAAATATTTTAAACAAGTTTACAGATCCCCTGTTAAGAACCCCTAGTATAGAAAGAATAAAGAAGAGGGGTCCAGAATGGAGGCCAGGTGACTCTAGTTCTTAAAGGTTACTCCAGCTGTACACAAGCTATGGCTGGTACTGCCAAACTGTAAAGGCTTCAAAGTATGGACTCACCTGGCATTCAGATGTGGCCATATTTCCATAAACAGTCTAGCTAAATTAGGAGAAGCTCATCGCCTATGGTTTGGTTGCTATGAGGTGGTCTTTTGGGTCCTGAGCTATACAGGAAGCCATTTTCTAAGACACAAATAAATGTATGGTCTGTGTAGGTGGAAGAGATTTCCCACACTGCTCAAATCATAGACTCATGAAGTGTTGATATATATTTCCTCACGGACACTAAATCTTCTAGCGTAAGTTTCTCACCCAAGTCTTTAAAAGTTAGACAGAAGGTTGTTGGGGGCAGGAGGTATGCATCAGATGGGGGTAGGGGAAGTGAAATTTTTTTTTCCTGAAAGTTCACCGTCTTTCTTTTCTCTCTGGAAAAATCTCATTGAGGAACCTAGGAACCTAGCCCTAGACTCTTGTCCAAAATGTATATTAGAACAAAACATCAATGGGAGCTTTGAGAACTTAGGAAAAAATATGGGGAGAGAGTCATAAGAAGCGAAGCCTATCAGGTCCTTTCTGAATCCATCCATCAATCAGCAAACATTTACTAAATGAGTATTATATGTAGGCCACTGGGCTAGATGCTAGGAAAACGAAGACAAAAGTGAAACCATACTTGCTAAACCTTTTAAATGATTATTCATTTATGTAACAAATGACTGTTGAACAGATCTTCTATAGAAAGGAACCTGTGGGACAATCAAATAGGAATGGAACTGGGTCTCCAAAGAAAGGCTGTTGACTACTTGTTAGGGGAGACAAGTTTGGGGAGAGAATTCTTCTTCCAGGTATGGATTGAACAAGTCACTCCCTAAAGTCCCTTCCACTTCTGAGATTCTGAAAATACTATGAAACCTGGTGTGTGCCATGCCCTCAGAGATTCTGTAGTCTAGTGAGAAAGGTCAGTCATGTAGACAAATGCCTATAAAGTAAGGTAGTATAAGTGTTGTATGTTAGAGGGAAAGGGAGAGAACAGGAGATTTGTTGGTGTAGGGAGCTGCTGGGGAGGAACCTTTTCTACTGATGAAGCCTTGGAGAGTTGCCTAGAGAACTGAAAAGTATCCTTTGCAGGGTCACACAACAAATGTGTGTTGGAGGTGAGACTTGAATCCAGTCCAGGTATTCCTAGCTCCGAGGCCAACTCTCTATCTACCACCCAATGCTTCCTCTCTGATAAGTAATATTGTTGTTGCTGTTTCAAAGAAGACCAATGACATCACAGGAAGATGGCTTGACTTGGGTATGAACTAGATTTAAGTAAGGCAGAATTGCACCAAGCCTCATACTATCTTCTGGAGTTATCAAAGTCCAGTGGCAAGACAGATGTATAAGGATATCTGGCAATGACCTGGGTTGCAGTGGATCTTGGCATCTTTGATGTCTGACCAAGCTCTAAGTGCTCCACAGTACATGCTGCTTCATGGCTGTTGGAACAAATTGTTCTCATCCGCCCCTTCTGCCAGGGGGAAATCTTCACATGCTTGGAGTAGACATCACCAAACTCACTAATAAGTCTGAGGCCTGTCACTTAAACTCATCGTGGTTTAGCCTGCCTTCTGAGATGGTTTTAATGGGGTGTGACTGCTACTCATGCTACAGCTTCTTGGAACCTCAGATGAGAGATGAGTACCAGGTGGACAACAAAGGTGGATGAGCAGCCCTGAAAAGGTCTCAGGAAGCCCTCACACCAGAGGTACTAGAAAGGGCTTTAGGAGTTCAGCAGAGAAAGAGATCCTCTCCATGATGTTCAGGAAGGAAAAGTACCAAGAAAAGCTTAATGGAAGGGGGGTCTGAGGTGGGCATTGAAGAGTGGGTGGGTCTCTCATTTGTGCAGCTGATATGCTGAAGCTAAATGTAAATCCTTATTAAATGTCATTTAGTTACCTTCTGTTGATTCAGCCTGGTTAAGTGGCAGTGGTTCTTTGTTTCAAGTTGTAATTCTTTTTATCTAATATGCTACCTCTCTTACCCAGCATTCTCTCATTCATCTGAAAATACTATGAGAATGCCCTCTGTGCTTTCATCTAAGTCTTTGAGCTTATGGGATTCTGGGTTAAAAATCTAAAGATCCCAATTTTGCTTTAAATAAACACTAGATTGTATATTGTTTTAGTAAATTACCCAGAAATAATCTAGGAAAAATGTTTCAGCCATCCCCGTGCATCCTGTTTTTGAGGGGAGCAACTTCTCCTTTTATCTTGATATCCCCAAAAGTAGCACTGTGCATATGGTAAGCCCTCCTTAAATGCTTTTGCTGATCTGCTTTTTCATTGTAACCAAACTCTATCTCCGACCTTCTTTTCTGGGCCAACCTCTCCCTATGAGCAGTTGAAATAAAGTGGACCAGCATGCTTAGGTTTTAAACTCTACCTTGTTTTTGCAGAGGGACATGGGTTTTTATATGAAACTTTTGGAGTAAGACCTCAGTTTTCTTGGCATGTTGATCCCTTTGGAGCATCTGCTGCCACACCAACTTTGTTCGCCCTGGCCGGATTCAATGCCCACCTCATTTCCCGGATCGACTATGACCAAAAAGAGGATATGCAGAAAGCCAAGGTAACACCATAGGGGCCAGATGCTCTTTCTGTCTCTTCTTTCCTACCTGGTATTCTTGGAAC
This sequence comes from Gracilinanus agilis, assembly GCF_016433145.1. NCBI lineage: Eukaryota > Metazoa > Chordata > Mammalia > Didelphimorphia > Didelphidae > Gracilinanus > Gracilinanus agilis. Next base: position 213,442,663 of record NC_058135.1, read on the forward strand.
ATAAACCTTAAGGAACTGAAAGCTGGTGGAAAGAGCCCTGGACTTGGTATTGTAGGAACAAAGATTGAGTCCTAGTTCCCATTGAAACTACTGTGGGACCCTGGGCCAGTCACTGTGTCTCTGGGCTTCAGTTTCCTAATCTTTGAAATCGAGTTGATAATATTGACTATACAAAGCTGCTATAAATAAAACATTTTGTGAATGCATTACCTATTACTTCTAAGGTAAATGTCAAACATTCCAAGCCCTTACAACTTGACACCATCTTAGATTTCCAAGCTTATTATGCACTATTGTACATTTTTATACCTGTATTTATAAACTCTAATCCATCCCAACTCACCTTCTTGCTTTTTCTAACATCACATAGTATCCCATCTCTGAGCCTTTGCATTGCTCTCCTGCCATGCTTGGAATGTCCTGCCTCCTCATCTCCACCTCTTTCAATCCCTAGTTTCCTTCAGAGCTCACCCAAAAGACTCCTTCCATATGAGGCCTTTCTTAAATTCCTATCTTCTATTTCCCACCAAAATTACCTTACTTTTATTTTTATTTGCTTAGACTATGTATTTTCATATTGTATATACTTAGGTGATAGAGAACAGACTATAAGCTTCTTGAGAGTAGGGAACGGTTCATTTTTTACTTTTGGATTCCTCAGCACTTCATACAGTTCCTGGCATATGGTAGGCACTTACAAATGTTTGATTGCTTGAGTGATTGTAAACCATAAAGCACTATTTAAATAGGGTTTCATTAGATTGTAAGTTCCTTGAAGGCAGGAACTGTCTTTGGCCTCTTTTTGTATCCCCTGCTCTTAGTACAATGCCTGACACATAGAAGGTGCTTTATAAACGTTTATTGAATGAATTAATATGATCACCAAGAGATTCCTTTCCCTCTCTGAGTCTCCCTTTCCTCATCTGTAAAATGGGCATAATAATGCCTTTTCTACCTACTCCTTGATATTGTGAGGTTCAACATATATAAAGTATATAAAGCACTTTGTAGTTTCATCATTGTTGTCAGTATTGGTATTTATGCTTCTTGGGGTAAAAATTGATTTTTGTATGGTATAGAATTAGACACCAGAACTCAGGCTGACAATTAATTTTTGTCTTTGAGAATTGTCCTTGTGTTGTTTGAAAGGCATCAAACCCATTTGTGGTACAGCCCTGATGGTTTTCTTAGTACCCTCTTTATCATGTAACCCCTCATTAGCTGCCTCCTGACATGGGCAGTGTGGGTAATGCCACTGAGTTATGAAGACAGAAGTGCTCATTCTCCCTGTGAGATCTCAGTCAGTGACCAAGTGGAGATCCAGGTGCGGACATCAGCTCCCTCATATGAGAATTGAGAATAATATTACTTTGCATGTCTTAGAGCCTACAGAAATATCAACTTTTTAAAAAGAGCATTCTCAGCTCCATCAACTAATTTTCATATAGCACATTATGCTTGGGTAGAAAACTGATGCTCTGCTTAGTTTCTACTTTCTGGATTCTTCCTTAAGACTGGAAACTCAAAAGAGCTTCAAGACTTGGTCCACTGTCCCTTCTTCCCATACCTTGCCTTTGTAGTGTATCTATGATACTCTTTAGCCGTTCCCATGAAGACACTGCATTGTGGGGGCTGACTGCAAAATCTTCTTAGGATTCTGTTGTTCCCCTAACCAATGATCTCATTCTTTGTTGCAGAAGCTCCAGTTTGTATGGCGAGGGTCTCCATCTCTAGCTGAAAGTCAGGAAATCTTCACTCATGTTATGGACCAATATAGCTACTGCACCCCTTCATATGTCCCTTTTTCCAACAAGTAAGTGAATGTGTTTCTTCCACCCTGTGCATGTCTGCTGGTGACTTTTAGCATCTGACTTGACAGCTTTCGAGCTATATCACAGAATCACCGAATGTCAACCTTGGCTCCAAGCTCAGAGGCCATCTAGGCTAACTCAAAGCTAAAGGGAAATCCCTGTAGCATACTTAATCAGTGTTCACCCAGCCTTTGCTTAAAGTCCTCCACTGGAGTAGAATCCCCTGACTCCCCTAGCAGCCCATTTACTTTGGGATAGCTCTGACTGTCAGGATGCTCTTCCTGACATCAAGCCCAAATCTGCCTCTTTTCTACTTCCACTAATTACTTCTACTTGGGGCCAAACAGGAGAAGTATAATTTTCAGCGTGCTCGCCCTTTAAGTGCTTGAAGGCAGAAATGAAATCCCCCTTCAATCTTCTTCTCCACTGAGGCATGCCCACTTCTTCTAGCCACTCCCTTTATGGCCTAAACTTGAAATTCTTCATCCTGATTGTCCTCTTCTTAATCGATGCTCTTAGGCTTCTCAGTGTTCTTCCTAAACTGCCTTCTAGAACTGAAAGCAGAACTCTCAGCTGCCTCAAAATCTGACCAGCACTGGGCACAGCAGGACTCACCTCCTCATTGCTGGAAGCTGCATCTCTCTTTGTGTATCCTAAGGTCACATTAACTTTCTGGCTTTCATTTTACATTGTTGACTCTTGGTGAGCTAATAATCTGCAAAGACCCTCCCACATCTTTTTCAGTCAGTCGGCCAGCAAGCATTTACCAGGAACTCCGCTAAAAGCCAGGTATAGAAACTAAAATTTATTGAGCAATGGAGTGACATAGACCTTTACCAGGCATGGCTCTAAACACTGGGGATAGTCATATATCTTTCAGATAATGAGAGTCGGGGTAGTTTAGCAAATACAGATGTGGGTCTGGAGTGAGGGAGACTTAGATACAAATCCCACCTCTAACCCTACCAGTCTGACCATGCTCAAGTCACATGTGTCTTCAGGCAATTCTCCAAAACTCAATAAGTCATAAACAGATCATTATCTCAAGATGTGGAGGGAGGGAGGGAGTTTCCATGCTGAAATCACAGTTCTTGGCTTGTGGAGTTATATCAGATAGTAGCAGTGTTTGAAACCGGCCCTTGTGAGAGGCCTTAGGGTCTGAGGGCTTAGAGCTAGAAGGAATTTTAGGGAACATTTGTTCCAACTTCCTCATTTTACAGACTAGGAAGTGGAAGCCCAGAGAGTTCACCAAACCTGCCTAGAGTCCCACAGGTGGTTAGTAGCAGTGCTGAGGCTTGAACCCAGGTCCTCTGTCTCCAAATATAATATACTTTAAAAAAAATAAATTTCATTCCACAGCATAAATGTCTTGTTCAGTCATTAAGTCATGCCCAACTCTTCATGACTCCATGGTCTTGCCCATGGAGTTTTCTTGGCAAAGATAATGGAATGGTTTGCCATTTTCTTCTCCAATGTGTCTCCATTTTACAGATGAAGAACTGAGACAAATGGGGCTTAACATGGCCAGGTCACCTGGCTAGTAAGTGCCTAAGGATGGATTTGAAATCAGATCTTCCTGACTCCAGGCCCAGTGCTGTCTCTGCTTCACCACCTAGTTGCCCTCACGTGTCTTAACATTAGAGTAGTTTAAAAATATAAATGATGTCCTCCTTAAATCCTATCTGCTTCATGCAGTTTTTTTTTAATAAACACACCCCATTCAGACCAATTACAGTAAAAACAATAGTAGTCTTATCTAACCCAGGCAGTAGAGTAAACTTTTTTTTAAGTAGCCCGATAATATAATGTGTTTTCCCAGGCCTCTTTGACAGTGTGGTTCAGTGCCTGAGTTTTACTTCAGAGCAACCCCATAGATAGATTAGATAGATAGATAGATATAGATATAGATATAGATATAGATATAGATATATAGATAGTAGTGCATAAGGTAGAAATAAATATGGTTTAGTTTAACATAAATATCCCTTTTTTCTTTAAAAAAATAATCTAAAAAACAAACAAACAGAAATTAATCTGTCCCATCACCCCCTCCAAATTGAGGGGAGGGGTAGAATTCCCTAGAACAAAGCCTTCATAATATAGCCCCATGGTCTGTCTACATTTTAAATAGAGATTTCCTCTCTAACAAGAGACTAGCAGGCTGTTTCATCTTTCTTTTGGACTCATTTTTTAGTGCTTTTTCCCTAACTGCTTTCTCCCCCTTGGGGAGGTGGACAGCAAGTGGGTAAACCTGGCTTAAACCCTGATCCCAAGCCAGAACAAAGCACAAGACACATCCTCCCTGGATAGCTCAAATTTATCAGTTGAAAAATAATGGTTGCCATTTATGTTGTACTTTACAAGTACAACACTTTTCACATGATTAAAAGCAATGGATTGCATTTCATGAATAATAATAGCAGGTCACTTTTCTATAATACTACAAATAAAGATTTATTGTTTATTCTATGCCAGGCCCTATGTGGAAGTCCTGATGATACAAGGAGAGGCAAAAGCATAGCCCCTCCTCTCAGGCATGCACATGCCAAAGGTGGAGATGTGAGTTATTTAAGCATAAAATGAGATAATATTTGTGAACCTTAAAGCACTATAGAAGTGTGAATTGTTATCAATTACTGTTACTTCTACTTCATATAAAATACATACAGAGTAGATCAAAGGTAACATTAAAGGGGCAGCTAGGTAGCTCAATGGTAGAGAGCCAAGCCTAGAGATAGAAGGTCTTGGGTTTAAATCTGACCTCCGAAACTTCCTGTCTGACCCTGGGCAAGTCACTTAACCCCAAATGCCTAATCCTTACCACTCTTCTACTTTGCAATAGATATTTAAAATTAACTCTAAGACAGAAGATAAAGGTTTTTTAAAAGATAACATTAGAAGGGAAGATTCTAGCAGCCAGGGCTAGAAGAAGAGAGAGGCCTTCTTGCAGAAGGTGATATTGGAGCTGAATCTGGAAGGAAGCCAGGGCTTCTCAATGGAAAAGTTGAGCAGGGAGATTATTCCAAGCATGGGGAATAACAGAGACATAGAGGCAGAGTATCATCATGTGTAAGGATTCCAGCCATTCTGACTAGATCACAGAACAGGTGGAAGGAAGGAAGACTGTCTAAGAAGAATAGAAAGGTAGGAAAGGGGCCCTGTTGAGAAGAGCTCCAAATTTCAAATAAGATTCACAAAGCACTTCCTTCACAACAACCTGGGAGATGGGGAATGGTAATGGGCTTCACTCCATTTTTTGGCTGAACAGACTGAGGTATAATAATCCCTGTCTGGTGACCTTTCAGAATTGTTGGGTTGATCAGATGCTGTAATGAATGTGAAACCATAATCATAACCAGAATGTTCCATGCTGGTCTGATGTGGTTTGATGATGAGAATCAAGCAGCAAACAGTTATGAAGCACTTACTGTGTAGCAGGAAGTGATACCATGATAAATTGCTGGAGATACAAAAATGAAGCAGTCCCTTCCTGCCCTCTAGAAGCTTATAGTCAGTAGGGGAGACACTGTAAGTATGATGTGTGTGAAAGCACATATGGTGTGGGCGTGTGTAGATATACACACCTAGGTTTAACTTAGAAGGAATAATGGAGCTATGAGAGGTTATTGAGCCAGAAGGTGCCATGGTCAGACCTACTATTAAACAGTATCACTTTGGAAGTTGTTAGGAAGATGTTTTAGAGAAGAGAGACGTAAGGCAGAGATTCTTTTTAAAAACTGTCCGGAGGCAGATGGGTGATTCAGTAGATTGAGAGCCAGGCCTAGAGATGGGAGGTCCTGGGTTCCAATCTGGCCTCAGACACTTCCTAGCTATATGACCCGGGGCAAGTCACTTAACCCCCATTTCCTAGCCTTTACTACTCTTCTTCCTTGGAACCAATTCATAATATTGATTCTAAGGTGGAAGGTAAGGTTTTTAATTAGAAAAAATGTTGTCCCACAGTTCAAACAAAATGTGATAAGGGCCTGACCTGTGATGGAGAAGTAGATGAGAAGTTTTGGATAATATTTAGCAATTTCCTTCTCTCCTTACTTTCTTCTTCATTTCCTTCCCTCTCTCACTTGCTTTTCTTCAATAAACCCATATGAACCCCCTCATAGCTGAGCAGTATGCCAAGTCCTGAGGGAGATAGAAAGAATGAGTTCCTCACTTTTAATAATTGTATGACCACAGTAACCTCTTATCAGTTTCCTTACCTGTAAAATGAGGATAATAAACCCTGCTTTGACTTCTTCCTGAAATTGTTTTGAGGATCACATGAGATTGAATAAATAAAAGCGCTTTCTAAACTAGATTGTGCCCTCCTAATGATGATGATGAGAATGATGTCAGCCTCTGAAAGAATGTGAAGAGCTTTCCTAGTGATTTTCTAGAATGTAGCTCTCGACAAGCCAGGGAAGAAGACATCTGCTGTTTTAATAATCCTCCACCCATTGGGTGACCCCTTTTAATTGGATTATGCCTTAGCAACTGACTGTTGCCAGCCTCCACCTCTCCCATTGAATGGAAACCTGTAGAGCTGCCTGAAAATTGTTTCCTAGAAACTGAGATGGTTTTAAGCAAAATGTTTCTACTCCATTAATCCATCTCCTAGAAACCCGGACTTGAGTCTGTCCAAGCCCATCGCTGGGCCAAGCTGGCTTGGCTTCATGACATGTACGGGTGATATTAGAGCTGCCGAGAGTTATTCACAGGCACTTGGGTTCCCAGCTAGGAGGAGGAGGCAGCCCTGGACTGGCAAGTGCTGTTTTCAGTTGCCGTTTCTGGTCAAGACTAAAGTATGTCCTTCTGAAAAAGACTCTGTGCTTTATTGGATTGGGCTTCATATTTATTCAGGAGGGCCTGCGTGTATTTGGCATCATTCCAAGAACATCTTGCCTTCACATAGGGCTCTGGAGCACATGTGACCTCCAAGGAGTTTTCAGAGATTGTAGAATACAAGGGGAACGTTTTTAATAATACCAAAGAAATGTGGCTGTAATTATAACTCACATTTCCAATGTGTTGGCAAGTTTATAAAGTGCTTTTATCACAGCAGCCTTATGGGGCAGATAGGGATACAGGGTTCTGATCCTGCACTTAATTGGGCATGAAAGCATGGGCAAGTCATAATGTCTCCTCAGCCTCAGTTTCCTTGATACTACCTACCTCACAGAGTTGTTAGCACATGTTTTCCAAGCCTTAAATAAATATCCTCATTTTTCAGAGGAGAGACAGAGGCTTAGAATCATTTAGATAAGTGACATGTCTAAGGTCACTCAGCTAGTAAAAGCTAGAAAGTTAATTCAAACTCAAATTTTCTGATTCTAAATTTATCATTTTTTCTAGTATTATCCTAGCTTTCCTCCTTCAGAAAAGTGGGTTGTAGGTCAGATAAAAAGATATCTGGAGATTATGCATTTGTACATATAATACTCATTGTTTAATTCCTACTCCATACAAAACATAGCTCTTGTGTTCTTAAGACTCCACAGAAAAGAAAAGCTATCATCATATACAGCTCTTGCAAAGAGAGACTGCCACCTTCCTGAGAGCAAGTCCTTCAAAGTACTGTTTGGGTGTAACACCCAGAGCTAAAAGGAACCTCAGACATCACCTAATCCAATCAGGTCAAACTCAAATAGAAATGAGCCAGTAATCTGTTTTAAAATGAATAGTATTACATTTGAATCCCATGGCACTGAGGAGTGTTGTGGTTCACATTCCTGCAGTGGCAGCCACCTCTGATCTAAGCCAGTCTCCTCATTTTGCTTCTGGTGAAACTGAGGCCTCCAGAGGATAAATGACTTACCCAAGGTAACATAAGTAGTCAGTAGTTGAGCTGGGATTTTAATGGAGGGCCTCTAACTCCAACCCCAAGCCTTTTTTTCCTGCCTCACACTGACTGCTCCACTTGTGGAACTTTTATTTTAGCTGACTTTTTGTTTTCAATAAATAAAACATCTAGCCCCTCCTTCAATAAATCAAGCATTTATTAAGCATTGAGTATGTGCCAGATATTGTGCTAAAAGCCAGGGAAGCAGCCCTGGCTCTGAAGGAGTACCCATTCTGTCAAAGAGGACAACACAGATGTGGAGTCAACTCTGCATTGCTCAGTTCTGAGGCTTGCTGGGTAAAACTCCTGTAGAATGTCCCCTGGGATGTTCAGGGCTGCCCTCAGGGCTTGGTGGAAAGGGGTAGGAGATACTGTAGGTCTCAGGGAGAAGTACTGGCCTAGGACTTCAATAGTAAACTCCCTGATGAGAAAACACTCTACCAGTACAGGTCAGCACCTCTTTGTCTTAGAGAGCTGCCTAGAGCCCTTGGACTTCAAGAGTTTAAGTGACATACCCAGGGTGGTGCAGCCTTTATGGGTGAAAGGCAGAGCTCGAACCCAGGTTTCTTGAGTCCAAGGCTATCTCCATCTACTGCACCATGTTTCTTCTCTCACAGACTTACATTACTCTCTTAATTATAACATCTAGCATTTTTACACCACTTTAAAATTTACAAGATGCTCTCCTACTAATGACCAGCAAGACAGGTGGATTAAAATACTCATAGTCCTGTTTTATGGAGGAAACTGAGGTTCACGTGGACAGTGACTTGTTTGTGAGCATATAGCATCTAAGTGGCAGGTCCAGATCTGATTCTAGCCCAACCTATTCTGTCCTTAGTCTTTCCCTAAAAAGCATCTTTGTGTTATAGCACTAAATCACTGTGAGCGAGTAGCTATTATCAACAATAGAGGCTCTAGCTGTTCTCTGCTGGCATTTTCAAATTGTGAGACCTCTTCAGAGTGAGAAGGCTTCAGCCTCCCAAAGGCCAATTCTGGGGTGTGTGTGTGTGTGTGTGTGTGTGTGTGTGTGTGTGTGTGTGTGTATTTTTCCTCTAGAAGAAAGTTTATTGACTACCCTTTATCCCTGCTGAGCTAAGACAAAACGCTATTTTCCATAAAAGGGACATTCCCCCCACTTTTCCCCATTTGGCAATCAGCAGTTTCCTCCTTTTCCCCATTTGCCTCTCTGCTGTCATAGGCAGGAACCAAAGCAGCTGGCTTGTTAATGAAGGTTATCTGTTCTGTCTGTTCAGCCCCCCAGGAAGTGAGTGAGAGGCTGGGATAGGTAGAAGGCACTGAGTTTGGCCAGAAAGACAACGTTGTCATCAGCTGAATGATGTACTTTGTTCTCATTGATGGAACATGAGCAGAGTCTTTGCTTTTAGTTTTACTGGTGGCTGTTTGGGGCTTTAAATGGAATCTATCCAGGACCTGTTCCTGTAGGAAAACTTAAAGTTTTTACAAATCACTTTACAAATAAATATCTCATTTGATCCTTACAACAACCCTGATGGGTAGGTATTACTATTATCCCCGTTTTATAAATGAAGAAACTGAGGCAGGCAGTGTTATATAGCCAGCAAGTGTCTGAAGCTGAATTTGAACTCAGATATTTTTGGTGTGAGGTCTAGCATACCGCATCACCTAGATAAGAATACTAAGGGCTTTTGAGGCAAAATGACTTATCTGAGGTCAAACTGTTTAAGTGTTAGAATCAGAACCTCATCTCTGGCACTCTGGCTCTGGGACCAAAGCTATTTTCTCTAAGAATTAGTACCAGAGGAGCAGGTAGGTGGCTCAGTTAAAGAGTAGCAGGCCTGGAGTCAGGAGGTCCTAGGTTCAAATGTGAGCTTTGACACTTTCTAGTTGTGTGTCCCTAGGCAAGTCACTTAACCCAATTGCCTAGTCTTTACCGTTCTTCTGCCTTAGAATCTATATTTAGTGTCAATTCTAAGACAGAAGGTAAGAGTTACTCCCCCATATAAAAAAGAATTAGTACCAGAGAATAGATCACTGAATTGGAGGTGATCTCTTTTCTCACTCCCTTGTTTTTCAAGTGACTTGTCCATGGGCTCAGGACTAGTGAGTGTCAGAGCCAAGATCTAAACTCAGTTCTTTTGACACTAAAATACATCTTATTTCTAGAACATGGGCTCTTAATCAATTTCCTGATGAAATTGGATGCTTGTAAAGCATTTAGCATGGTTCCTGGCACATGGTAGATGCTAGATAAAGGCTTATTCCCTTCCCTTCCCCTCTAGCAGTGTAGCGAAGCCTATGACTCCCCTGCCCAGAAGTGTTTTTAAAATGTGTAATGCAAAAGGCAGAATTACGGAGGAAACCATTTACATTGAAATTTTGTTATTTTGAAATCTATTTCAAAAGTCAAGTTCTTGGACCCCATTCTAGAATAAAAAAACATAGATTCTTAGAGCTAGTAAGAACCTTAGGATATAGAATGTTAGAGCTGGAAGAAGCCTTAAATCTTAAGACAGAGATTGTAGAGCTGACTTGATTGGGCCAGCCTCCCATTTTATAGTCGGAAAAACACCAGAAGTTCAGGTTGGGGAAGGAACATGCCCAAAGGCGCACAGAGAGTGGATCATGAATCTTAGAGTTGAAAGTGACCTTAGAGGTCATTAGAACAGCCATTCTCAGAAATCAGGATTTAGGACAAGAACCAACTTCTCCTCATTCCCAGCTCATTGCCTTTTTCTCTGACCCATGGAGCTGACTCCCTAGGTATCTAAAAAAATGGCAGAAAGCAAGGGCTAACTTGCTCTCTAGTGAATGAAACTTGATCATCTGAAGAGAAATATCTGTCTCAATATCTACCACCGTTCTCCTTGATTAAAAGCTAATGGACCAGCTTAATGTCCTGTAGAAGCATTATGGGAAAATCCCCCTGGGCATTCCAGTGCTGCTGCTGTGCTTTAGATCTGAGAGAGATCATGAGCCTTTATTTCCATATCCTAATTTTAAAAATAATAACAGCCTGGGTTTATAAAGTTCTTAATGCTTCTCAAAACATTTTCCTATCCATTATGTCTCACTCAAGCCTCAGTGACCCAGGACCGCCTTTATAAAGAGCAAGCCTGGGGGAAGCATAGATTGCAGGAGTATGGTTATGTAGGATAGCTATGGTGATGTAAGAAACAGAAAATATGAATAAAAACTGTAAAAAATAGGGAAGGCTACTGGAGCCAGAGTGCTAAGTATGCAAGCATCCAGCAGCTCCCTGTTATCAAAAGGATAAGGTTCAGGCTCAGCTTGGCATTTACAGCCTTCCATAGCCCAGCCCCCGCCTCCTTTTCAATCCTGATTTCTTATTTACATGATAGATGTAAAACACTTCGCAAACCTTAAAGTGATATATATTCTTATTGTTCCCACACTTCTTTCTGAATCTCCTACTCTGGTCAGATTATTCTCCTGCCCCGAACCAACATACCTTATACTGTCTCTTTATCCTCTGTCTCTCTCTGTCTCTTTGTTTCTCTGTCTCTCTCGGTCTCTCTCCCTCCTTTTCCCTCTCTCTTCCCACCCCCCACCCCCCACCTTCCTTTCCCTGCTGCTCTTCAAGTCTCCTCATCTTTCAGGGTCCAGCTTGAGTGGCATCTCCAAAAGCAAGCCAATGCTCCATGGCTTCAAGGTAATCATTGTAGCTAGTGTGGCAGATCCAGAACTCAAACGGAGGGCATTGGGCTCCATAGCCAACACTTTTTCATTGCACTAAGTTGCTTCTTTTCTTGGCCTAGGTTACCTACTGTTGTTATTTATCTCTTTCCATTCCTCATTAGAAGTAATACTAACTATCATAACAGTTCACATTCATAAGGACTTGTGTGACTGTCTGCCACAGGAACAAAGACTTACCTTCTTAGGAGCTCCATTTGCTTAGCTGTAAAATAGAAATAACAGTACATCCCTCACTCCCTCACAGGTCTTTTGAGAGGAAAGAGCAGTTGTAGAGATGAAGGATGTTTTTCTTAGAGTTTCTCAAGCACCTCCACTGTCTTTTTCCTCCTCAGGTCAGGCTTTTATTGGAATGGATTTGCAGTTTTCCCCAACCCCCCGGAAGATGGAGTTTACCCCAATATGAGTGTGCCAGTGACAGATGCCAACCTCAACCTCTATGCCCAAGCCATGGTGGCCAACATCAAGCAGAGGGCGGCCTGGTTCAGGACCCAGGATGTGCTCTGGCCATGGGTAAGGGAGTAGAGTATCACATAACTACAGGGGCAACAAGATGTGGTGGGAAACAACTCAGGGCTTAAAAGAGAAAGACCTACTTGTGTTCAAGCCACTTATTAACTGTGTGATCTTGGGCAAATTACTCAGTCTCTCTATTTCCTCATCTGTCAAAAGGGGAAACGATATTTATACTACCTACTTTGTAGAACTGTTATAAGAATCAAATGAGTCATTAAATTTTCCTCCTTCCAAGCCTTTCTTCTTTTCTTCTCTTCCTTCTCCTTTTCTCTCCTTCCTTCCCCTTTTTTCTTCCTTTACTTCCTCCCTCCCTTTTTCCCTCCTTTCCTTTCTTCTTTATGTCCTTCCTTCCTTCCCTCATCTTTTCCTTCCAACCCCTCTTTCTTCCCTCCTTTCTGCTTTCCTGCTTCTCCCCACCCCCCCCCTTCTTTAATAAAATATTTACAAAGGGCCTATCATGTTCTTTTTATATTGCTAGGCTTTAGGGATACATAGGAAAAAATAAAGCAGTGCTTGCCCTCAAGGAGGTTCCATTTTACTAAACAGATAGAAATATGTATAAATGTGTACAAAATAAATACAGGATGGGGGAGTGGGAAAATATATTGGGAGGTAGGGAGATTAGGAAAGGCCTTATGCAGGATATGGTATTTGAGCTGAGCTTTGAAGAAAGCTGGGGATTCTAAAAGGTGGAATGAAGTAGGAGTGCATTCCAGGCCTGGGGGATTGCCTGTGCAAAGATGCAGAGATGGGAGATGTAATGTCAAGTGTGAGAATTGCAGGAAGGCCACTATATTTGGCCTGTTTTTGAATATCAAAAACAGAGGAGTTTGTATTTGGTGGTGGAGGTACAGATAATGTTGATAACAATAGCTTATAGTTGTATTGTGTTTTATTGTTACAAAGGTCTTTACAGGCATTATTCTATTAATTCCCTATTCTAATCAATTTAAGATTTACAAAGCACTTACCTCACCAGAGCTCTCTGAGATCAGGATTGCAAGGATTATTATTCCCTACTTCATATATGAGGAATCTCAGGCCCAGAAAGATTAAGTGGCTGAAATCATAGAACTAGAATTTGAACCCAGTGCTCTTCTTTGAACTCCTGGTGCTCTTCCCATCTTGGCACAATGCTAGCAGATGCATTGGATAGAAAGCAACTGAGGAGGGTGCACTTTGTATTCAAGAAGAGAAAACACGGTCATTGGTGGGCAGAGGAGCTGGGTAGGTGCTTGTTTTTGAGAATCTTAGGAATTCATTAACCAGGAAGCCCCATAAAGGGCTGCATTCTGAGTGGTCTGACTAACCACTAGAAACTTCCTTATTCCTCTTTAAGGAACATTGGAATCTTCTTAGTAGTGATGGGTTATGGTTTGGTGCTTGCCCATCCATTTGGAAAAATGATACCTGGTTGGGGAGTGGAGTTTTTTACTTTTTTAAATGCAGCTTTGTTTAGAACTTTGCTTATACCAGTCTAGGGTGTCATGGTATCATTTCCATTTCACAGATGAGAAAAAGCAGGTGAAACAGAAATGTCCAAAATTGCTCAGCTAGTGAGTAGCAGAGCATGGACTAGAACCCAGATTTCCTAGACCTGGCCTCTTTTTGTCTCATTTTATGTTTACTGAAGCGAGTATAACACAGTAGAGGAACCATCATCTCATGTCCTTTCACCTTGTCTGGAATATGCAACCCAAAGAGAGGACATTTCCATTTCACTTCAGATCTTCAAGATTCAATTTCTTCCCATATAAAATGAGAGAATTATACCCTTCCAGTTCCAGGGTAGTTTCCGGTTCTTCTTCCTCTGTCTTTATTATCATCATTTAAAAATTTTTTGGCATTAATAATAACACTTCATGCTTAGAAAATAGCACTTTGCAGTTTACAAAGTACTTTCACATGCATATTCTCATTCAGTCCTCAAAACAGTCTTTTTTTTTTTTTTTTTTTTTTTTTTTTTTTTTACCCTTAATTTCGGTGCATTGTCTCATAGGTGGAAGATTGGTAAGGGTGGGCAATGGGGGTCAGGTGACTTGCCCAGGGTCACACAGCTGGGAAGTGGCTGAGGCCGGGTTTGAACCTAGGACCTCCCGTCTCTAGGCCTGACTCTCACTCCACTGAGCTACCCAGCTGCCCCCTCAAAACAGTCTTTTAAAGTAGGTAAAGCAGATGTTATTATCCCCATTCTGTAATTAAGGACATTGAATTCCAGAGAAAATGAACCCTCTGCCCAAGAGCCCACAGCTAATTAGGAGCAGAATAAGGATTAGAATCCAGTATGTCAAATTCCCTAAATCCAGAGCTCTTTCCATTCTAAAGCATTGCTGCATTAATGCGATCAGCAGTGTCATTCCTTTTACACCATGGAGTTGTGGGAAATAATGATTTGCTATGATTGTGGGCACTTGACTTGTCAAAGAAAGACAGACTAAGATCCAGATCATCCCAGACCTGGGTCCCTTCCATTACATTTGGAGGATCTTACGATAGATTTGAGGGACTCACAATTGTTTGTAGAGATAACGATGCAACCTCAAGTAGATCTTTCAACTATCTTCACAGGCCTTAGGGAGAGACACCATTGGGCAGGCATTTAACCTTTTTGTTTGGAAATTTCAGGGTTGTGACAAGCAGTTCTTTAACTCATCTGTCCAGTTCACCAATATGGATCCATTGCTAGCCTATATTAATAATCACTCTGAGGAGTTTGGAGTCACTGTGGAATATGCTACTTTGGGTGATTACTTCCATGCTATTCATGATCGAGATGTCACCTGGAACATACGGAACCAGCAGGATTTTCTTCCCTATTCAACAGGTACTTGCATCATGTGGTTCCCCCCTATTTTGGGTTACCACATACACACTTTGGGTTTGTGAGTGTCTTACCAGTGACTTCCATTCAGGGTTTTCAGACTTTACCAGAGATCTCACTATTTTCGTGTTTCAAATCAGTGCAATTAAGTAAGCCTTCATTAATTACCTACTATGTTCAGGGCCCTGGGGAAACATAGACAAAAACAACAACGTCCTACCCTCAAAGTACTTCTCCTAGGATATTTTTTTTTAACATTTATTAATAATCATTTTTAACATGGTTACATGTTTCATGCTCCTATTTTCCCCTTCACCCCCCGCACTCCCCCCACCCATGGCCGACGCACTTTTCCACTGGTTTTGTCATGTGTCCTCCTAGGATATTTATGATGAAGACAAAAATCCAGGTCTGTGGTTAAATTCTGCTTTTTTTTTCTCTCAGAGAATATTTAGGATGTTCCAAAAGAGATCTTGAAACAGACTATGTATCACATGGATAGAAAAGGACTTTGGAGATCACTCAGTCAGAATCATATGATCTGAATTGTAAAGATCTGAAGGGGCCACCCACCCAAACCCATACTTGCCCAAGATTCTGTCAGCATTATATCTGACAGTCATCTAACCTTTGCTCAAAGGCCTCTAACAAGGGAGAAACTATTGCATCCCAAGGCAGCCCATTCCATTTTTGGAGAGCTTTCATTGTAAAAAAGATTTCCCTTTTGTCAAACTTAAGTTTGCCTTTTTGTAACTTATCCTCATTGATCCTTTGATGCCATTTCCTTCCTTCATGTGACAGTCTTTTGTAACCTTGAGGACATTTATCGTGTCGCCGCTAAATCTAGACTGAATATCCCAAGTCTTTCAACCCTCTCCTTAGCTGTCATGAACTCGAGGCCTTTCACCATCTAGAGGTTGCCTTTCTGTGCAACCTTTCTAGTTTAGTAATATCCTTCCCAGATTTTGGCATCCAGAAATTCAGTTCCTGCCCTTTCCCTGTTTTACAGAGAGGAAAACTGAAGGCAGAAAAGGGAAATGACTTGGCAAAGATTGTAGAGCTTAAGTAGTGACCAAGCTGGGCTTAAAACTTCACATCATGTTGCCTCCTAAATGATCAAAAGGAGAGACCAGTGGGTTTGCTATCTCTTTATGTTTGGAACGAGCTTCTGGCTTCCTTCAAGATTCAATTTAAGTACCACCTTCTGCAAGAGACTCTTCCTGTTCCCTTCTTCCCACCTAATGTTTTTCCATCCTAGGTCCTCCAGTGTTTACTTTATATATGTCTTGTGTGTCCTTTAACATGAGGATGTTGTCTTCTCCAGTACACTAGAAGCTCCCTGGGGGCAGGAACTGTGTCATGTTTGTCTTTGAATCTTCAGTAACTAGCATAGGGCCTGATCCATAGTAGATGCTTAATAAATGCTTCTTTATTCATTGATTGTTGTTGGGAGCCCCATTAGCCTGTCCTAAGCAACTGGGGCTAATTTCCTAAAATTTTTATTGATATCTTTTGTTTTCAAATCACTTTCATTTACAAATAAATGCCTCTCTCCACCAAGCTATCTTGTAATAGGTTTCTTTAAGCAAGGGAGCAAAACCAATCAATACTTCAAGTGAGACTGTCAATATGTGAAATATTGTATACCTATAATTTCCCATCTCTGCAAAGAATGCAATCCGGAAGTACATTTCTTCAGATGCGTGCTTTGGTCAAGGTTGGCCATTAGAATTACGTGGCATCCTTCTGAGGCTAATTTGCAAGTGACCCCAATGGTGGTGTGAAAAGCCCCTCTTCGAGACAATTGCTTAAAAAGGGTTGCATTGAGCAGCCCTGCTGGCAGGTGAACAGGGCCTCAAGAAAAAGGAATCTTGCCCCTTCTGATCTTTTCTGAAAGTCAGAGAAATATAAACATTAAACCTTAATTCTGAAATGCTGATCAAAGCTCCCGTATTCCCCACCTCTCTGAGTGGCTGCCCAAATTGTGAGGGGGCCTTCCCCAGCCCAAGCCCCAAAGCCAGAGTGCCAGGAGGTATCAGGAAGTGCTTCTCACCTGCTTCCCTGCAGCCACTAGAGGTCACACACGCCTCAGCACATCTTAGAGTGCAAGAACAGCCCACAGTGACTGACTGACAGTTCACTCTCCGAGGGATAACCACAAATGCTTGCCCTTCTGTTTGCCCATTTAAAGATGGGATGGAGGAATTCAAGCAGCACAGATTAACTCCAGCTCTTCTGAAGATTGCTTCCTGTTTGCCTCCCTGAGGTCACAGAGTAAAGTCAAAGCAGCTCTTCCTGGGACCCAAGAGACCTGGGTTCGAGCTCCAGCTCTGTCACTTATCTATACGACATATATAAACATATGAGCAAATCTGTAATGCAACTTCACTTCCAACTGACTTTCTGAACATTCTAAGATGTTTAACTGACTTTTTGTGACCATTAGAAATTACAGAAGCAAAAAGTTTCTGTTAGCCACCTTGCATTACACGAGTCATTTCATTCGTCTAGTCCTCAGTTTCCTTATCTGTCAAAAGAGGAGGTTAGACTAAGTGAATGTTGAGGTCTCTAAGTTCTATGTTCTAGAGCCTCTTCCAGGTCTACCATCTATATTCTAAGTCCCATTCTATTCTTTGTGGTTGGGTCCCTTCTAGCTTTTGCATTCTCTGTTCTGTGTTCTTCAATAAGATTTCTTCTAGCTCTAAAATTCTCTGATGTTCCAAAGTCCTGTTCGGCAATAAGACTCAATAGCTGTTAATCACAATTTAGTGTCTCTTTGATACAAACCAGCCCTATCCTTTGCCAAATGGCCAAGGCTTTGTTGTGTTTTTCAGAATCATAGATAACCCCTCCTGCATCTTTGTTCAGGCTTGTTACCTTTTCTTAGAATGATTTACCTTCCCCAGCCTGCCTATTAAAGTCCTTCTTGTCTATTAAAACCCAGCTCAAATGCTACCACCTATCACAAGCCTTCACCAGAAAGTAACTTCCCTTTTCCAAAATGCAGGTAATATCTTACATGCTACCTTCTCAAAGATTGGTTGTAAGGGTCCAACAAGATATCTATCATAAACCACTTTGCAGATTTTAAAGTACTACATATACATGTCAATTATTATTGGTTTTGTTGTTATTATTATTACCAATTGTTCTTCTCTCATTCCCCTTACTACTTTAAGCTCTTTAAGAACAGGGACTGTCTTTTTATGTCCTGGTATCATGCACAATAAGTATTAATAAATATTTATTGATTCCATTTATTCAAAGAGCCAAAAGCAAACATGCTTTTTGATCAAGCCCATTCTAATTTACACAAGAGGAAAATGAGGCCCATTTTAGTTGTGACAAAGTTGGTGCTAGGACCCCAGTTCCTCTTTGTCTTTCTGAGGTCACAGAGTGACGTCAAAACAGCTCTGGCCCACCTTTCCCCCAGAATAGTGCTCCAGCAGAGTGCAAGTCACTTAATCTCAGTTTGCCTTAGTTTCCTCACCTGTATAATGGAGATAATAATAGCACCTACCTCTCAGGATTATTGGGAAAATCAAATTAAATAATAATTGTAAAAGCATAAAACTTGGCACTTAGCAGGCACTATAGAAATGATTAATCTGTTCCCTTCCCTCCCTCTTTCCTTCCATGACATCAGTCTTAGGACAAAACAGGTTAAAAATTTTAATGAGAATCTTCAGGGCAAAAAAGTTAATGATCAGGTTGAGTCCTTATAATAATGGTCATTATAATTACAGCTGATATTTTCAGTAGTCCCTTAGGGTTTGCAAAGCACTTTACATATGTTATCTGATTTGATCCTCATAAACGCCCTGGGAGGTAGATGCTATTATTATCCCCATTTTACAGATGAGGGAACAATCTCTGAGAGGTTGACTTGCCCTGGAGTCACATAGCTAGAAAATGTCTCAGTCTGACCTTCCTGACTTCAATCCCAGCTCTCTGTACCCAGCCAGTGTCTCATCTATCTCCCCAGCTCTATGGAAGGCATTGTGGGAGACACAGAAGACATTCCAGGTCCCTGTAAAGCTTCAAGTGAGTCAGAGCTCATGTATCCAAAATAGTGTAGGAAGGTACACAGTAAAGCCTTGGCTCCTCAGCTAGACCTCAGGAGGAGAGGCCATGCTGCCTACTTCTTCCTCTTCCTCTTCCTCTCTTCTCTTACCATCTCTGATGCTGAGCACATAAGCACTTGTCAAAACAAAGGTCAACAAAGGAAGAGATCCCCGAGGGGCAATGGAGTGTCATAGAAAGAACACTGGAGTTTGACTCTGAAGTCCCAGAGTTGGCTACCAGATCTGACATCTTTAAACTGTGTTATCAGGGGAAACTCACTGAGCCTCAGTTTCCTCATCTATAAAATAGACATAAAAGCATGTGCACTACTATTTTTTTCTGTTACTTAGTAAACATTAAGATATTATTTTTAAAAATATGAGCTGGCCCCATGGGCTGCTTTAGATTCATAGAATTGAAGACTTGGAGCAAGAAGAAAACAAAAAAAAGTCCCACCCCTTTATTTTACAAATGAGGAATCTAAGAAACAAAAAGGCAAAGTGACTTTCTCAGTCACACAGCTAAAAAGAGTAGAGGTAGGATCGAAACACAGGTCATCCTGACACCAAGTTTGGAGCTTTATCCATGATTCTCGAAATGGCCATGGAAGAGTCACTGAATTAGAGGGATAGACAGGAACTTATTAGCTATCTAGTCTAGCTCAGACACAAAAGGAATCTTCCCCCCCTCACAAGCCCCCCATAACATGCCTGATGATCCTCTAGCCTCTGTGGAAGAGCTCAAAGAAGGAGGAGCCCACCCCCTCTAAGAAGCCCTTTCTGTTTGGACGGCCCCGGGGTTTGAGAGCCTAGCTTCACCTCTTCACAGCTTCTCCCCTTTTCTCCTGGTTCTGTCCTCCGAGGCCAATTGCAATAAGTCTGGTCCTCGCTCCTCAGGACAGCTCTGGGTTCTTGAAGACAGTTCTTGTGGCCCTTTGAGTGTTCTCTTCCTAATCCTGTTCACTTCCTTGAGTCCTCATAGACGCGGGCACTAGCCCTCTCCCATCCTGGCTGCTCTTCTCTGGTGGCTCTGGGCTACCTGTGCTTTTCTTAAACTGTGGCAGCACCTAGAAAGTATACTTTAGGCCATCACATTGAATACCCCTGGCCAGTGCCTAGTTACCCCAGTGCAAGGGGTCACCACCCGGCCAGGAGGAGGAGGTAAATGTAGGTGATGCCATGTGCAGCCTTGAGGACCAGCACCTGCCATCACTGGCCCCCACCACAATAGGCAACTCATTGCTTTGGCCTTTCCTCTGGGGTATTTGAGAGTATTGCAGTAGAAAGGCCGCTGATAAGGTGATGTGGTAAATGCTGAGATCTGCCTTTACAGGGGGATGAAAAAGTGTGGTGTGGAGGGAGCAGGGGAGAGAGATGGATAAAGGTTTGGAGGCCTGGGTTTGCGTTGGGCCTTGGGTCCTTTTCCCTTGGGCTGTGATTTTGGTTCATTGGGGTGCGAGGAAGGTATATATGTAGGTCCAGGCTCATGACTGATGCTTCACAGAGTTTCTGCCCAGGATGGGGGACCAAGTGATGCTAAAGCTGTGAAGTCCTGCCCTACTCATCCGAGTGGAGTATTCTCAGGTGCTCGGGGGTCCTGGGCCACCCATTGCTAGCCGTGTTAAGGTCATCTTTGCCTTTAATACTCGACTTTCTCTAACATTCTTCCTTAGAGCCATTTCAAAGCTGGACCGGATTTTATACTTCCCGTAGCTCACTGAAAGGGATCGCCCGGAGAGCAAGCGCCCTTCTTTATGCCGGAGAGTCCATGTTCACCCAGTATGTTCGGAAGAACCCACGAGGTTCTCTGGCTCAGCCTGAGTCCTTAGAACAACTACAGCAGCTCCGATGGGCCGTATCAGAGGTAAAATGGCACCTTCGAACAGATATGATATTCCCAAGAGGGACCTTTTCTCCCTTCTTCAGCTAAGTGTAGGATTTGTGAGAGCATCAACCACAGCAACACCATCCGTCATAACAAGCATCGAGTCATCTTCTAGTGTCTCTTCTGTGTCAGGGTGACCCTGGCTTCTCAGAGACTATCCCAGCACAAGGCACCCTGGCAGCATCCACCAAGCTGGAAAAGCTTTGAGGACAAGCCCAGGGATATGCAGCAAGTGTGTCATCAAAGCCCAGCCTTGTTGAGTGCAGAGGCTCAGGCCTGAATTTTTTGTCCAGAGCATAGCAAAGGCACTTGCTGCACCCGAGAAATCATAGCCTTTTTGAAGCAATGGAGACCTGCTCATGAGATCACAGATTTAGAGCTGGAAGGGACATTCATCCACATCTAGTCAAAGCCCCTCATTTTGGAGATAAGGAAACCAAGGACCAGGGAAGTGAGGTGTTTCCCCCCAGGTCCCAGAGATAGTAAGTGGCAGAACCAGGATTTGAATTTGGGTCCTCAGATGCCAGATCCTTCCCTCTTTCCACTGTATCACCTTTCAGGGATCTGTGATATCATAGATGTACATCTTCCTTCCCTCAGTAATAATAATAGTAGCTGACATATTTGTAACTCTTCAAAGTGAACTTTAAAACCCTTTCCAAGGTCCTCTCCACCTCCAAAGTCTCTCATTAGAGCTGTGTAATAGGTTAATGGCCAATAAGAACCTAATTTGTTCCACTTCCAGATATTTAAAGACATGGTTTTGAGGCAAAGGAGCTTCCCAAACCACAATTCCAAATACTCCCAGGGTTTCATATAGTAAATTCTTAGTTCAAGCCCCACAGGTGTTTGTGGTTATTTTGCAATCCCTTTGTTCCATGTTTGAATGGAAAATTAGGGTTCTAGATCAGGGTTATTAACTTTATTTTAATGTCACAGACCCTTTTATAAGCCCGGAAAAACCTCTTAATTTCTTCATTAGAAGAATGTTTTTAAATGCATAAAATTAAGTGCATATCATCATAAAGGCAACCTGCTTTTATAATTGGGAGTCAGGAGGACCTGGGTGTAAATCTGGCCTCAGACACTTCCTAGCTGTATAACCCCATGCAATTCTTTTAATTCCAGTTGCCTAGACCTTACTTCTTTTCTGCTTTGGTATCAATACTCAGTGTCAATTCTAAGACAGAAGGTGCAGCTTTAAAAAAAGAAATATAGTTAACAAAATATTGGAAAAACTAAGTTAATGGATTTTGCTATCCTCAGAGGGTTACCATATTGATAATGGACTTAATCAGCTCAAAACTCCCCTCTCAAGCATTCCACTAGCCTCAGCCTCCCCAGGTGCAGGGATGACAGTCTTGAATCACCATGCCTTCTCCCTAAGATGCAATTTCATGACACTGTTCAGATAAATCAGAAGGAAAGGACACATCTGTTGTGTTCACTGTCTAGAGGGATTGCTCTATCTTTGGAATGATGGAGATAAATATTTTCCAACTGCTATTCCATGCTAAATATTTATTGACTTTTGAAACTTTCATTTCTGAATCACCTTACTTGTTGAAGCCTATAAACCCAGGAGGCAGCATGGTGTTGTGGTAGAGAGAGCTGACCTCAGAGTCATGACAGCCAGGATTTAAGTGCTGCCTCTGACACATACTGGCCAAGTGACCCTGAGCAAATTTCTAAACCACCAAGCAACTTTCTGAGAACAAGTTGTTCACCAGCTGCCAGTCTGCATTGATAAAGGGATTTTCCTCCCCAGGAAGTCCCCTACAGCAATGAAATCAGAGGTTCTGGATTAGAAAACTAACAGTTTCATAAACCTTAAAAACTGTCTCCATCTCTATAGGAGATTTTCCCCCTCCTTTTCCCCTCTTCTCCTGTTCTTCCTCTATCTTTCTCCTTTGCTCTTGACCTCTGTTTCTTGAATCTTGGAGAAACCCTGTGTGCCTAGGCCACTGAGAGCAGAATAATCAACAGTAAAGAAGGGAGACATTGTACAATTCCATATTCTTCTAGTTCAGGAAATACTGGCCTGGAAGTTACCTGGAATTATATTTAAAGTTCGTAGCATAACAATAAAAATTCTCAAGAGGCAATATTTTTTAAATTTTTTCTTATTTTTTTCCAAGCTAGGGCTCTTCTTGTTTTCCCCCCATGTGTATTATCATGCAATAATTGTCCCTTCCATATTGGTCACTGTTGTAAGAGCAAAGCCATACATAATCAGAAACCCAAAATAAAATCAAAAATACCCTGATATGGAAAACGACTCCAACAGTTCTTTCTCTGAAGATAGCATTCCCCATCATAAGTCTTTCAGAATTGGCCCAGATCATTGCATTGCTGAGAGCAGCCAAGTTTTCACAAATGATCAAAGTCCAATATTGCTGTTACTGTGTTTAATGTTCTCCCAGTTCTGCTTATTTTGCTCTGCACTAGTTCCCACAGATCTTTCCAACTTTTTCTGAAATCATCTTATCATTTCTTATAGCATAATAGTATTTCTTATAGCACATTATTATTCCATTACCAACATGTACCATGATTTGTTTAGCCATTCCTCAATTGATGGACACTCCCTCAATTACCAATTCTTTGCCACCACAAAAAAGAACAGCTGTAAATATTTTTATACAAATAGATCCTTTCCTCTTTTTTTATCTCTTTGAGATACTGACCATTTTAGTGGCATTACCATTTTAAAGGGTATTTCTAAAGGGTATGCACAGTTTTATAGCCCTTTGAGTATAGTTCCAAATTGCCCTTCAGAATAGTTGGATCAATTCACAAATGCACCAACAATGCATTAGTGTCCCAATTTTGCCACACCCCCTCTAACATTTACCATTTGTCTTTATTGCCAATATTTCTTAATTTTTAATTTACTGATTGATTGACTGG
The DNA here is from genome assembly GCF_016433145.1 of Gracilinanus agilis. Classification (NCBI taxonomy): domain Eukaryota; kingdom Metazoa; phylum Chordata; class Mammalia; order Didelphimorphia; family Didelphidae; genus Gracilinanus; species Gracilinanus agilis. Next base: position 213,466,205 of record NC_058135.1, read on the forward strand.
CCAAGACATCCTAATCTGGTCAAATGGTTCTCTCAAAAATCAAAAGACTCGCCTCCCTGGCCCAGGGAACTATATACACCTTCTTGGGAGTTCATTATTCACCTCCTCCCTGGAGCATCCCAAGACATCTCTAATTGGCAAATGGCTAATTAGGAGGTAGTCCATCAAACCCCCAATCCCTCCCCAAACCATAAGTGATGGAGCTCAGGTAGGCAGGAAGACAATGCTTGTCTCCTCTTTCTATTAACCAAATTTTAGGAGTCTTTTAAAAATCTTAAAAGTGTCCTAAAAGTCTTAAAAAGGAGATACTCTTCAGAATTTCTAAGAACAAAGAAAAAAACAAAAAGCAGTAGACTGGATGGAATCTATGACACAGGAATACAAAGGAACAGGAATTCCCTCTAATTGATAACCCTTATATAGAAGTTAATATATGAGAAATAAATTCTCACAATAGTTAACATGTAATTGGCAGGGTCTTTTTACTCCACAATCTCTCTAGATATGTTCTCAAATCTATAAAGATTCTTCAAGTGCTTGAACTGGAGCGGACCTTAGAGACCAGCTAGTCCAGCCTGGCCCTTTTACAGAGGAGGAAAGTGTATTATATCTGCTTCACGGTCACTAACCCTTAATACTCTCTAGTGAGTCAATCAACAGACATCCTAAGCACCTACTTTGTGTCAGGTATTGCCCTAAGCTGGAGACACAAAGAAAAAGAATAGACAGTGTCTTTGAGCACCCTTGAGGCATTCACAGTCCAATGGCAAGAATCAAGTTTTTATATATAATCAAGAATCAAGGGGCTTTGCTTCTCAGACCTTCAGTTTCCCCATCTGTAAGATGAGGAGGATAATATTTGCACTACTTTTGTTATAGAAATTATTGTAAGACTCAGATGCTTTCATTGACATTGAGCATTTTCATAACCAACAAACTCTGCTGACTAGATCACTGTTGCTGGGGTAGATGATATAGTCTGCATCTCCATCCCCATGTAGAAACCTAATCACTTCTAATTTCCAGGCCCTAACCCTAAATTTGTACCAATTTCTCCTCCTCCTCCTCCTCCTCTTTCTTCTCCTCCTCCTCCTTCTCTTCCTCCTTCTGCTTCTCCTTCTCTTTCTCCTCCTTCTGCTTCTCCTCCTCCTTTTCCTTCACCTTCTTCCCCTTCCCCTTCCCCTTCTCCTCCTTCCTCTTCCTCTTCCTTAGTGGCAAAGGGGTTTGAATTGGGGAATACCACATTTAAAGTATTTTTTTAATTGAAATGTTTTTAAAAACAAATAAATTAGGGATAAATTTTACTTTAGAAAAAGAATGAATCCGTTTTGTTTCATATGGTAAACTCCCCTAACTGAATTTAAATTACATTTTGCATCACATAGGACATCTTGGAATTTTAGAACTGGGAGGATACTCCGATTTAGAATGCTTGAGCTTCATGTGATCTTGGATACTCTCCTTACATCTGAGGAAACTGAGTGACTTTCTCAGTCTCAAAGCCAGTTTGGTCAGGTCAGGACCAGAGCCTATCTTTGTTTACTTCCCTCACCTTAAGCTTTCTACCACACCACCATTGTGCATTACAATAAGGTTGTAGATCTACTTTTCAGGAATGTGTGTATATATATACATACATATTCCTTGAAGCAAGCATGCCAGTATTTAATATTTGCAAGTTTACATTTGCTAGGGTAGCTAGGTGATGCAGTAGAGTGCTGAGCCTAGAGTAAGAAAAGCATGAGTTAAAATCCAGCATCAGTTAATAGCTGAGTGACCCTAGACAAGTCACTTAACCCTGTAAAATGAGGTGAAGAAGAGAATGGCAAACAGCTCCAGTCTCTTTGCTAAGAAAACCCCAGTTGGGATCACAAAGAGTCAGATACTACTGAAATACTGAACAAGCTTAGGAAAAATTGGCCTTTGTGTTTCCTTTAACTCATCTTTTATAAACTTTACTTTTTTAAAAAAGGTTCAGCATCATGATGGCATAACAGGAACAGAGTCTCCCAAAGTGAGAGATATGTACATGAACAACCTAATGGAAGGAATGATTGCTGTAGAAAAGTTAATGGCCTCCATTATCTTTGACATGTTCCGGGCAGAGAAGAAAGAAGAGCCACAAGGTAATGTCTTTGGTCGAGATTCAGGTAAATATGGTGTCTGTTAAAACTGTCCCAAGAGAAAGAATGTTATCCATATCTAGAAAAAGAACTGTGGGAGTAGAAACCCAGAAGAAAACATGATTTATCACTTATTTATATGGGATATATGATTTGGGGTTGGGGTTTTAAAAGATTGTTTCAAAGATTATAGGGGGCCATGCCTCTATATGATTTTTTGGGGTCCTGAGCAGCGTGGTGGCATAGGATGGTTAAAGCAGGAGAAAGAAAATGAGAACAACTAGACTAGTGGTTAGCCCATGCTGTCCCAAATTCTGTGGGCATGGAAGTTTATTATATATCCTTCTCAAAGAGGTCACAGTTGGTAAGGGGCAATAAATCACGTACAATCCATTGAAGTTCAAAGAATACAAATGCAAAGACAAATGGTCAAATTCCAAACCCCAATTCAGCAGGTTATAATTCCGGGAGAGGAAATATCCTATGGAGATGCTCATCAATTGAAATCTGCATACAGACTAAAGACTCAGGTTTTAATCTGAGTCTGGAATCAGCGTTTGTTTAAGGTTAAGGCTTCTTCAATTATCAAGGGAGGAAATTATCAATTCAATAGAAGCTGGTTTACCACTTCAAAGCTCTCCAATAAGAATTGTAAAAAAGGTGGGGATCAAAGACTGAGTCAGAAGAGGAGCCTCAGATTTTTATCTTAGATGACCCATTCAGTCTGCATCCTGACATGCAGGGCAGAAAAATCATACACACAGTTTTACTTGCCGATGATTTTGTAATGGGATCCAGATAAAATATCTGTTACAGACTCTGTTTCTCTAAATGACTCCTAATAACCTTTTTGGAGGGATCAAGTTGATTTTGGATTAACCTACCTTCTGGTACCAGAGCCTTTTTGAGGCTCAAGTGACCAGGACCAAACACAAAGACTGCCTCAGCCTGGATTGGTCACGTAGGGAATCCAGATAACAGGCCCTAAATTTGATCCTATTTCTCCAAAGGTTTTACTACATAGAACGGCTTCCCACAAAAGATGAATAAATATGAAAATAGAATTTGAGTGATAATATGTGTATAATCCAGTAGAATTGCTTGTCAACTCCAGGAGGGGGAAGAAGAGGGCATGAATTGTGTAATCATGGAAAAAAAAAATAAAAAATAAAATCTAAAAAAAAAACAACCTTTCCCAGTCCAAAGAGCCCAGGCTTATGGGGTATGAGGAAGGGGAGACCATATTGAGCAATATTGAGTGGTGGGTACAAAGCAGTAGACCAGAGTTTGAGTCCCATCTGTCTTTCTTAAGAGGAGACAATGGATATTTATGTCACTTTTCCAAGCTTGGTTTTCCTTATTTATAACATGAAGATAAACAATATCTGCCCTGCATATATGGTAAGTGGGAAGAGCTCCGGATTTGGAGTCAGGGTCCAAATCCCATTGGTGCCATTTTTCATTTCTGTATCCTGGGGCAAGTAGTTTCCCCTCCGGGTCACTGTTCCCTCCTCTCAGGTGGCAAGTATCTGCCAAGCATCTCCTGTGTGGCAGCCTTTAGGGATAGGAGATAAATGAAAAAGCTCTTGTCTTCTGGGGCTTATGGTCTATCTGGGAAGACAAGAAGTGAATAGAGAAGTAGATACCAAAGACACAGCGTGATTGGGGAGGAGGGGGTGAACTGGGGGGATCGGGACAGATTCCCCAGAGAAGGCAGTGAAGGAGACGAGGGAATCTCAGAGGTATTTGTCTGTGTGTTGTACAGTACATTGATACAGATTCTGCCAGTGGACACCCATGGGCAGGTCTGTGAGCATTGCCCTGCTCCCATTAGCCGGCAGACAGCAGCCTGGGAGACAGCTTCCCATTCCCCTTCCCCTTTGGGTGGCTTTGCGTAGTTTTGGCCAGCAGCAGGTGACCGTCCCGTCTTATCTTTTCTGGAAAGGTTCTCACGAGGTGGCCCCGTGCGCTGTTGTCTATAACCCCCTGGCCTGGACCATCACCACTTTGGTTACTGTTCCTGTCGGTTCTCCACGAGTCACGGTCTTAGACGAAGCCGGACACGCCGTGCCAGCCCAGGTATTGTGTTCCTGCTGCCTGCCCTCATCCTCCTTCGGCTTGCCCTAAGTGACTGCCCAGCCGAGGGAGACTCCTCTGATGGGGGATCGCAGGACCCGAGCCAGGGCACCCCCACCCCCACATCGCCCCGTTGCAGAGGACCCCCAGGCACCCCGGGAGGTACGAGTAGAATTGGGCTCCCTTTCCACTGGCAAGGCCAAAGGAATCAAAGTGGCTTGCCGAAGGTTGCGGTTAGTCACCGAAGCCTCGCTCAAACCCCAGCCTCGGAGCTTCCCGCCTTGGTTCCGTCTGTAGGAGCCCCGGGAGCCCCGGTGTACCCCTGGCCTCCGAGGGGGAGCCCTGCACTCACTCTTCCTAGGCAGCAGCCCAACAGCTGCAGGAGCCGGGCCTCCTCCCCAGAAAGTGGGGGAAATGCCGCTTCCGTTCTGTACGTGGGAGGAGGAGGCTGCGTGGAGCCTCCCGGGTGATGGAGAGAAGAGAACAGACCGACCCGGAGCGGAGGCACCTGCGAGGCCTGATGGGTAGGACGGAGGCCGAGAGGCCGGGCGCTGTGGTGGGCCCAACGCCCAAACTGCCTGTGCATGGCGCAGTCGTGCCTCCGCCGAGGAGCCGTGAGATGCGCCCAGGTCAAGCGCGCCATGATCTCTTTTGTGGATTGGCTAAACGTCTGCGGGCTTAGCTTCCTCCTTTTGGAGCCAGAGACTTTGGAGGCCTCCATCTGTCAGGCTGCGATTCTTTAAGGAAGAACCGAGCCTTCCTGCGCCGATGGTGGGGCGCTCCTGTTATCGGAGGCCCTCGGAGGTGCGAGCTGCCCCGAGGGCCCGTGCTTGTGGGCTCACCTCCCTGCTTCACAGAGCCTGCGCGGCAAGCCCGAGACTCGGCCCCCCAGGGGGAGGGCCCCGGGGACGGGGCGGGGTAAAAGGCCTTGGGGGCCTCCTCGCTCCGCCCAGGGCCGCCGTTCTGGGTCTTGTCTTTTAGAACCAGGGAGTTAGCGGCCAGCCTCTGCTTTCTGGCAGGGAGCTGGGAAGACAGAAAACCTTTAGGCGTCCTGCATGAAGCCGCAGCGGTGACACGGTAGGCTCGGTAGGCTTGGCGTCAGCTGCCCCGCATCCATTGAACAAACGTGGGACCCTACTTTGGAGGCTTCCAGCGAAAGCGTTGCCCTCCTTGTCTTCTGAGACTTCAGAAACCCTTTGGAAAGGAAATCCGGGGCCCCGGGGCACGCGTGTTTGTACAGCCCCAGAAGCGAGGCGCTCTTATTATCAGCCTTTCACATAAGAAGAAATGGAGGCAAATAAAGTTAAGTGACACATCCAGGGTCACACAGTTAGTCCATGTCTGAGGCTGGATGGGAACCCAAGTCTTCCTGAATCCACTGTGCCACCTGGCTTCTTCTGGTTGGTGACAAAACAGACCTCAAGTCCTGACCTAACCTGCAGCATAGAGTCCTCACAGAATCTGAGAGTGAGTTCAAAGAGGCCTGGGAGGGGAGGTAGGATCCCTGGCTTCACCTGGGCACCGAGCTGTTGTGCTCCCAAGCGTCGCTGTACTAGAGACCTGGCATGATGTACTAGATAAAATGCTGGACATAGTCAGAAGGACCTGAGTTCAGATGCTGTCTCTAACATATACAGACACAACTAGCTATGTGGCCCTGGACAAGTCACTTCACCTCCAAGTTCCATAGCATACTCATCAGGAAAAAGGATAATAATATCCCCCACCTCATATTGCAAAGCTTAGAGGCGATGACTATAGAAAGCTCTCTGCAATCTGAAAAGTGTTATATAAGTGTTAGCACAAGGCCACCTGCTATGTTGAGGCACTGTATGAATCACTGCCCTTTTGGGGCTGATCTTCAACCTATTCCCAAATCTAGCTAGTTCTATTCTTGTTTACTCCATATCTCTCTATCAGGGCCACAAGAAGCTAAAAGAGACTTTATTAAAGTCTCATTGAAATCTGGATAATCCATGACTGTGATATGAAAAAGAATTGTTTTATTGATCCATGATCTGTCCCTAGTTTATTTCCAATCAGTGTTATTCAATTTAGGGTGATTACATAAAGGATTGTTCAGTATACTCATATTCATATGTAATCAATCAAGGTTGATCATATAGACATTGATCCCTATTATTCCATATCAGGTTAAAGGGATTCTTTCTTAAATCAGACTTTTTAGGCCACAAGAAGCAGGGCTGAAACAATATACTAAGAGCCATGAGTGCACTCACTTAACCACAAAAATGTCCAAGCTAAAGGGCTTCCACCCACATAATGCCCACATAAGGAAGGGGATCATCTGGATGTCTGGACCTCCACCTCCTGACATTTCCCCCTCATCCAACTTGGGGAGATGAGCCTTCTCTTTTCTCGGTAATGGGTATACATCCTGCTTATTCTGTGAGTGGAAATGATCCTTATCTTGTCCCTCTGGTGATTACTCGTGGAAAGTCCCCAAGTTATTTTAAGAGCCTCAGGAGCCTTGGTCATTTCCCTCTATTGGCCAGCAGGATTTTGCCCACTTGATGATTGTGCAACTTCTGTCCATTGTGAGGGCTTGAGAAGAGATTTGCCCACGCATTATCTTGGGACCACCAAAGTGACTATGTAACCACCAATGAAAATTTATATATTGTGGTGCACCAGCTGGACTGTCCAGGATCTGAGGGTCATAAAATCCTTTTGGGGAAGCAAGGAGATATCTCAAATTGTGAGGAAGATCTGAAGTCCTATTCATTAAAGGGGGCTGGGTCCCTTTAATAAGTGGTTATTGACTCAGCTCTATCTCATGGTTTTTTTTTTTTTGAAGATCGGACAGATTTTTTCCATGACAGTTATCACTCCTATCTACAAAAATCTAATGCCCCATTCAAAAAAGGAAATGTAGAGTCCAGTGCGACCTGTTCGTTTTTTTTCTTCCTTTTACTTGTTTTTTTTAAATATTTTCCAATTGCGTGTAAAAAATTTACCACAATTTTGGAAATTTTGAGTTCCAAATTTTCTCCTTCCCCTACCCACTGAGAAGGCAAGCAATATGATGTTGATTATACATGTGAAATTATTCAAAACATATTTTGATATTAGCTGTGTTGCAAAAGCACACACACTAATAAACCCCAAGAAAATAAAGTATGCTTCAATCTGCACTCAGTGTTTATGAGTTCACTCTAGAAGTAGATGGCATTTTTCATCTTGAGACTTTTGGAATTAGTTTAGGTCAGTGTATTGATCAGAATAGGTAAGTCATTCACAGTTGATCATCCTTATAGTACTGCTGTTACTGGTGTTTTTTGGGTTTTGCTTGCTTCACTTTGTATCAGTTCATAGAAGTCTTCCCAGTGGTGCCATTTTTCTTAATGAACCCCTGCTGACTCTCAAAAATCCCAGCTAAATGTTCATACAATGTTCCTTGAATAATATGTTCTAGAACTTAACCAAGTCAGTTGAACTCACTTGTGAATAGTCTGAAAATCCTCTCTTCATTTTGGGGAACTTCACCCTCACATTTGTCCTTCTCAGCTCAAGTCCACAGGCATTTATTGTGCCTACTATATACCAAAAATCACTGTGCTAAGTGCTGGGGATTCAAAGAGAATCAAAAGATAGTTCCTACTTGCAAGGAGCTCACACTCTGGTGGAAAAGAGAATATGCAGACTGTGTTAAGCATGTTTTGAGAGGCTACACTGCAAATAATCAACCGAAAGAAGGCTCTAAGAGCTGGAACAATATGACCTTGATTCATAAAATAAAGAGGGCAGTGAACCAAACTGATTGCTGGTAAAGTTATTCTGTTTACAGCCTTTCTGTGTGTGTATGTGTGTGTGTGTGTGTGTGTGTGAGAGAGAGAGAGAGAGAGAGAGAGAGAGAGAGAGAGAGAGAGAGAGAGAGAGAGAGAGA
>NC_058135.1:213474651-213509651 GCF_016433145.1 Gracilinanus agilis
TGTGTATAAGAGACAGAGAGAGAGAGAGAGAGAGAGAGAGAGAGAGAGAGAGAGAGAGAGATCTCATTAGAACATGAGCTCCTTGAGAGCAGGGACCCTTTTTGCCTTTGTTTCCCTGGTTCTCAGCACTGTGGCCTAACACATAGGAGACAGCTTAGAAAAGCTTAGTCACCTTGACTCCTGTCACCTTTCCCATTCTATTTGACTTGTCAAATCTCACTAAAAGAGATTCTGTAATACTGGGCAGACCAGAACTGAATTCTTTATTCTCTAGCTAATCTCTCTCTTAATTTGCAGATCCAGAACTCGACTGAATTTCCATCCACCTATGACTTGTACATTCTGGCCACCATAAAGGGTCTCAGTTTCCAGCGTTACTACATTAAGGCAACTAGCAAATTTGAAGAGGTTCATCAGGAGTCAACCTCGATTGCAAGAGTCTTCCATTTTGGTAGAAAATCTGCAAAGTCTTCACACCCCTCTGGCAAACGACTGTTTCCTGTGGCAAACAAGTGTTATTCTATACTTATGGACCAAGATACCAATTTAATGCACAGCATCACAGAAAGGTAAGCCATTTGGTTTGTTGCTGGAGTCTCTTGGCCTTAGGATGGTAAAGAGATGGTTTTCCTATCAGAGGTGCTAGTCTTCAAGTACAAAGAAACTTTATTCTGTTTTTTTTCTTGGAGAAATATCTAGTCTATGTCACAAGCTTTTTAAGTTAAGAAATATGTCTTTATTTAAACCACAACTTATATTTCTGTGATGCCTTTTCACTTTTAAAAAGTTTATTCACAGCAGTCTCATGAGGGAAGTGGTAAAAGTGTTTGTGTATAAGTGAAGAAACTGAGGGTCTGAGAGGACTTTGGGAGATTTCCCTATGGCCAGTTATGTCAAAGCCACAATTAAATCAGTTGTTAATTCTAAGTTGCATTCACATATGGTCTTTTTACTGAACAGTATCCACTATAAGCACATTTTGGGCGGGGCATGGACTTGTGATTTCAATGGTATAGAGAACAGCTAGTGATGAGACTCTGCCAGTGCAGAGTGGCACCTGCTTTGCAGCTTAGTCTTAGGGAGTTATCAAGGACACTGAGAGGTTAAGTGTGTGGAAGGGTCATGTCGTGGATAAAGAGTTGTTCTTACAGTCAGGGAGAGTGAGGTTCAGTTCCCCTCTGACCCACACTCACTGGGTAAACCTACACAAGTCACAAGAACACTAAGTACAATTGCTAAAAGGCAGACTTCACTTCCAGTCTTCCAGGCATTTTTTAAATTTTTTAAAATGCTCATTAATGCCCACCATCGTACTAAACTCTGTTGACTTCAAAGCCAAAAATAAAGTCTTCCTTGCCCTCATAAGAGTTCATTATATTGCCTGTCAGTCTCCAAAGGCAAAAATCGTGGTGTTATTTCTGCTTTTTAATACCTTATGGCCAATTTCTTACTAGGTTCTGAGCTTTTTTTAAAGGAACCTTTAACCACTAAGTAAAATCATCATGATAACTAGGAGACCAAAAGAGTCCAGAAACTGCCTCAGCCAACAAACATTTTGCCTCTGCTGGGCAGACTGCTTAGCTAGGCATTAGGGAAGATAAAAATGTAAATATGACTTTGTCTTGTCCCTTTTGATGCTTAAGGCCCCTTTATCTCATAAAGGAACATAATGCATACAAAGAAGCTGCAAAAAGGAAAAGGAACTATTGAAAGTCTCATAAATAGTGGGTGCCGAAAGAGATTCAAATCTAGATCTTTTGATCTCTGAGACCCTGTGCTTATGGCTGGAACAATATGTCCTAAATCCTGCTGGTATGGTGCTGTATTCAGACCTGCCCAAACCAGACAGCACAATAGGGGCTTCCTTTTCTTTGGTTTCAGCCTCTGGCAGCAATCTCTTAGGAGTTTTCTTTGGGGGTAAGGAGGAAAGGGGGAGGCCACAGAGTGCCCCAGGTGAGGGGCAGGAATAGGGAGTGAGGGTACATATATATGGGGGGGTCAGCAGGTCTTCACTTATATATCCTCAGTTTCAGCCTTTCTTGGTAGGTCTTGGCACATGACCCCAAAGATAAGGAGTTCCTACTGTACCTTGATTGTTTTTTAATCTTACCTTCTGTCTTGGAATCAGCACTTAATATTAATTTTAAGGCAGAAGAGCAGTAAGGACTAGGCAATTAGGGTTAAGTGATTTTCCCATGGTCACACAGCTAGGAAATATCCAGGGTCACATTTGAACGTAGGTCCTCCCAACTCCAGGCCTGACTCTCCTCTCCACTAAGCCACCTAGCTGCCCTCATACTTAGATTTTTGATATCTCTTCTCTTCCCCTAAGAAAATTTAGTCATTTTGGGTTTTATCCATTCCTTGTCCCAAAGGAAAGTATCTAATGAACTCCTCATTAAGGAATTAATACTTGTTCAGAACCAATGCATTAAATCTTACAATTATAGGAAAGGATAGAAATAGAAATAGAAACAGAAGGAGAAGAGGTGAGGGGAGAAGCTTAGAAGTGGGAACCATTGGGTTTCCCACCTAAGTGATTGACCCCATGGGAATAGCGAAGAGGGTACCCCAAAATCCCTCTGCCCCTCACCCCTTTCCTCAGTCCCTGAATTGTGAATAATAAAAGCCATTCATCAGTCAGATAGCATTCCAGAGTGCCTGAGAGGCTACGAGAGAGAGGGGAACCACAGCTTGGTCTGGCTGCCTCCATCTTAAAGCCGGACCACCCACTGTGAATTTAACTGATTGGGGGGAGGTTTGTGTGAACTCCGTCCTTATTTGGGATTAGATTGGGGTACCACAAACCTCATCTTATAGAGGAGGGAAGCCTCACCCCCAACTCCTGTGGGGTGGCACAACCATCTAGGTCACCCAGTTTTGGGGTAACACCCCCTTAAAGTCTCCCAGCATATATTTGGCCCCAAGGAGAACTGGAAGAGAGACTCACTACATAGACTCTCTCTCTCTCTCTCTCCCATCTATCAAACATTGATTATTGGCTCTCTTTATTATTAAAGTTTTGGCAGAGCCAAAAGTGCCTAAATAACTCCTGGAGGAGGGGGGGGGAAGAAAGCCCCTGTTTGAACCAGATGGCAGCCATTTTTCTCCTATCTACAGCATAGCAAAGGGGACAAACATAGCAAGCAAAGAAAATTTAAAGGCACAGTACCATAGAAATTTTACATTCAAACTGGTACAATGGATGCATCAGTGGGGAAAACAATTTGTACCATGATGGGAGTCCTTACATTACTATACAACTTTTCAACTATGATTTATAATTTCTGGATTGTAGTGATCCCAGGCTATATAATGGGAATAATACACATATATGATTCCTGCCAATGGTCAAAGCTAGAAATAGGTTGGGTCTTTGCTTTCATACCAACCACAGTTGCAGTCATCATCTCATTCCTCCACTTCTTTGGTCCTTAAAGAATTTAGTGCACAAATTGCTAGGACACAAGGATGATAGCACTATATTGATAATGACATTAAGAGAGGAAATAGCAAAGTTACTTGAAGAGAATGCTCAATTGAAAGTGGGAAAAGGGATCACAGCAGGAGACAAAATAGAAATAGCAATACAAACAACTGAGGCAATACAGATACAGCAAAGAAAATAGCAGAAGGGGCAATAGCACCAGCAGTACCAATATTACCAATCATTGATCACACGATTTTGCAGCCAGATTCTGGATTTCTCCATTTAAAAAGACATAAGCTATTCACTGCTGCAGATCTAGACACCCTAAAACAACAAATGACTGCCTTTTTTTTTTAAATCCCTTCAAAGCCATAAAAGAATTTAAGAGAGCATTAAGGCTTTTTGATCCCACATTTTCGGGCATTGAAATTCTTCTTTCTGAATTATTTACACCAGCAGAGAAAGCACAATTTATTGAGGAGACCTGTAGGAATACAAACTTAACATCTAGGCCACAATATTATGGAGATCTAGAATTAAACCTAGTATACCTAGGAAGAGCTAGGGAAGATCTCATATAAGCTATGAAATCCTTTGCTAAACATCCTGATTCCTGGGGAAAATTCAAAAAATTAAGGCAGGAGATAAATGAGCACCCCTCAACATATTTAGTTTGGCTTGTTGAAGCTGGGGAAATGATTTTGGGATTCAAAGACTTAAATGAACCCAACTTGCAGCACATAAGGAGGCAGTCTATTAAGGGCAGTTCCCTACTAATTAGACATACTTTAATTTGCATATAGTTCTATCTTTATGCTATGATCTTGGAGTGTTCTTGTCATTAAGTGTTGAGGATTTCAAGTTTAAATCTGTTGTTACTGGTATTTTGCATGTTGCAACTATCTGCAACTCCTTCCCTGGCTCCTTTTGTCTCATCCCTCTTGCACAAATCCCATCCTTACAATGAGTTTAGTGCCTTTCCCACTGAATCATACAATCAGACCACAAGGCATGAAGAGAGTGTTTATTGTGAAGAACCTGAAAATGGACTATTGGTGTTGGCAAAGTAGGAATTGTGAGGGGAGTGAGAAAAAAGGTGGGGCTGACTGATACTCTGGGTCATGCCTAACTCAGGCCAGTCTAGGCTCTGTGTGTGTGTGTGTGTGTGTGTGTGTGTGTACAATACATATCCCTGCAGGCCATGTATATAAAAAACTACAAGTTAACGTTATCAATGTTGTACTACATTTTCATTTATTTTGTTAAACATTTTCCAATTACATTTTAATTTGTGCATCCTCTGCTCTGACCTTAAAGTGCAATAAAAACAAACTTACTGATTCAGTATCTTAAAGTCATGAATTAAAAACTAAAAATATTTAAAAAGACTTGAGATACTGCTAAAAAACCCTGGCCTGATAATTTGGAGACCTGGGTTGATGCTCTAACTCCACCATTTCCTTTTTTCTTTTAATAATAATTTATTTTCCCCCAATTACATGTAAAACATTTTTTAACATTCATTTAAAAATTTTTTTGAGTTCCAGATACTTTTCTTCCCTCCCTCACTCTCTTCTCTTCCTCCCTGCCAGATGGTAAGCAACCTAATATAGGTTTTACATGTGCAATCATGTAAAGCATTTTTCCACTTTAGTCATATTATGGAAGAGAACTCAAATAAAAAAAAAGAAGACAGTGAGATATAGTATGTTGTGGTCCGCATTCAGACTCCATCAGTTGTTTGAGGGCAGATGGTATTTTTCATCATGAGTCTCTGAGATTGTCTTGGATCACTGCGTTACTGAGAATAACTAGGTCATTCACACTTGTTTGTCAAAAAATGTTGCAGTCACTGTGTACAATGTTCTTTTGGTTCTGCTCACTTCACTTTGCATCAGTCCATATAAGCCTCTCCAGATTTTTCTAGAATCTTCCTGCTCATCATTTCTTACAATACAATGGTATTTCATCAGTCATATACCACAACTAGTTCAGCCATTCCCCAATTGTTGGACAACTCAATTTCTAGTTCTTTGCTATCCTAAAAAGAGCTGCAGTAAATATTTTTGTATAAATAGGTCTTTCCCCCTTTTTTAAATCTCTTAGGAATACAGACTAGTGGTGATATTATTGGATCAAAAGGTATGTACAGCTTTAGAGCCCTTTGGTCAGTCCAACTACAGCACTTTTTAGCAGACCAAGTGCAGGTAATTCACCCAACTTCTGAGCCCATTTCCTCCTCAGTAAGAATGAGACAACAATACATTTATTCTCCCTGCCTCATGGATCTATGATGTTAAAAGCCCTTTATACCTGGGCAGGGTGGCATATACATATAGTTCTGCTTCTGGGGAGGTAGAAGCTGGTAGATCTTTTGAGCTCAGGTGTTCTGAGCTGCAGACAGTTAAGCTGAACAGGCGTCCTCACCAACGTCAGCATTAATGGTGAGCCCCCCAGGAAAGCAGTGGGGCAGGGAATCACCAAGTTGCCTAAGGAGAGAGAAGTGATCTGACCAAAGTCCAAAGACACAGCAGCACAAAGGTCCAGTGTGAATCAGAGTGGGGCCAGCCTCTGCACTTCTAGCCTGGGCAAGATAAAGGAGATCTAGGTTCTCTTAGAATCCTATTTATAAAGCTTCAAATACTTGAATTGTTTTTATTAGGATGTGAGCTCTAGTCTGCTTTGACCCTCCAGGATTTGAGGAAAAGAGGCACCAAGTAGAGCCCAAGGCATTGAACTGTTCTCCCTGAAGGCAGGGAACAGGCCTTTCTGCAAACAGCATCCTTAGTTCCATTGGCTAATGGCTCCTGACTGCTCAGGATATGCAGCAGCCCAGGGCTAAGAAGCAACTTTCTGAGAAGGTTTGTAGCATCTGCTGGTACAAACAACATAAGAACAATCTAATTCACCAACATGTGATTATACACCAGATTATTCCCCATCATTTCACATTGACACAGCCATCTGTTTCTGCTGAGGTCAGAAAGTCGTCCAACTTCTGAGTTAGACATTTCACGTCTCTTCATTCTGGAGCAAGACAGGAACAAGAAGATGGCTCCAAGGCTTGGGGCTTATTGTAGACTGTGCTTAATTAAGTCTCTATATTGGCTCAGCCTCAGTTTGGTGTCCTGTATCCTCACCATGTGTGTATTCCCAGAGCATTGCACACAGGAGGCACTTAATAAGTATGTATTAAATTGAATTGGAGAAAGAATGTCAGATTTAGAGTCTGGAGAATTGGGTTCTTTTCCCAACTGTCACCAACTAGGTGCATGACTTAAGATAAGTCATAGCCTCTCAGTTTTCTCATCAATAAAATGAGTCAGTTTGTAAGCTCTAACATCCTAAGTTCTAGGTTCCAAGAGGGGCATCATGGTGTGATGAATAGTGTCAGACTTGGATCAGGAAGACCTGAGTTAGAATCTTTATTTATTAATTTATTAATTTTTTTATTTTTAAATAAAAACTCTTACCTTCCATCTTGGAGTCAATACTGTGTATTGGCTCCAAGGCAGAAGAGTGGTAAGGGCTAGGCAATGGGGATCAAGTGACTTGCCCAGGGTCACACAGCTAGGAAGTGTCTGAGGCCAGATTTAAACCCAGGACCTCCCGTCTCTCGGCCTGGCTCTCAATCCACTGAGCCACCCAGTTGCCCCCCTAAGTTAGAATCTTGATTGATTCTAGCTCACTAGCTGGGCAGCAGTGGGAGAATCACTTCTCAGATACTCGCAGTTACTGAGCTTCTTCCCCTAGACATGTTGTAGGGTTCAAATGAATATAAAAAACTGTAAACTTCTGAGCACTATGTTCTACAATTCCTCTCTCCGGCTCTCACATACCTAGGTCTCTTCCAATTCTGCCATCTTACAGATCTTATAGATCTACCTGGTGAATTTATGATTAAAACTGGCCTGGGGGCCAGCTGGGTAGGTAGCTCAGTGGATTGAGAGCCAGGCTTAGAGACGGGAGGTCCTAGGTTCAAATCTGGCCTCAGACACTTTCTAGCTGTGTGACCCTGGGCAAGTCACTTGATCCCCATTGCCTAGCCCTTACCACTCTTCTGCCTTGGAGCCAATATACAGTATTGACTCCAAGATGGAAGGTAAGGGTTTAAAAAACAAAAAACAAAAAAAAAAAAAACTGGCCTGCCTCTGTGCCCAGAGCCTGGCCCTGTCCCAGCCAGACCCTTGGCAGGGCAGGTATTATCCCCATTTTACACATGAGGGAGTTGACTCCCATTTATTTTACTTGCTTAGGGTCTTATTGCATGGGAGGTAATGAAGAATGACCCCCCAAAACCTTTGAACTAGAATTCCAGGACCCCCTGCCCTATGCTGAGCTGCCTGCTTCTGTTTATTGAATAGCTTGTTTGATGGGTGACTTTTTTGCTCTTCCTCAAACATGACTTTCCACACATTTTCAGGGCAGAAATGCCGCTGAGAATGCTGCCCGTCTTCAAAGCCCAGGTACCATTTCTTGTAGTATTCTTGTGCTTCATTACCTCCTCAACCCCATGCCGCTCCCTAAAAAATTCTTTTGCGTAGACTTCCTTTTGCCTGTTTTGTTTCCCCCAGTAGAATGTAAGCCCCCTGAAGGCAGACATCATTTCATCTTCATCTTTATATGCCCAGCACCTAGCACTGCACAAAGTCATCACTCAATAAGGGTTTGCTAGTTGTAGTATGACTCCAACCCAGAGCCTCTGGTTCCAAATCCAGTAGTGTCTGCACCCCACTAGGTGGCTAGGCATCTTTCTGTGAAAATAATGAAGGAGCAGGGATCATTTCTTCCCTCGTGTCTTTACAGGGAGAGTAACGAGACTGTGCAGGTCACCCAGCAGTTCCTGGAATATAGAGTCAATGCTGATTTGGAGCATGGACCGATTTCAGACAACTATTTGTTTACTCCCAGCGGATCAGCAGTTCCAGCCGCAGACGTAGTGAGGTTGGAGATTGTGTCTGGAAAACTAATGACGGAGATCCGGCAGTATTTTTACAGGTATGGTGTCAGGCTGCAGATTGACCGTTTTAACTGCCTGCTTGTGAGCAGCCTTCCCAATCTAAAAGGCTGATTTCCTGTAAAGCCTAGGATATAGTTTAGCCTTTTTGTCTGGGTATTCAAACAGTCTCTTTTCTATAATGAGTTCATAGCTATGAAACTGAAATCAGAGACCAGTTTGTTTAAATAAGGATTTGCTAGGAGGCCACAGAGCCTCACAGATCAAATACAGAGCCTCAAAGCTGGACTCCGAGGTTCCAGGCCTTTCTCAGGAGCTTATTGGCTGAATGACCACAAACAAATCACGTAACCTCCTAGAGCCTCCACTTCTTCATCTATAAATTAGAAGGTTTTAGAACCTTCAAGTGCTCTAGAAATGAGAGTTATGATTGCGTGGTATTTCCGTAATAATGGCGACGGCTCATGTTTGTAAAGCTCTTGTAGTTCCAAAGAACTTACTGGACATGACCGTATCTGATCCTCCCCAACACTCCGTGAGGCAGGGAGGGCTAATAAGGGGAAAAGTTACAATGACTCATTTCCCAGCGTTCAGTGTTTGATCTTAGGAAAGTCATTGTCCTTTTTAGACTCCACTTTCCTCTTCTATAAAATGAGCGGGACAAACTGGATGATATCTAAGCTTTCTTCCAGCTTTGTACTCGTATGATTGCCTTTATCATTGATAAAGCACTGGGGAAGGTGCTAGAAACCCCGTCCTACCCCTTCACAGTGAAGGAATCGAGACTCCCAGTCACCGAGCACTTTGGACACACAGCCGGTGAGGAGTGGAGAAAGTCTCCTCCGTCCCAGGCCACACAGTTCAGTAAGCATTTAAGAAGGGCCTCGTCTGTACGAGAAAGGCAGAATGAGCCTCGGTCTGTGCTCGGAGCGGACACAGGAGCCTTTCCCCGGCCGAGCCTGGATGTGTGACTGTGACCAGACCCGTGGCCTGTGCTCGGGCACGTGGCACGCAGAGAAAGCTACCGCCGGGAAGCCAGAGGCAGACAGCGTGGGGGAGGCCCATCACGCTGGAATCACCCCCCCAGCTCAGCTCTGTTGGAATGCCGCTGTTTTGTGAGAGAGACAAGCGCAGGGGCATCCCGGCAGGACCGTATTGTCTGATGTCCTGCGTTCATGGCAGGGCGGTGTCAGTGACAGTTTGCGCCTGTACATCACTCTTAGGATTCGGAATCGGTGTGACACACATTACTTCATTCAAGCCTCACAACAGCTCTGTGAGGTAGATGCTCCTACTATTCCTGTTAGATAAATGAGGCAGAGAAGGGTGAAGAACAGTCTCACCCATACCCAGCACTTAATAAAGGTTTATAGGTTGAGTGATTAAGTGACTTATCCAGGCTCACACAGCTAATAAATGCTCAAAGTAGGTTTTGAATTCAGTTCTTCCTAACTGTTCAAGTTTAGGCCTCTGTCCATAACACCTTGAGACTTTTCAGCAGGGAAATCATCAGGCCTGGAATCAGGAAAGAAGCTCAGGTCCCAGGACCCTCTGGCCATGGGACCTTTGGACAAGTCATCTCCTCTCTCTGAAGCAGAGTTTCCCTCTTCTGTAAATGGGATTCATAAGTCAATCAAGTTTAACAAATATGTAGTAGTCACCTGCTTGGGGCTTAGCACTATGCTAGGCCCTGGGGGAGAAACAAAGGTAGATGTACTTTGAAACTGTTAGGGATAACAGAATGATCAACAGAAGGTGTATATGTAAAGCCAACATAACAAAAAAGCAATTCAGCAAACATTTATTCAAGGATCACTGTCTAGATGGCTCTATATTTGGGGACCATCAGGACTAGCACTCTGGGTCAGATCCTGTGATCGCAACAGCCTGGCATTTTTACTTTAGTATGAGGAGGAACGGTATGACTTCTAACCTACCCTACTGAAGTCAACCAGGCCTAAGAATCATACATATTTAGGCCAAACAAGCCCATGTTAACTAACTGAGATGAACTAGGATAATCTAAGGATGAACTAAGGACAAAGATGAACAAGGAAAATTGTCCTGTAACTACAAGACTCCTTGGAGTGGCAGCTCCACGTAGTAGAAATAGAAATAAAACACCGTTGGAATTAGAAACAGATGAGGATTTTAAGAACATCACAAGGCCAGGCAGTGGATGTAGTAGAAGGCAGATCACCAGGGCAGTTCAGGAGAAAGTGACGAGTCTCATTTACTCTGTTCCTACATTTTTCCACAAAAAGAACCAGAAAACTCATTTCCACGTAGAGAATCCTGATGATTCCCCACAATTCCCAACCTCATTTTTTCACTTGTTTTTATTTACTCATCCCACAGTACCTGTTCCTTTTTTTGTTTTAATAGAAATTTCACTGTGAAGGATTATACGTATGCGGCCTATTCTCGGATCTACCACGTCCCCGAGGGTTCCGATGGGAAGCTGCTCTGTCACAGGATAGAACAGGAGTACCGGGCGGGCCCTCTGGAGCTGAACCGGGAGGCGGTCCTGAGGACCCGCACGGACTTAAACAGTCTCCGAGTCCTCTACACCGACAATAACGGCTATCAGCTGCAGAGAAGGACTTACAGGCCCTTCGTAAACAACACCGTGGCTCGGGTAAGCCGGCCTGAGACTCCCCACGGGGCGGGGGGGAGGGGGGGGGATCCCGCGGTGCTCCTCACTCAGCTGGCCTAAACTCACAGCTCCAAGCGCCAGGCCTGCGTCGGCCTAGTGCAACCTTAGTGTTATCCCATATTGCTGTAGCTTCCCAGAGACTTCCCTCCCCAGGAGAAGTAGCGCTGAGCAAAGCAGTCGATGCTTTGACCTTTTCTTGTGATATGGACCTCTTTCCATCCTGGAATTCAGGGGAGACATGCCCGAGCGTCAGTCAGTTAACATTCATCCAACAAGTACTGAGGCGGCCACGCACTGTGCTGAGCCCTGGGGATAAAAGGAAAGTCCAGGGGCAGCCCCAGCCTCCAAGAAGCTCACAGCCTAATGGAGGAGACAACACATAAAAAGCGATGTACAGACAGGATAAGGTGGAGATAACGTTGGCACTGATGGGCAAACTAGGGCTTGTGGGCCAGATGCCGCCCCCTGAAATGTTCTATCTGGCTGGGTGACATTATTCCTAATCTGACGAATACAATGAGTAGGATACAATACAATGAAACTTCAAAAGAGTTGCCTTAGAAACAGACTGACAGAGGAGCATTTTCTTTCCTTTGGCCCCCTCTTTAAAAAGTTTGTCCATCACTGCTCTAGGGAATACATTGACTTTAAGGGGGTTGGGAAAGGCTTCTTGCAGAAAAGGGGATCTCAGCTGAAACTTGAAGTCTTAGTCCTCCAAAATCACTTTTGGTAATAACTGCATTGACCACAGTTAATATACCCATTTGACATGGAAGTTTTCCAAATTGTGTTGTACATATAGCTGCCTTTTTTTTTTAAACCTTACCTTCCATTTTAGAATCAGTACTATATATTGGTTCCAAGGCAGAATTATGGTAAGGGTAGGCAATGGGGGTTAAATGACTTGCCCAGGGTCACATAGCTAGAAAGTGTCCGAGGCCAGATTTGAACCCAGGATCTCCCATCTCTAGGCCTGCTCTCAATCCACTGAGCCACCCAGCTGCCCCCTCTGCCTTCTTTTTTAAAAAAGCAAAATTTTATGAATGGATTTTACACTGCAGTCATTTCTAGGTCCCAGCCACAGCTGAATTCTCCCCTGTAACAGAAAAAAAAGATAGTTCAGTAAAATCAATAAATGTCTGATAATGTATACCCTACTCAGCATCTCCCATCTCTCTAGAGAATTGATGGCTCTTACATCTCTGATTCTCTGGGACCAAGATTGACCATTATATGAATTCAGTTGCCTTTCGGTATTATTTTTGTTTATAATATTATAATCTTTCTCTGTATTGTTTTTCTTATTCTGCATATTTGTGCATCCAGATATTCTGTTCATCCAAATATTCTCATGTTTCTCTGAATTCCTTATAATGATGTTTTACATGGCCAAATTATATTCCATTATATTCAGATGCCACAATTTGTTCAACAATTCTCTAATTTTTCTGCTACAAAAAGTGTTTCTATTAAATTCTATAAAATTAAATTCTATAAAAATAATTATTATATAACAAACATTCATATATATATGTAATTATGCATAATGTTTATCTCTGTATACATTCATACGTGTTCTTGAGGTATGTACCTAGTACTTAGATTCTTAAGTCAGAGCACATGAACAGTTTTATGACTTTTCTCATATAATACCAGATTGTTTTCCAGAAAATTGGATCCGTTTATTGTTCAATTTGCCACCTTAAGCTAATTTGAACAGAATATATTCTTCCTTTAATGACTTAGCATAATTATAGCATCAGATATTATACTAGGCTAGAAGACAGTGGTGGCCCTAAGGTCTGTTGATATGTCTGGGGATTTTCATTTATTCAACAAACATTTACAAGCCACTTGTTATATGCAGAGGACAGTTCCAGGGTCTAGAGTCAGTCTAAAAGTTTAAATGATCTCTAGAGCCTTTGTCCTGGTGCATTACAGTCTAATAATCAGATATGACACATGCCAAGATAGCTGCACTACTCAAAAACATATTAAATGCATTAGCAAGGTGCAAAACAAACATATACGAAGTCCAAGAGGGAAAGGTGTTGGTGGCCCTTGGCATCAGAACCGTTTCATGGAGGAGGTAGCATTGAGATTGGCCTTTGAAGACAATTGGCAAAAAAGGACAAGAAAGACATTCCAAGGATAGAGACCAGTGCGAGCTAAAGTTTGTGTTCAGCTGGCAGAGAGTACAGATTGGGGGGGCGGGGGGGGGGGGGGGAGAGGGTAGATGATATAAAGCTGGAAAGGTAACCTGGTGCCAGATTATGGAGGGCCTTGGAAACCTAGCTAAAGAGTTCTTTATCCTAGAGTTAATAGGGAGTCACTGAAGATGTTTTTGAGCAGAAGAATGATGTGACCAAATTTGTGCATAAGGACTATATATCCTAATACTAAATGGCCCAAGATTCTAGGCTTATCTTATTCTTTTCTTTCTACCATCACTTGTCAGCTCATTGAACGTTGCTGTTGGTGTTAAATCTTGTAGAGTTCCCTGGCCATCTTTCTAATTTTGATTCTAACTACATGCCCAGACTTGTTAAAGTTTTATATGGACTTTAAATTAAGGCCTAAGGACAGTTTCCATAGATGAAAATACATGAGCTTTGTAAAATCTCATTAAGAGCTTTTAAACAATTTACCACTGAGCCACCCAGCTGCCCCCTCTGCCTTCTTTTTTAAAAAAGCAAAATCCAGAGATTTGTACCATGTTGGAGATAATAGAGGTTGCCAGACACCTATATGACTTCCATTTATTGATATTGCTATATTCTGCTCAAAGTTATATAATTCATTTATTGGTCTTTTATGTTTACAGAACTACTATCCCATGGTACAAACTGCTTTCATTGAGGATAACAAAACCAGACTTGTCTTGCTGTCTGAAAGATCACATGGTGTCTCTAGTCAAGAAAATGGGCAGATAGAGGTAAAAGGAAAAAAGGGTTTTTTCCTTGGGTGCTTCTCAAGAAGAATGATGGAAGAAGTGACTACCCTGATGACATTTTTTAACAGGTGATGCTACATAGGAGACTCTGGAACAACTTTGAGTGGGACCTCAATTACAACCTCACTTTGAATGATACATCAGTGGTTCGACCAACTTTCTGGCTCCTCCTAGGACCCAAGTCTGTCATTACTGCTTTGTATCAGACGAGTAGAATGGCTTTGGAGCATAGACCAGTTGTTATATTTGGAGAATTACCTGGTAAGTAGAGATCCATTTTCAAAATACTTAGTACCTTACCCATAGAGGATAAGGGAGTTGGACAGATGGTCAGAAGGAGATTACAGGGTCCCTTTGCTGGCTGTGGATACAAAACTCTGTTGCATTGCCCACACGCAGATAAAAGTTGAAGTCTTAGATCTCAGTCAAAAGATGAGGAGGATCACTACCATACCACCACTTGTAGCTACAGGGAAGTAGGGAACCCTGTTCACATTCCCAGTGAGGAAAAGAGTACTTGTGGTCACTTAAAGATCAGAGCACAGTCCAGGAAACATACCTCTCCATACATCATACCACCTTGAAAGAACTGAAAACTTATAGAACCCCAGAGCTACCTCTGAAAGCAACTACACAAAGAACCTGAAACTTGGGACAGTGCCCCTTTCACCATACAAACACAATCCAACTTTAACAGTTTAAGTCAAAGATCAAGAAGGCTGTAAAAGTGAACAAACAAAAAAAGAAACTCAACATAGACAGTTATTTTACTGACAGGGAAGACCAAAACACAAGCACAGAAGAAAACAAAATCAATACTGCTACATCCAAAGCCTCAAAGAAAAATGTAAATTGCTCTCAAGCCCATAAAGATTTCCTGGAGGAAAAAGAATTTTAAAAATCAAAGAGGTAGAAGAAAAATTAAGGAAAGAAATGAGGGATTCAGGAAAATGATGAAAAAAGAATTGACTGCTTGGTACAGGAGGCACCAAAAAAATTGAAGAAAATAGTACCTTAAAAAACAGAATAGGCCAGTTGGTAAAAGAGGCTTAAAAATCCACCAAAAAAGAACAATTTAGAAAGTAAAATTAGCCATGTGGAAAAGGACATCTAGAAGCTTACTGAAGAAAATAATTTCTTAAAAAGTAGAATTGGGCAAGAGGAAGCTAATGACTCCATGAGATATTAAGAAACGATCAAGCAAAGTCAAAAGAATGAAAAAAAATAGAAGAAAATGTTAAATATCTCAGTGGAAAAATAATTGACTTGGAAAATATATCCACGAGAAAATTTAAGAACTATTGGACTACCTAAAAGCCACAATGAAAAGGAAATCAAAGGCATTGTCTTTCGAGAAATTATCAGGAAAACTGCCCTGCTATTCTATAACCAGAGGGTAAAATGAAATTGAAAGAATCCACTGAATACTTCCAAAAAAAAAGTCTCAAAATGAAAACTCCTAGAAGTATTATAGCTAAATCCCAGCCAAACTGCAAATATCATGGAGTCACAATTAGAATAATACAAGATTTAGCCGCTTTTACATTAAAGCAGTGATGGGCAAACTATGGCCCACGGGCCAGAGGTGGCCCCCTGAAATGTTCTATCTGGCCCCCGTGACATTATTCCTAATCTGATGAATACAATGAGGAGGATGCAATACAATGAAACTTCAAAAGAGTTGCCTTAGAAACAGACTAACAGGTGAGCATTTCTTTTCCTTTGGCCCCCTCTTTAAAAAGTTTGCCCATCACTGCATTAAAGTATTGGAGGGCTTAGAATATTATGTTTCAGAAGGCAAAGGAGCTAGGATTGCAACCAAGAGTTACCTGCCCAGCAAAACCAAGTATAATCCTTCAGGGAGAAAAAAATGGATACTCAGTGAAACAGAGAACTTCTAAGCATTCCTGATGAAAAAGATAAGAGCTGAATAGAAAATTTGATTATCAGATACAAGACTCAAGAGGACCATAAAAAGGTAAATAGGAAAAAAAAAACTGCTTATATCCCTAAATGGGAAGATAATACTTGAAACTTAAGAATTCTATCATTTTGGGGGCAATTAGAAGGGTTATACATAGACAAAGGACAAAGAGAAATGGAGAAGGAAGTGCTCAAACCTTACTCTCATTGGAAGTGGCTCAAAGAAAGAAGAATATATACACTCAGGTATAGAAATCTCTCTTATCCTACAAGAAAGTAGGAAGGGAAGGAGATGAAAGAGGGGAATGAGAATGAGGAAGGAAGGGAAAATTGGGGGAGACAGTGGTCAAAATGAATTATAAACAGGGTGAAAAAAGAAAGAATAGGATAAACAGTGAAAAATATTGTGGAGGGTAATACACAGTAACCATAATGATGAAAAACCCCACTAGTTTCTCTGATAAATTCATTTCTTAAATATATAGAAAAATGTGTCAAACATGAGAATACAAATCATTCTTCAATTGATAAATGGTCAAAGGATATGAATAGGCAGTTTTCAGATGAAGTAATCAAAGCTATGTATAGTCATATGAAAAAAATTCTTAAGTCACTATAAATTAGAGGAATGAAAACTAAAACAACCCTGAGGTACCACCTCACATCTATGAGATTGGCTAATATGACAGAAAAGGAAAATGACAAAAGTTCAAGGGGATGTGGGAAAATTGATACACTAATACACTGTTGAGGGGATTGTAAACTGATTCAACCAAACTAGACAGCAGCTTAGAACTATGACTAAAGGCTATAAAAACTATACATATCCTTTGACCCAGCAATATCACTACTCGGTCCATATTCCAGAGATAAAAAAAAAAAAAGAAAAGAAAAAAAGGACCTATATGTACAAAAATATTTATAGCTGCTCTTTTTGTAGTGGCAAAGATTTGGAAAGTGAGGGGTGTCCATCATTTGGGAAATGGCTAAGTTATAGTATATGATTATAATGGAATACTATCGTTGTATAAGAAATGACAGAGTGATTTCAGAAAAACTTGGAAAGACTGATGCAGAGTGAAGTGAGCAGAACCATAATGTTGTAACACAATAACAGTAATTTTGTACAATGAACAACTAGAAATGACAACTATTCTCAGCAAAACAATAATCCAGGATAGTCCCAAAGAACTCATGATGCCATCTGCCTCCAGAGAAAGAAGCAATAGAGTCCAAATCCAAACCAAAGCAAATTCTATCTTGCTTGATTTTTTCATTTTTTGTTGTTAAGAGTTTTCTTCCATAAAAGGATTAATATGGAAAAATGTTTTACATGATTGTACATGTAAAGTCTATATCATTTTGCTTACCACCTCAAGGAGAGGAAAGCAGTGGATGGGAGGGAGAAAATTTGGGATTCAAAATATTCTTTTTTAAACTACAAACATTAAAAATTGTTCTTACATGTAATTGGGAGGGAATTTTTTAAAAAAATACCTTATTTTTGGTTCATCTTGTAGTTAATAGCCACATATCACCAGGACACCTGCAGAAAGATGCTCCAGCCCTTCCCTCAAATCTTCACCTCCAGATTCTCAGCATCCCTGGATGGCAGTACAGCTCTAACCACACAGAGCATCTGCAGAATTTGCAGAAAGGTAAGACAGGCGTTTTCCTGGGAGGATGGGGGGACTGTTCTTATTTGGCTAAAATCCTCCCTCAGTTTCTCAAGAGTTCCCAAGTTCTCAGGATTTTAATGCCTGATTGACTTTTCAAGCCCCATAAGAGCTTTGACTTCAAGTCCATCCCCCTGGTCATGCTGGTCCCCAGTTCCAAATCTTTCTAAGCATAAGAACTCCCTCTTCCCCAAAAATCCTCCCAAGATTCCTGCCTCAGTCTGCAGTTATCTCCACATTCTCCAAAGTACTTGAGGAATCTTTGTATGTATACTCCTTCCAACCACTGGCATAGACCTCTGTGGGATAATGATAGCTGTTATTTTTAAAGGCAAGTATGATTTGCTTATTTGTTGATACAAATAATAATGTTTAAAATATTATAAAGAAAAAATATACCTTGCAGAATTATTATGAGAATCAAACGACATGATCTAAGTAAATGTTTTGTAAACCTTGAAGTGCTAAATGTTAGCTATTGATGGTACTATTTTTTTTCTAGTATAATAGTTAAAATTAAATTATGAGGCTGCTAGTAGCTTTAATAATTTTATTACATCAAAATAGTAATATTAGAGAGAGGGAAAGGTGGGAAAGAGGTAGAGAGTTACTTAGCTTCCTACTCTATTGGCTGCCATGACGGATTGAGGCTTACCACCTACATGGGTTCCTCCAGGTTCCAAGCTCCAGCCAGAAGAGAGCAAACAGTCTCCTGGTCTCACTTTATAAGCCATTTTCTCCACCCACTAGCTCTCCCATGTCACATCTCAGGAACCAATCATAGTTCCTTAATTTGCCTGGCACTGCCCAGGGAGAGGGGCAATGCCTGTGGGATCAGTTTCTCCTCTCGTTGGTTTCAACTTCCTTTCTCTGAAGGTTTGTCTATATCTGCACATCTCGATGGTAAATGACCTCCAGGTCACTGATTGATGATATCAAACAAAGCGACATGAGAAGAGAAATGCCCTTCCAAACTAGAAAACACATATTAAGCTTGTAACATAAGGGCCTAAGAATTTGAGTGCTGTGTGCCCAGCACAGAGCTGGTTAATTGAAATATAAGAGATATGCCATTAAATTCATTCTGATAATAGCTCACATTTCTGTAGTGCATTAAGTTTCAGAGCTCTGAGTTGGGTAGGATAGGCTTTATTAGCACCATTTAAAAGATAGGGAAAGGAGGGCAGTAGGTGATTCAGTGGATAGAGAGTTAGGCCTAGTGATGAGAGGTCCTGAGTTCAAATTTGGCCTCAAACACTTCCTAACTTTATGACTTAGGGCAAGTCACTTAACCCCAATTGCCTAGTCCTTACCTCTCTTCTGCCTTGGAACCAATACCTAGTATTGATTCTAAGACAGAAGGTAAGGATTTAAAATGAAAAAAAAAAAAAAAAAGATGGGGAAAGTGAGCCCTGGAGGGAGAAGTGATTTGCACATATGTAATAAGCCATAGCTGGCATTTGACATTGTCTACTGCCCGGGACTGCGTTGTTTCCATTTTCCTGTAGGCTCTATTTATTCTCAGGATATTCACTATCCAGTTAAGGCTGTAGAAGTAAACATGGACAATTAGGGAGCAGTCAGGCACAGCTGGGCCAGATTGTTAGAGGCAGGAAAGGCTGAGGGAGGCCAGGAAGAGGTCTTTGTGGACTTGGGTTCTCCATAAGCATCGAAGTAGCCTCTGAATTGTCCCTTAGAGGAAGGAGGCGGCCCTGAAGGAAGGATTGGGTCACTGTAGATCCCCTTTCTTTCCAGCAGACTCTTTGTTCCGAGCTCCTCTGCCATTCTTCCTCCGAGCCAGGGGCAATATGGATGGCATCAAGAATACTTGCTGGGTCTCACATCCTAGGGCCCGGGTTTAGATCCAGTCCTTTAGGCTCTGGGCCTCAGAGGTCTCATCTGTAAAGTGAAAGCAGAGGATGTGAATTCTGGGTCTGGATGTCAAGCTCCCTGAGGGCCGGCTATGCTTTTGCCTTTCTTGGTATTCCTGGCAGAAAGTAGGTAGCCGGCCCAGAAGTCCTTCCCAAAAGCCTGTGATTGAAGGAGCGATGCCACGACTGAGCACCTGCTCCTGGGTTGTTCTGTTTCTCCAGGTCACAGAAAGGAGGGCGAGCCCGACCTCAACCGCATCTTACTCCGGATCTGCCATTTATACGAGGTGGGAGAAGACCCAGACCTGTCCCAGCCAGCAGCCGTGAACCTGAAGGTAAATCCAGCCATTTCTCCTCCATCCCCCTGTGGCAGTCCCACTGGGAGCAGCCCGGAGAGGGACTTCACCCCAAGGGGACCCCGCTTCACGAAAACTGGTCAATTCAAGGAAACTGGCGTGGTGGGCAGAGGGACAGCCTTGAAGCCAGGGAGACCTGAGTTCAGATCCTCCCTCTGAAACTGCTTACTTAATTGTCAGCATCCTACACCATTTCCTAAGTTTCAGAGCTTCACTGATAAGCATGGAGGAGGGCCATGACACAGTGGGGAGGCCCCAATCTAAGAAATCACAAAACCCAAACCCAAAGCTCCTGAGATTTGGAGTCAAATCCTGAGTTCACCCCAGGGCCTGACCATGTTAGGCCTCTTGTATGCTTACAGAACAGCCCCTCTATTTCCTCTTTCTGGCCAAGTGCTCTGTGGTAGCCTCCAGTGACAAATCACTTCCCCCCAGCACTCATTGCCACGCTTCTCCTCCCTGCTTCCTAGCTTGCCTTATGTGAGTTTGCCTTCCTGGGATACAAGCCACCCAATCTTTTTGTGTGACTTTTAAGTCTTTTTGACTTAACCCATCTCTTTTGAATAAGGCGTCCTTGCAGAAACCCAGAGTCCTTTCCTGGCTTTCGCCCCTCCAAGTGTCACTGGCACAGTCATGGCGCCCAGCCCTTTCCAGCCCGCTAGAAAAAGACAAGAGCTACCGAGGCCCTGTTTAAAGTTTACAAAGCATTTTCTTTCTTGGCAACACAAGAATCATCACCATGATTTCTAGATGAGCAACACTCTAGGGATAATGCAGTTGTCACAGGCCGTAGCACAAGTGAAAGCATCCAGAGATCCAACAAGCAGCTATGAAGTGTTTAGCATGTACTAGGCCCGTGCTACGCCCCAGGACGCAAATACGAGGAAAAAGAGGGGCAGCCCCCGCCCTCCAGGAGCTCCCATTCTAACTTAGGAGGCCAGCTCTACGCACAGCGAGCTATATACCGGATAAATAGAAAGGACTGCGGGAGGGAGCAGTCAGTCAGTCTGTAAACATTTACTAAGTGCCTGCCATGTGTCAGACACCGTGCTAAATGTCAGACACACAAATACAAGGAAAAGGAAAGGCAGTCGCTGCCCTCAGAGAGCTTAGGGGAAAAGAGCACCTCAAGGGAGCTGGGGGGGGAGGGGGGCGCAGTGGCAAAGAGAGTCGTCAGGAGGGAAGGCTGGCCAAAGCCCGTCCCAGAATGGAGGCCCTGGAGAAACTCACCATGGGGAGAAGGCCACTGCGGCCCAGCAGCGAGGCCTAGAGTCAGTGTGACCAGGAGAGGGTGCCTTCCTGCTTTGGTCTTTTTTTAATACTGTTTTAGTTTTAGTTGTGTACACACACACACACACACACACACACACACGTGTTTATGTAGTTCTGTGTGTATGTGTGTTTGTACTTGTGTGTATATAAACACATAAATGTTTCTCTCTAAATTAGCATGTATCTATATTAAATACTATTATTTCTATATCATAGAGTATATAATAGGATATATAAGTGATGATATTTTACATGTGTCTGTGTTTATGTACGTAAAACTATCATTTTGTAATGTCTGCTTCTCTCTTCCCCCCAAAACTCTCTCTAGCAATGAAGAAGGGCCCCAGGCAAGCAAAGGAACTGACCCCTTAACCCTGTCTGAGCCCACATGGCTCAGACCTCCTCCAGCCATCCTGGCCTCCTCGGCATGTTTCTTCATCCTCTCCCTGTTCTTCAGGTCTGTGACGTCGAGTCTGATCACATAGGCCTGAGGTCCGGCGTCTTCAGCCGTGTTCCCTTTCCGTCCTGTGGAGGTCCTTGTGCAGGCTGTCCTGGGTGCCGCTCTCTTGACTCTGAATAACTTCACACAAATCTTCCCAGTTTCTCTCCACCTTTTTTCCCTTCCTCCGTGTCTATGAGGCCCCAACAGGAGGCACGTGGTCCTCTTCCCTCGGCCTAGATCTACTCCGGGTAGCGTGTATCCTGGGGGCAGAAGCCACTTCCTCTTCTTGGGTCATGATCGCTGGGCCTGGCAGGACTTGGCTTTCTTCGGTCTAGGCAGTGACTATCATCTCTGAGGTCAGGCCACAAACTCCTGCGGATTTCTTCTGGTCTCTTCCTGTTGGAGTTAGACCTTATCTGTGTTCTGTCCCTGAAGCCAGCCTGGAGGCAAAGCATCCCTACTCTGTGACCCAGATGCATCAGGCGTTTTTCACTGCAGAATCTCATTTCAGGGGAGGATGGAAGCAGCCCATAGATGGGCCTCTTCAGTAGAGTTCTGTCTGATTCGGTAGGTTCTACGGCAGGAAGGAGCCTTAAAAATCTTCTTCAATTCCCTCATTTTACAGATGTGGAAATCTGAAACGCACAAAGTAGCTTGCCCAGAGTCACAGTGGATGGTAAATAGCAGAGCCAGGGCTTCTGGCTCCAGACCCAGGATTCTTGCCCTGCCCGTGGATACCTCCTGGCAGGGTGGGAGAAATCACTGGACTAGGTTCTTGTGCTTGATTCTAGGCCCAGTTCTGACCCTTACTAACCAACAGGAGAGTTGTTGTTCACTTATTTCTCAGTGTGACTCTTTGTGACACCATTTGGGGTTTGTGTGGCAGAGATCCCAGAGCAGTTTGCCATTTTCTTCTCCAGCTCATTTTACAGATAAAGAAACTGAGGCAAATGGGGAAGTGACTTGCCTGGGGTCCCACAGCTGGTAAGTATCTGAGGCCAGATTTGTACTCAGGAAGATTAGCGCCCTATCTGCTGCACCACCTACTTGTCAGTGAGAGATTACTGGTCATTAAATCACAGGACCTGGATTTGAATCCCAATTCTTCCACTTCTTACCTGAGAAGTAGAGGCACACATGGAGTTATGGACTCAAAGTCAGGAAGACTTGGTTTCGAATCCTACCATCTTCCCAAATACCTAGGCTCACAGCCTCAATGCCATCTTTGTCCAGTCCCCTGCCAGATGTTGTTGTTTCTGCATCACAGCATCTGATCCCCTCATGTGCCCGCCCTTGTAGGGCCATCACCCTAGATCAGACCCTTTTCACCTTTCACCAAGACTGTTGCCTTCCACTCCTCACTGGTCCCCCTGCCTCAAGGGTCCATCCCTGTCCCAAATGCTAACGTGATTTTTCTGAAATGGACCAGGTCACCTCGCCCCAACACTGTCCCACCCCTCTCAGCAAACTCAAGAGGCTTCCTGGGAACTCCCTGAACATCACTCTGTTTGCATATAAAGCTCTTTCCTCCCAGCCTCTCCCCACCTTCCTTACCTTCTATGCTTCCCTCCTCTGCACCTATTCTGCTCCAGGTCCTCCGCTCTCCCTGCTCTCCTCACTCATGCCCTCCATCTCCTGCCTCCTCCAGGAATGTTCCCCTCCTCATATCCACCCCATTGTTGCTCCGGCTTCCTCAGGGCTCAGCTCTGATCCTCTCTTTTGCAGAGAATTCTTCTTGGGCCCTCTCTCAGCCCCCTTGCCCATTAGTGCCTTCCCCTCTGAAGTTGCCTTCTATTTCCCCTCTATGTTATAAATGTAGCTAGTTATTTATATATTGTCCCTCATCACTCCTTCGGCTGTGTGGCCCAGGGGATAGAGAGCTGACCCCCCAGCCAGGAAGACCCAGGTTCAAATCCCACCTCTGTCCTACTGACTTGGGGGCCCTGGATAAGTCACTTTATGGTATCTTTAAGAGACTTTGAAGTGCGTAAAATGCACTGAGCTGCATTAGGGGAGGGTATTTTCTCATCTAGTGATTTCCTTCTCTGAATCAAAAATTTTGCTGCCATATGTCAGGAATGTTATAAATTCAATTCCATAAATGTTTGTTAATCACCTAATGTGTACACAGCACAAAATACTATTAGGTACTTGGGAAGAGACAAAGTTTAGATAAGAAAGAGTTCTGGTCTTGATGGAGTTTACTGTCCAGAATAAGGATATGAATTTTTTTTTACCAGACTTTTGGTTTCATTAGTATAGAGAACTTCCAGTAAGGAAATTCCCTCTACCACTGCAGATTGGCACCTGCTGAGCAACTTGAAGCCTTGAGGACCTGTCTGGGGCCAACATGTGTTGGCTGATATTCACACAAATGGAAAAGAGTTAATTGAGTTTTTGAGTGTCTGAGAGAGGAGGGGAAATGGCAGTGAAGTAAGATCCACCAGACAGGAAATGTTTACAAACAGCTAACCCCTCGTACACAGGAAGTATTTGTTATTCTCACCTATCTGATCGTGGCAGGATGAGCAGCCAGGCAGCACCTCGAAGCCTTTTGGCACAATCAGAAAAGCTCCTAGAGTCACCCAGGGTTAAGGTGGACAGGGAGGGACCTTAGAGATCAGCTGCTCCGACTTTCTTACTTTCCAGCCAAGGAAACCGAGGTGCAGACGAGGAAAATGACTCTCTCAGGTCAGGCTTCACCAGCCCCAACGCAGAAGCTGCCTTGCCTGCCATCTCCACTCAGACAGGCTCCCCTTCTCTGCCTCCACAGGAGAGTCAGGGGAGCCACTGAGGGTTCTGTTGGCAGGGAGGGGCTCATGCAGGGAAAGGGAGAAATAAAGTGCTGCTTCGGCTCATTCACCATCCCTAGACCTGTCCTCATCCACAACATGGAGCAATTCATGGTTTTGTAGCACCTTTCAGTGATGGAACTGGTTTTCTCCCAGCTGCCCTCACATATCTCTATCTGTATCTTATAGATTAGCAAATTGAGGCCCAGACAGGTAAATGGTTTGCTCAGTCACATAGCTAATAAGTATCAAGACTGATGTTCCAACCTCACTGATGCAGATAGCCAGCCAGAGACAGAGAATATTTCAGTAGGACAAAAGGGCTTCCCCTGTTCTTCCTTTATTTTAAAATAACCATTCATTCTAAACTTAACACTTTCCAAAAATCCAAGTAAAAATAGGAAACTGAACCCAAATAATCCTGTAAAACTGAAACAATTGACATTGTGATAAAAGAATAAAACAGGAATAACAGGATTGAAACTTTTTTAAAATGACAATTCATTTGTCATGTTTCCTGCAAATCTCTTTTCCACCAATGCCTTCACCAAGTTTTAGGCCAGTATATGTATTACTTTTAATTCTTCTAGCCTTATTTTGTATCATTTCATAGAAATTTTTGCATATTTTGCTGTACTGAAATGATTTGGAATTATAAAATTAGAGGTATCTTAAAGGTCATCTGGTCCAACTCCCTTATTTTACCAATGAAAATATTAAAGACCCCCAGAGATAAGTGGCTTGCACAGGAAATAAGTAGGAGAGCCAGGATTTGACTCAAGATCCTTTGACTCCAGTTCCATTGCTCTCAGTATTATAAATATTCAAGTTCATTAATGAGGCAGCTTATTCAACCATCTCATCACTGAACATTTGAGTTGCCTTCAGTTTTTGACAATATAAATAGATTGGGCAGTAAATAAAACCCTGGGCTTGGAGTTGGTAAGATCTGAGTTCAAATTCAGTCTAAGATACTTATTAATTGGGTGACATTGAGCAAGTCACTTAACCTTTTTGTTCCCTAGTTTACTCATCTGTAAAAATGAGGGGGTTGGAAGTCTCTGAGGTTCCTTCTAACTAAATCTGTAGATCCTCCATAGGCATCAGTTTCCTCATACATAAAACAAGGAGGTTGAATTTGTTGACCTTAAGCTTCCAGTTCTGACATCCTGCATTCTAAAGACCCCTCGTAGCTCCAACTTGAAGCCCTCTTTGTTTCTATGTCTTATCTTCCCATCCAGATCATGAAGGCAGGAACTGCATCTTATGCATCTTGGTACTTACTCCCTATAGCACCTAACAGGATTCTAGGCAGTTTTTGAATCCCTGATAGGCTGCTCTCTTTATCATTGTCCAGATAAGAAAAAGCTGGTACTCTTTCTGATCTTCCCCTTCCATGTGAGTGCCCCTTGTTGGGACCATAATTAACTCTCAGTTTTCCATGTTTGTTGGGAGAAGCAATGATATATGAGAATATCAGAAATATCCAAGTGGGTCAGATGTATAATATAGGCTCTTTAGCCCTGTGTTCTACCTCAGGTTGTGTAAATTGGGGAGTGTAATTCTGATCATCCCAATCTTAGTCATTACTAAGCTAGAGCAGGAGTCCCAGGCTAAAATTGGGTGCTTAAAATGTGTGACCCACTTCTATTTTCACCACCGATTGTGATTGGTCTTCTGATTTTACATTGCTTAAATTTCCCCCCATATTCTTCCCTCTCCCTCTGAACTGTCCTATATAAAAAAAGAAGAAGGAGGAGGAGGAGGAGAAGGAAGAGAAGGAGAAGGAGGAGAAAGAGAAGGAGGAGGAGGAAGAGAAGGAGGAGGAGGAGGCGGAAGAGAAGAAGAAGGAGGAGAAAGAGAAGGAGGAGGAAGAGGAAGAGAAGGAGGAGGAGGAGGAGAAGGAGGAGGAGGAGGAGGAGGAGGAAGAGGAAGAGGAGGAGGAGGAAGGGAAAAAAGCAGTCAGCAAAACCTACCAACCTATTTTTAGGTTATAGGAATATATGGAGTGTTCCACACCTGTGAACCTCCTGCCTCCACAAAGTAGTACTTGGGGCTGTCTTCTCGAGGCTCCTCTTTGGAACCACACTTGATTCTTTGGGGTTTCACAACATCCATTTTCAGACATTTAGCAATGTTGTTTCTTTCCATTTATGGTGTTGTAGCCATTATTGTTTTCTTGGTGAAACCTTTTTATTTTATTTTTTAAACCCATATCTTATGTCTTAAAATTGATGCTATGTATTGGTTCCAAGGCAGAAGAGCACTAAGGGACAAGCAATGGGGATTAGCCATTTTATCTTCAACAGACTTTCCAATGAAGCAGTTTTGTGTAGGATTGGCAAATAACTCAATGTGTGATGTCTTTGGTTCTTAACAGTCTCTGCTCCAGAGTTTGGGAACGGTGGCTTTGGTGGAGGAGCGCTCCCTCACAGGGACCTGGGATGTGAAGGACCTGAATCGCTGGAGATGGAAGACAACCGAACGTGAAGGCCAAGGTCTGAAAGATCATAGGTTCAGCCCTTCCTATCTGTCCCCCTCATGCCTTCCAGGACTTTGGGCACCTATTGGGCTTCTAGCTGGCCTGGTTACTCTTCAATAGGTCTCACACTGGCCAGCTTTGAACCTCCTTAGGAAGTCTGACCACCCCTCCCCTCTGCTCTTGGACCAGCCCTCAGCACAATCTGAAGCAGCCTCCATCCTCTTGGCATCCCAGCCTTTATTTTCTGTGTCTTTCCCTTCAGCCTCCTTAATAGCATCCAGTTCCCGTCGGGTCCCAGGGCCTTTTGCATGTTAACAAGAATCAAGTCTTTTGAGGAGAAAAGCTTTGGCTTCCAAGAATGCACTAGTAGGCAATGGCCAGTGGTAGTGGGAGAACTTTGGGGGGGAAATGAATCCTTCTCGTGGCCAGCCGTGGTGCCCTTTTAGAAGGTAATTTGTCAGTAGCCAGGCAGCACTTCCTTATGAGTTCAGCGCCAGGATCTGGTCTGGCATCCAGGATGTACCAGAGGCAGCCTGCGAGGGCCTTTCACTGAAAACAGGAATTTAGGCATGTTAGAGCTGGAAGGGACCAGGCAACACTAAATGTAAAGTCCTGGAGAGAAGGGATCGCTTATTCTCGTATCCCCATGCCTGGCATTTAGTAGGTGCTTAATAAATGCTTATTGATTGACTGACGGGCTGTCAGCTGAGGAAGGTGGACTAGAAGGTTCCCTCGCCTCCAGCTCCAGATACTCTCGTATTCTAAGCTGCCTTCCGACTCTGACGTTCCACGTACAAAGGTGGCTTCTAGCCGCGACATTCACTTTCTCTTTCCCTCCGGGTCCGTGTTCTCAGGTTCCCCTCAGCTCTCATGTTCTCTGGTCTGGACTGAAGGAGGGAGAAGCTGGGCCTTTGTAGGGGTGAGGGAAGTTAGCCAGGCCTGGGCCAGTAAGAACTAGTGACCGGAACATCGGAGCTGGGTCAGAACTAACACGTCTGTCCTTTCCAGGTTTCCGCAGGTCTTCCCGGACAGCCTTGGGGAATTCCACCTTCATTCTGCACCCAAAGGAAATAAAGACCTTCTTTATCTATTTCCAAGAGCCATGAAACGCTTAAACTACCCCTGCGGCTCTCCGGAATGTCTTGGAAGCCTTGCTGCCAGGCCTGCCAAGGGGATATGGAAGGCCAATATGAATTTGTGGAGGGCAAAAGATGTATATTTTTGTAATAAACTGTAAATTATGATGACAGAGAAGAACTGTCAGTGGCTTTTTCTTCTCATGCTGCCACCATTTGCTCTGATCCCCCCCACACACCCAGTCCCACCCCCCCACCCCCCATGTCCTTCCTTCATGAATATGACAAACATGGGTTGGGGGAAGAAGTTGGGGGTGGAGTCCAAGGAGATGACAAGGGGGAGCACCTGTTTCTGGGGCTCAGCGAGGCCCACAAAGTGCTTCTGTCCCTACGACCCTGTGAGCTAAGTCCTGCAGGTCCTATTTTTCTCCATTATATAGATGAGACTTATAGAGGAGAGACTTGCCCAAGAACACCAAGCTAGTAAGTGTCATGGCAAGGCAACATTAAGTGCCTCTTGTGTGAAAGAAAATGTAGCAGGGAATGTTAATAATAATAATAGCATTTACATTGCTCTTAAAGGTTTACAAATACTATGTTGTTTTTTCTTCACATCAACAACTGGGAGGTAGGTGCTGTTATCCCCATTTTACAGATGATGAGACAGAGGCAGGCAAAGGTTTAGTGACTTACCCCTAGCGTCACAGCTAATAACTGTCTGAATCCAGGTCTGAACTCATCTTTCTGATTACAGACCCATTGCTCTATCCACTAAGCCACCTAACTGCCTCCCCAAAGACAAAAATGAAGCAGTCTCCACCCCCCAGGAGTCTGCATTCCTCGCCATCCATTCCACATCTTCTAACTCCAAATACAGTCCTTTGTCTGCCACACCAACTGTGTCAAACTCAAAGAGAAGTGAATCCCTACATGCTGCTGCATATTGACTTGGAAAACCACAAATTAATATTATTTACACTGTTCTGTATTTTTATTTCTTTTCTTAAACATTTCCCCATTACATTTTAGTCTGGTTGGAGGGCACTCGGGAGTTTTGTCAGCAGCTGAGCAGTGAGTTTAACGTCTTCAGCTACACAGTGATCTCTCAAAAATGAGGTGGAAATTGAACCCAGAAATGGGATTAATGGGAGAAAATGGTAACTCTTAGGAAGGAAAGGTAGTTAATAGACACTGACCTTTTGAAACAAGGAAGAGAAGAAAAACTAGAAATTTAGACTCAGCAAATATTTGTTGAGTACTAACTCAAACTAGCTTCCACTAATGCCCTCCAGTAATTAGTCCTTGGTTTTCAAAGATGTCTGCCAATGAAATCCAAATTCCGCTTGACTTCTCAGTGGAAGAGCTTCATAGGGTCATAGATCTGGAGTTGGAAGGGACCTCAGAAGAAACCAAATGCAAACTTCTCTTATGAAAGAGAAAATAGACCCGGCAACATGGCGGGACTTACGTGAGGTCACACAGGTTATAAGTGGCCATGGCAGGACTTGAACCAAGAAAGTCAGGGGGACCTCAGTGTTCCCTGTAGTAGCACATGTTCTTTCTTATTTCCTTTCCATTGTCTAACATGGCCTCATTCTGCGTGGTTCATTGCGTGCTGTGCATCTCATTGCTCCCCAACTGGATGGTGAGTGCCTTGAGAGGAAGAAGGACAGGTGTTCCATGTTCCTTTCCTTGGAGAACTGAACTTGAGGTCAAGCCTACAGTGGGCTCCAGTTAATACTTGGAGAACCATTAGAAGTAGTTTGACAGAATTGGGAAGTTATCTAGGACTCTTCTAGTAAAGAAAGGGGGAAATGAATTCCTTATTTCTATTGATGAAAGGCCCTCCCTCCCTTCAGGATCTGGTTTGGATGCTACCACCATGGAGCCTTCTCTGATCTCCCTGGGAGAAATAGATTTTTCCTTCCTCCAATCCCTCCAATTTCTTGTAGCACTTTCCCTAGATGTCTCCTTTGAACTGATTTCATTTTGCCTTGTATCATTTCTTTGGATATTTTTGCATATTTGTCCTCTCCCCCTCTTCTACTTCAGACTCCCATATTAAAATTAAAATTAAAATTAGCTCCTGGAGGGCTGGGTCTGTGTTATCTCTATTCTTTGTGCCCACAATTCCCAAAAGAGAGCCTTGCACAGAGTATGCCCTTCACAAGAGCCAAATGGAACTGAAATGGTGGTTGTGAGATGGTAGACAACCTCGTATACAATGAGTAATCTCGACTCTTTATCCCACAAGCATTTATGAAGCCCCCATCATGTATCAAATGATGGACCGTGTGCAAGCCAAGTCCAGGCTCCCAAAGTACAAAACAGAGTGGTAGAGCTGGGACGAAGCATTCGTGGACACTAAGCAAATGGCTATAGTGCATGAAATGTGATTGAATACACCCTTGTGGATTAGGGAGAGTGGGCTTTTCTAGCATTAAAAATATGTATGTCTCACATCAAAATGATTGTATCTAATGAGATGTATATTTACTATATTCATAGTCATATTTCTATAGTAGAACAGATAATATTTTAAGATTTGATCTATAACATTAATGTGGGAAGCCGTTCTATGTATTAAAGCCTTTGGAGAAATAGGATCAAATTTAGGGCCTGTTATCTGGATTCCCTATGTGACCAATCCAGGCTGAGTCAGTCTTTGTGTTTGGTCCTGGTCACCTGAGCCCCAAAAGGCTCTGGTACCAGCAGGTAGGTTAATCCAAAATCAACTTGATCCCTCCGAAAAGGCTATTAGGAGTCATTTAGAGAAACAGGGTCTGTAACAGATATTTTATCTGGATCCCATTACAAAATCATCGGCAAGTAAAACTGTGTGTATGATTTTTCTGCACTGCATGTCAGGAATGCAGACAGAATGGGCCATCTAAGATAAAAATCTGAGGCTCCTCTTTTGACTCAGTTTTGATCCCCACCTTTCTTAGAACTCCTATTGGAAAACTTTGAAGTGGCAGACCAGCATCTACTGAGTTAATGATTCCTCTCCTTGATAATTAAGAAGCCTGAACCCTAACAAACATTACTTAAGATAAGTCTGCATACTTAGATAAAGTATGGTGCTTTTAGTCTTGACTTTATTTGTCCAGGTGCCTATAATCCTGGAAGACAGAACTCAATAAGTGAGCATCTCCATAAAAATATTTCCTCTCCCAGAATTATCCCTACTAATTGATGGTTGGAATTTGGCCATTGTCTTGGTACTTATACCTTTACTCTTTAGACTTTAATGGGTTATGTATGATCTGTTACCCCTTCATAGCTGTGTTCTTTGTTTGAAACCAGTATATAATAAACTCCCAAGCCCACAGACTTTGGGACAGCATGGGCTAACCACTAGTCTAGTTGTTCTCATTTTCTTTCTCCTGCTTTAACCATCCTATGCCACCACGCCGCTCTGGACCCCAAAAAATCATATAGAGGGATGGCCCCCTATATGAATGGCGCCTAACGCAAGGGCTTTCTGAGCAGTGCGAATACCTTTTCCCCTCAAGCCAAAGCGCTTCCCAAACTCAGGTGACCAGGACCAAACACAAAGACTGACTCAGCCTGGATTGGTCACATAGGGAATCCAGATAACAGGCCCTAAATTTGATCCTATTTCTCCAAAGGCTTTAATACATAGAACGGCTTCCCACACATTAAAACCTTATTAAAATATTTATTATTATCATCATCACCACGTCCTTTAACTCCTTATGCCCTAGGAAGCCTCCAACTTTTCCATGTCCCTGATATTAGCTATAAAGAAAAAAAAAAAAACACTGGGTTTTGGAGGAAGTGAAAGCTGCCGTAGAGAGCGTTAGTCTGCCTATTGTTTAGTGTGTAACCTATTTGGTCCATACAAGTGGTCCCATTTCCAAGATTATCCTTTTGTCTCAATATTACCCATCTGATGTGCTAAGTACCTCAGGATTTGCTCAGGACTTGCTACGTGACTTTGAGCAAGTCACTCTTTCTGTGGCCCTCAGTTTTCCTCATCTATTAAAAAAAAAATAGAGGTTGGACTAACTAACCAAGGTTCCTTCTGGCCTTAACATCCTGTGATCCAAGACCCTTTCATCTCTAATATTCTGCATCCTAAGGTCCCTCCCACCTCGAACATTTAATATTAACTCTAACATTCTCAGGAGTCTTCTGAGTTCTGCTATTCTGCATCAGTGGTATTGAACTCAAAGAGAAGAACCAGGGGCCACCAAAACATATGTAAGGATCCTTTGGGGCAACAGATTGGCTTAGAGAACCACAAATTAATATTATCTATGTTTTATTATATATTTGTTTTGTTAAATATTTCCTAATTGCCTCTTTTTGAGCCCTTACCTTCTTAGAATCGATAGAGGTATCCGTTCCAAAGCAGAAATGCCAACAGCTAGCAATTGGGGTTAAGCAACTTGCCCAGGGTCAAACACTTGGGAAATGTCTGAGGCCAGATTTGAATCCCAACTCTTCGTCCCCTGAGCCACCTCGCTGCCCTTCCCAATTACATTTTAATCTGGTTTGAGCCACGTTTGAAAGTGCTATGAGCTACAAGTGGCCTAAGGACCACACATTTGACACCTCTACATCTGGGACATTCTACGAAGGTCCCTCCCGGCTTTGCCATTCTGTATTCCAATGTTCCTTCCCACTCCAACATTCTCCGTGCCAAGATCCCTCCCACCATTCCCTTTCTGTGACTACATAGTAGAGATAATAATAGCGCCAGAAAAGGGCGAGGTGGGCAGGGGATTTGGAGAAAGAAGCAGCGAGTGGGGTCTTTGGGGTGATAAGTTGACAGCGATGGTTTGTATTCAACGAAGCGTTTCAGAGGAAACACTGAAGATGACCTTCATCATTCATCTCCCCTTCCAAGAAGGGAAAGGTGGTTCCCTTGTCAAAATGTTTGCTTTTAATCACTGCATCCAATTCGACAGCCTTGTTCTTGTCTGATTTCTCCCCTTCTTTAGTCTCCCCAGCCCCCGCCTCACCTAGGGACAAACCCCCAAACATCTGTCCTCTCCAGCAGTGCCAGCTGTCAAACGTTGAGCAGCACAGGCATTAGACCCCAGCCTCACCTTTGAGAGGATGACTAGAAATCCTGCACCCACAAGCACGCGGGAACCTTTCCAACAGATGCCTGTTTTTAGTCTCTTGCATAATCGCACATTTTTCTGCATGTGGGTTTGAATGGAGAGTGGGAGGCAGAGTCAGGAGACCTGGGTCCCACTTTGCCATTTAATAGCCCCATGAGCCCGGATAATTCAACCCATCGGTTTCTTCATTGGCAAAATGAGGAGCCTGGACTAAGTGACCTCTGCGAGTCCTTCTGGCTCTTAAGTCTCTGGTCCTATGACTTGACCGCCTTTTCTCAGTCCTCCTTCTTCCTGATTTTTCACAACGCTCCACATTGTTGAACAATGTCTTCCTCCATCAGGGGTTCCTAACCTGGGGTCCCTGGGGTTTTCCCCGAACATTTTAGTTAATATATTTTAAAATAATGTGTCTGTGTTGTATGCATTCAAAAACAATTTGAATGTATTCCATGCATTTCAAAATAATCTACAGATGGGTACAAAGGTTTCATTAGACTCCCCAGTGGGCCATTCAATGCCACAGAAGAGATTGGAAGCCTCTCCTCCTTTGGCTCCTGTGACCCTGCTTTTTCCAGGTTTTCCTTTTATTCAGCTGTTCTTTCTAGGTTTCATTTGCTAGTTATCATCCCCCCAGAGCTGTGTCCTGCATCTGCTTCTGTCTTTAGACCCTCCTTTGGTGATCTCATCCATTCCTATTGGCTGACTCTATGTACATCAATCCCAAATTTCTTTTTTTAATTTTTTTGTGATTTGAACATTTTAATTAATTAATTAACCAAGGATATTTTTCCATGGTTACTTGACTCATATTCTTTCCCTGTCCTCCTCCCATCACCCCCCCTCCCCAGTAGCCAATGAGCAATTCCACTGGATTTTACATGTGTCATTGATCAAGACCTATTTCCATATTATTAATACAATCCCAAATGTCTATAGCTTATCTCCCTCCTGAACATGGTCCTGCATTACCAACTATTTATTTGATATCTCCTTCTGAATATCTCCCCCAAATCTCAAATCACAATGCCCAAAACAGACCAAAACCACTTGAATACGCCCACCTCCATTTTTGTTAAAGGCACCAGCATTTTTCAATAATAATGCCTAGCATTTGTCACGAGTAAACTTTAAGAAGAAAGTAAACTGAGGCAATTATCTGCTCAAGATAAAATCTATTAGCAGGGATGGGCTACCTGCCAATAAAAGGCTCAGTGGTGTATTTCTATTTCTGCTAAAGACCCAGAATTGAGGATGCAACTCTTGTGAATTGGTGCTAAGGCAGAAGAGTAATAAGGGCTGGACAATGGGTGTTAAGTGACTTATCCAGGGTCACACAGCTAGGAAGTGTCCGAGGCCAGATTTGAACTCAGGACCTTCCAGCTCTCAAACCACTGAGCCACCTAGCTGCCCTCATGGCTCTTTTTATAAACAGAACAAAGAACAGAACAGAAAGCTTATAACTGTGATGGAATCAGCAACCTCATGAGATTGAAAGATCATAATTGGTTAAGTCAGATCTGGGCCACCTCTCTCTGAGGGAGGGACGCTTTTGTGATCTCTGAGGCCCAGTG
The DNA here is from genome assembly GCF_016433145.1 of Gracilinanus agilis. Classification (NCBI taxonomy): domain Eukaryota; kingdom Metazoa; phylum Chordata; class Mammalia; order Didelphimorphia; family Didelphidae; genus Gracilinanus; species Gracilinanus agilis. Next base: position 213,509,205 of record NC_058135.1, read on the forward strand.
GAAAGGAGCCCCAGACTCAAAGGCATCTGGGCAAAAAATAAGGAAGGCCACCTCAAATTTGTAAGGCTACAAGCCTTAAGATGGGTCAAGGTCAGCTAGTTCGCTTCTCAAGGATGGTCCACTGATATCATTCAGTTCCTCGAAGACAGAAGTTTGGTGAAATGAGACTTCCCTTGGCCAGAATGATTGGCAGTTCTTGCTGGGATAGCAATTTCCACAGAATTAAAGTGCTTTATGAGAGGTCTGTACTTCCAGGAGCTCAAAGTTTCCCTTTACTGAGCAATGACTGTGGGAAATCTTAAGACTGAACCTTTGAACCCCTGAGTTTCCTCACTTAGAGTCAGAGAAGAAGTTTAGATTTTTGCATCAATACAAAATAGAGTTACAGAATGAGATGTAAAATATATAACCAATATTTGAATCTCCCACTTTACATAGTACTTTAAA